>NC_142081.1:116401151-116722401 GCF_054644295.1 Miniopterus natalensis | reverse complement strand
TTGTATGGAAAATAATACAATGATTAATAAATAATAATCCCAGAATAAGCTGTGCTTCGCGTAATGACAACTGTAAACCTACCTTTGCCCCACCCTGTATATTTTAGTCATCCAATCTGGGACACTTTTGAGGGTGAAGAATTACACTAAAAATAATTAAACTTTATTTATTGACCACAAAATTGGCTTAGTAAATTGATAGACCTAGACAAAGATTTTCAAAACTGATTTTCAAAAATAAAATCCCTTCTAAAATGATAAGATAACATATATCTATGTACATTAAAGTAAAATTCTAAAAAAACCACATTTTTAATCTAACTATATTTTTTCAAAAACAGGATAACTATTCTTGGTACATATTCACATATATAGAGCTTTAGCCAGGCCTAGTATTTTTTTCTGAAGAACATATATTTTAATGTGGTCTTATTAATATGTTTTGTAAAACTGCTTGCAAGATTTCACCAAAGTTGTATTTTATGCTAAATAAATTTGGTGGTTGACGCTTCCAACAGGCTCTACTCCATAGAATGTGTTTTTAATACAAATATTCTCTCTACAGATTCTGAGGTACCTAATAACCTCAGAGCAAAGTCTGCTAAAGGAGAAATCATCTCAACTCTAGTTTTTGTCATTTTGAAATGCGTAAGCATTTATGCTCAATATTTTCCACATATACTGTCTTTGTGTTTCTATTCAGAATACTTTTCTTCAGGAAATATTTTAATAAGCAAAGCTATAAAGTAAGTTGACTATTCAGATTTTTTTCAATTTTTTTGTGACATGTATTTACAGCAAAATTATAGGCCTTCTCAATTTCATTCCTTTCTAGTTAGAATATAAATATATCCAATTAAAATTAAGAACTCTATTAAAAATGTCAGTATGTTTCATAGTACAATATAAAAGTTAGATCTGGTACATGAGAGTTGTCCTCATTTAATTTGTTCAGTCCCCCACCCCTGCTTCCTCTTATGGACATATTTCAATGCCTTTCTGTTTACGTGCTTGATTTTCAATAATTCAAATTGCTAAAAGTTTCAAAAGCTGCAGTAGTTTGGTGCTCAATTTTTTAATGTACATTCATAATGTTGAGCGAACTATTTCCAGAACTTTCTCACCATCCCAAGTAGAAACTCTGCACCCATTAAATAGTAAGTTTCCAACTTCCCCTCACCCTTCTGACTGGTAACCTCCATCCTACTTTCTGTCTCTGTGAATTTGCCTATTCTAGGCACCTCATATTAGTGGAATCATATAATATTTGTTCTTTGTGTTTGGTTTATTTATTAGCTCAATGCTAAACTAATGTTTTCAAGGTTAATCCATGTCTAGCATGTATCAGAATTTCATTCTTTTTTAAGGCTGAATAACATTCCATCGTATGTATAGATCACATTTGTTTATCCATTCATCTAGGGATGAACATTTGGGCTGTTTGCAACTTTTGGCCATTATGAATAATGCTGCTATGAGCATTAGGGTGCAAGTATTTATTTGAGTCCCTGCTTGCAATTCTTTTGGATATAGACCTAGAAGTGGAATTGCTGGGTCATACAGTAACTCTGTATTTAATGTTTTTGAGAGATCACCATACTGTTTTCTACAATGGCTACACCATTTTCCATTCCCACTAGCAATGCAAAGGGTTCCAATTGTCCCACATCCTCAATAACACTTGCTATTTTCCTTTTTTTTTAAAATAACAGCCATCCTATTGGGTATGAAATGGATCTCATTATGACTTTGATTTGCATTTCCCTAATTACTAGTCATGTTGAGCATCTTTTCATGTGCTTATTGCCATTTATATATCTTCTTTGGAGAAATGTCTATACAAGTTTTTGCCCATTTTTCATTTGGGTTGTTTGTCTTCTGCTGTTAAGTTGTATGAATTCTTTATATAATCTGAATATTAATCTATTATCAGATATGTGATTTGCAAATATTTTCTCCCATTCTGTGGGTTGTCTTTTCACTCTTTTGATAGTGTCTTTTAATGTGCAAAGGAATAGCGCATTTTTTTTGATAGCTTAACAAATTATGTGTGGACCACAATCAATTCCAATTGCATTGCTACTCCACAGGTTTCTTAATTTAATAAGAATATTGTTTTAACCTCAATGCAAAGCTATACCAAAATTTGTATTTGTATTATCACCACAAAAATAGTCAGTGGTGAATGTTTTATACAAATCTACAGGAGCATTCACTACCACGTCATACATTATCCCTTTGACAGAATGCATTTTAAAAGCTTTACTTTGACTCCATGAATTAGAGATAAAAATTCAGCCATTATTGAAATGATTTTCTACTTGAAGCATCAATGACACTGCTATAATACTGTTACCATTTAACTGTTGAAAAAGTTCTTGTTCTGCTAATGGAGTGAACCCACTGACAGCTATCATTTCACATTTTGTGTTTGCACAAGAAAATTCAGAATTTTAAATGAACAAAATTAATTTACAGTGGTCATTTGACCTTAATATAAAGTAATGGTTATTTGATTGTAATGTAAGGTAATGGTCATTTGATCTTAATGTAAAGTAATGCTTCATAGAGTGATGTGTAACCTCACCTATTGTGGCTGCTTACAGCCCTCTTAAAATCCTTACCACTGTAATATATATGCAGACATTTCTTCAGTCCATTTGTGTCTGTATCATCCCATGATGGATAGTTTATGTCAACAAATCTTTTGTGAAAATAATATGTTTATCATCACCTTCCTTGAGAAACTGAAACAGTACTTAATTTTTTAAATTAAACATGTGCTCCCATTTATTTGAGCTCATTGCCCCCAAGGAAATTTACTGTGAAATAAAAAAGCATTACCAAGTAATGACACAGATAAGTGAACAATTGTAGATTTACACCATACAATAGATAACAAAACCACCATAGTAAGAGCATTTACACTACTCTCAATTTACTCTTTAACAGGACAGCTCAGCCTCTATTTTCTGCACATATTACAAATACTTCTAATCTATAGTTTCTCAGCTTTCCCACTGATCATGCCAGCTGGCAAAGAAGGCCAATGGGTGAGGGTCGTGGCACAATTGGCTGGTATTGTACCAAATGGCCAGCAGGGGGCAGCAGTGTCAAGAACTTCTTTCGCTACAATTCAAGACTGAAAGAGGATCTCTCTCTAGACTTTTGTGTTCCTGACACTTATTTTTAAAGCACTCTGCATAGTGTCCATCAAAGGGAAAGTTTAGTTATGTGGCATCAGGAAAGAGTTGGGGAAAGAAAAGTGTGTCATCTCTGGTTGCCTTAAGATTTAACAATCCCACACTACTAGACAAATCCTGGCAGAAGCTGGAAGAAGAAAGTCCGCTAAACCTTTCCTGTCTTATTTGAATGCAGCTATTAAACAAGATTTTGTTTCAAAATGGAAAAGTCTAGGGCAAATGCTAAAATAAAAAGCATTCTGAAAAAATATGCACAAACTAAAATTGCTCAGGGAAAACCAGGACATGGATGCCTAGTCATAGGGAATGTTCACACTTCACTTTAGAAGATACTGGCAGTTTCCCAAAGTGATTGTTGGGATTTACATCCCCACCAGCAGCAGATGAGAGAGAGACTCATTCCACTTCCTCACCAACATTCGACAGCATTTGTCTTTTTAATTTTGACCATTTTGACATAAATACAATGCCACCACATTGTGGTTTTAATTTTACTTTACCTGCTTAATGCTAAAATGAGCACATGTTCACTGATCATTTGGATATATTCTTTTTTGAGGCGCCTTCTCAAGCCCATTTGCCTATTGGGTTGTGTGTGTATGTGTGTTTTTCTATTGATTTGTAGTATTTCTTAATATATTTGATAAATAAGCCACTAATTCTTTATATGTGTTGTAAACATTTTGTACTCCTCTCAGGTTGCATTTTTGGCCTCTAAATGGTTATTTTTGGTGAGCAAAGTTTCTTAATTTTAATGTAGTCCAATTTTCTGTGTAAGAAATCATTCCTTATTTGAAAGTCAAGAAGATATTCTTATTCTCTGTTATTGTCCCAAAGCTTATTTTTTATCCTGTCATATTTAGGTATACAATACTAGTCAATTGAACTTGTAATATAGTAAGGAAGAGGGATATTTTTTCCCATATTGATATCTACTTGATCAAGCATCATTTTTTCAGAAGGTTGCCCTTTTCCTTCTGAGTCTCAGTAGAGATCCTGCCATAAATCAGGGAGTTACTAAACTGTACACTTCAGTCTGTTTCTGGATTCTCTACTCTGTTCCACTAATCTGTTTGACTTTCCCAATGCCAGTGCCAACCCATGTTTTAGAACTATAACCTTATAGTAAAGTGGTTTCTGGTGGTATAAGTGTTCATTATGTACTTCTTTTTAACGACTGGCTTGGCTATTCTAGGTTCTTTGCATTACCATATAAATTTTTAAAATCAGCTTGTCGATTTTCACCAAAAGCTAACAAACAAATTCTGCTAAGATTTTAGTTGGGTTGCATTGCATCTATCGGTCAATTTGGGATGAATTGACAACAAAATTGAGTCTTCAAGCCTTGAATGTGGCATATTCTATAATTACTCTCAGCAATGCTTTGTAGCTTTTAGCACAGACATCACACCCATCCTTTAGATATATTTTTTTTACATTTTTTTGTGCTATTGTAAATTCCATTTTTTAACTTCATTTTCTTATTGTTAATTGCTAACTTATAGAAATACAATAGATAATTCTTTTCTGAACTTGTATCCTAAGCCCCAGCCAGGGCGATTTGTGTTTTTTAATCTGCTTTCTCTTATTCATGAATTACCATTCCTATGAGTGAATTACATAGTTTTTTGATTTCATATAAAAAGAAGTTAAAGTGAATATTGAATCATCTAACAACATAATGAATGCAATGCTATATTTTATAATTAAATTATAAAATTAAAATATGGAGTAAGTTATCAGTAAGAGGAGAATCCATGCTTTAATTTAGAAAATAGCAAAAAAAAATTCCTGTAATAAAAGTAGCATTTTAAGGAACATGCTGCATTCCCAGGAGTCAGAAAAATGTTTGGGATTTTACAGTTTTCCAAAGATGGAGCCTATAAGTCTAGGGCAGGTGCTGTACTTTTTCTTAATATTTTGATACCAAAAAAAGAAGAGTGATTGGTCAGCAGTTATTTCCCTTCCAACTGGAATAATAAGTTTTTCTAATGTTAACAAGTAATTTTGCTAGCAATAGACTCTCCAAAGAAAATAAAGATGGCTTACATAAGGAGGGCCATCTAAACAAAAGGATCTATTCAAGAGAAATCAGCACGAATTTCAGCAACTACTGAAAATATCAGCCAAGTCCAGCAGGAAGTAGTTTCCATTTCAGAGAAATACTTCTTATCCCAATGATTGTTCACCAAGACACAAAGCCAGGCAACTCTTCAATATTTTGTTTTACAGAGGATAGCATAAGGGGAATTCCACTTAGAAACCTAGCCAAGAGACCAGTAATCACAGGTCCTGGCAGTTCAATTAAATGTTTTAAACCATCACAGGACTAACTTGGGATAATAGAGGAAGTCTGTGCACCTGGAAAAGACTAAATAGACCTGGAGAGCATGATGATCCTGTGTGTGCCGTCCTAAATTCCTTAAATTTGGGTTACAATGGGGCAGACTTGGCCCTACAGGGAAATCTAAATCCGCATCACCAGCCCTCTGGACTCTTTGGGGACCAGGTCATTGTCTAATTCACCCCCAAGGACTTCCCCTAGTAGGTCTTCAAGATGTATTTATTTAATTAAATTGCATTAAATCAAATCAAATGGTGTTTACCAAAGCTAAGATTTCATTTAGAAATGGACAGAAATTAATAACGGCAGTCTTCCTGTAGTTTTTATTTGACTGAATTGGGAAGGTTTTTTTGCATATCTCCTTACTCCTTTCCTCTACTGGCCGGCACCAACATCTTGAGGGAAAAGAACCTGGACCATTCGGCTTCTTACTCTCACTCTAGCATAGTAAACGTTCAGGACTGCTTTTAAATGAATGAGGGAGTGAATGATTCTTTAAATTCTCTTTTATTAGTAATGATAACTCTATCTTGCAGAAAATTTATTTAAAGAAATAGTGGCTCAGGAACATGAGAAAATAAAACCCAATACAGGGGATGGCGTAACAATAAGAAGACAAAATAAACTCAGCATGCATGTCTTATCTCTGTCTGATACAAATTTAAAATCGGAAACAGATATTCTGCATCGACAAAAATGCACAGGACCAATCGGATAATATCAATAATCAACAAAGTATGTGCATCAACATAGGGTCCAAACTCCGTGAGTTTTAGTGTTATTAGGAGAAACCATAAAGCAGATGAGAGAAAGCATTTAAATTCTGAGCGCAAAGCAAATGCAAAGATAAGCAGTGACAAAAGGGACATCAAGTGATGATAACCTTGCTCTGCTGCCACCCTGACCCCAGCAGCTCGTTTTCGTCCCTGGCTCCTGAATTTCCATCCCTTGGGAAAGATAATAAGAAATCCTTTTTTAAAGTTCTAACAGCCTGGCAATCCTCACTGAGCCCTGGAGATGCCCGAGAGGGAGCTGTCGCTGACCTGGTTTTACAGATGAGCCGGCAGGGCCCAGGAGCTGCCTTGCGCCCAGGGCTGTCTGACTCCGAAGCCCAGGCGTTTCCACCTGAGAAATGCCCCCGTGGGCCTGAGGCTTTGCTATATCGCATTGTGACCCCACCGCGGTGCCCGCGACGCCGCCACACGTCGCTGTCCGCTCTCCTCGGTGGCGGGAACGGCGAAGGTGCGGCCTCGCAGCTGCGCCTGTGGCCCCGGCGCCGGCTGCCGCCCCGGCCGCGCCTGGTCTCGAGCCGGGCTCCCCGCCGGCTGCGGCTCTGGCTTCCTGACGGCCTTCTGGCGGCGGCACGGCTGCCTTTCCCTGGCCTTGACTGTGGCTTGCCTTTTTCTAAAACACACTGGAGAAAGAAACACAAGACAAACTGAGACGAGACACGGGGGGTCCGCCCCCGCGCCCCCGGGCTCCTTCGGCCCCGGCCCTGCGCGGCTGCACCTTCCCGTCGCCCTGAGACGGCGCCCAGCCCGCCCTGTCCCTGGGCGCGGACGCGGGCGCGGTGGCCGGTCTTTCTGCCTTTTTACAAGGCGGCGCCGTCCTCACGACTTCACTTCGACTTGCCCACTGGAGTCCAAAAGGTGGGGTGGGTGACTCCACCTTGAAAAGCGCCTAACCTTTTTTTTAAAAGGAAAAACAAAAAGTATGTGGGGGGGAAAAAAGAATTTCCACTCTGTGGATATTTGACAGTTTATTCATCCTTTCTCACGTTGATGGGCACTTTGGTTGATTCCAGTTGTTTGCTATGAAAATCATTTTTAAAAATTAAAAAGGTATTAAAATATTAAATATTTTTACTCCCACTACTCAGAGGTAGTTACTACTAATATTTTAGTATGTATTCTTTTAGGATTTTGCTATATAATTTTTTTATACAGTTAGGATTCTATTGCATAAATATTGATTTGTAATGTCAAATTCCTTTTCCAAAAAATAGATCTAATTTATAGTTCTGTGATCAGAGGATGAGAGGCGCATCCTTTCGAGCCCCAGCCAAAAAAGGATTACCTTTATTTTAAATGTATAACAAGTTGATAAGCAAACAAAGGCCTAGCCTTATTTTCAATTTGCATTTCTTTAATACTAGCAAGTAAACATTGTTCCCAAGTGGCTTTAAATTTTATTTCCCCCAAACAACAGGAACCATAAAGAAAAAGCCATCAATTTTGCTTTTATATAAGTATCAGTTTTAAAGGTATTTATATACCTTCTAATCATTGTGTTTGTTTGAACAAATTTCATGAACATCTCAGTTCAGTTTGTATTTTAATGCTATCAAATAATGGAAACAATGGGCCTAATTATGGGCTCATGCCTCTATCACCATCTGTTTTCTTCTCTTGAAGGCAAATCATCTTCTATGATTGTAAAAAGAATTAGCTGTGGAAATGCTTTGTTTTTAATCACATGTCAATCAAACTGATCCAGGAAATAAATATTTTATTACCTCATTAATGTTATCATTTTGGTAGTTTTGCTGTGTGTAAATGTAAACAAAAAATCGCCCACACTCAGCCCCAAGAGGCCATGTAATCTTATTTTTATATTTCCTTCTATTCTTTTCTAAGTATTTTTCCATAGTTGAAATGTTTAGAACTCAGGGCTGGTAAGGGTATAGAAACCAGCTCCAGCTGGAATTTTAGTCATGAAGAAATATTAATATTTGTATAATTAAATTGATTAAACTTTTCCCCTATGACTTTAGAGTTTTGTCACATCCACAGAAAGCCCTTTCCTTCCATCTCCTACTCCTACCGTCCCAAGATTATAAAAATGCAACTATTTTTCCTTCTTATATGGTTTATTTTTAAAATTTATTTTTATTGTTGAGAATATTACAGATGTCTCCCATTTCCCCCCTTTGCCCCCTTCCATGGGTTATGCATATATGTATATAAATTCTTTAGTTAACCTTTTCCGGCCCTCCCACCCCCTTCCCTCTGAGATCTGTCTGTCTGTTCCATGCTTCCAACCTATTTTTTTCATCAGTTTATTTTATTCATTAGATTCCACATATAAGTGAGATCATGTGATGTTTGTCTTTCTCTGACTGGCTTATTTCACTTAGCATAATAACCTCCAGGTCCACCCATGCTATTGAAAAAGGTGTGAGATTCTTTTTTTTTACAGCTGCATAGTATTCCACTGTGTAAATGTCCCACAGCTTTTTTATCCACTCAGCTACTGATGGGCACTTGGGCTGTTTCCAGACCTTAACTACTGTAAATTGCACTGCTATGAACATAGGGGTGCATATATTCTTTCTAACTGATGTTTCAGGATTCTTAGGGTATATTCCCAGAAGTGGGATCTCTCTGTTTTTGTGTGTGTTTTTGTTAATCCTGATCCAAGGGTATTTTTTCCATTGCTTTTTAAAGAGAGTGGAAGAGGGAGAGAGGTGGGGGCAGAGAAAGAGATAAAGGAGAGAGAGAAGAGAGAGAGAGAGAGAGAGAGACATTGATGTGACAGAGACACATCCATTGGTTGCCTCTTGCACGTGCCCAGGCCAGGGCCAGAAATTAAGCCTACAACCAAGGTATGTGCCCTTGACCGGAATGCAACCCAGGGTCTTCCAGTCCAGGGGCAACGCTCTAACCACTGAGCCAAACTGTCCATGGCATGTACATATGATGTATGGTATATGTAAATTATAACAAATAATAAAGCCAACATCCAACATCTGTATATCTATCACCCCAGCTTAAGAACGACAATATTACCAATACATCTTCTGACTTCCTCTAAATAGCATTACCCTTTTTTTTCTAGACACAGTCATTATTCTGAATGTGCTGGCTGTTTAGAAAGCATTCAGAAAGCATGTACATGGATTTGCAAAGATTGGAAATTAGAGTACATTGGCACTCAGGAAACTGGAGTTAGAATCTCTACCTACTCTAGACATGATCATAAACACTCTGTTATATAAAGACAACTTACTTTAAGTTAAATAGCATAAAAACAAAGTGGATTATAAATGATTAAAGTTAAGTACCATGGAAATACTTGCAAGTATCTTAATCATTAATGAAGTGACTAAGACTCATCAGTGGATAACTATAACTTTTAAGTGTAATAAAGAATATGGAATTTAGAAACTGCTAATTTTGCCACAGTACGTAGATTTCTACTTTATTTATGTTTTTATTTTTTTAAATATATCTTTATTGATTTCAGAGAGAGGAAAGGAGAGGGGGAGAGAGAAAGAGAAAAATCAATGATGAGTCATTTATCAAGCCCACAACCTGGGCATGTGCCCTGACCATGAATCAAACCCCAATTGCTTGGATCCTAGGTCGACACTCAACCGCTGAGGCACGCCCGGCCAGGCAGATTTCTGCTTTAAGTACAATTTGATCATTCCGAAGATATTTGTCAAGTATTACTATAGGTGCATGGGACATATTGGTGAACAGAAGGGACAAAGATCTCTGCATTTGTGGAGCTTATATTCTAGTCTGGAGAAAAAGACAATACTCAATAACCATAATAAATAAGTAAACAATATAGATCTTAGTTAGTGAAAAGTGCTATAAAAAAAGACAAAGTTGAGCGAAGTATAGTTACGGTATTATAGAAGTTGGTAAGGTTTGGCCTCATTGAGATTTGAGCAAAGATCTAAGGAGTTAAGAGGCTATCTGAGGGAACAGTGTTCCAAGCAGAGGAAACAGCCAGTGCCGAGGCTGTAAGGCAGGGGTGTGCCTGGTGTATTTGGGGGACATGAAGGCCCATGAGGCTAAAGGTAAGTGAGCAGGGAGGGAGTTACAGGAGATGGGGCTGGAGAGGTAAGAGGAAGGTGAAGAGGTGGCAGGTCATATAGGGTCTTATAGGCCATTTACAAATCTTTCCCTTTTGCTCTGAGTGAAACTGAGGGCCCCTTGTGGGATTCTGAGGAGAGGTAAAACTGGTCCGTCTGGTATTTAAAAGGCTCACTTGGACTGCTCGCGGATAAACTGGCAGGAGCCAGGATGGGAGCAAGAAGCCCATTAGGAAGCTCTGAGAGTGGGCATGTATTCTGAAGGTAGACCCAACCGCATTTCCTGACCGAGTGGACGGGAGGTGTGAGGCAATGAGGAGTCAGAGCTTTGGGCCCAAACACCCGGAATGACGGAATTGCCATTAACACGGGGAGGCGGGAGGGGAGACGATCAGAAGCTCACTTTTGGATACGGATATGAGCATCAATTGGTAGTAACTATTGGCTTATATATAAGGCTGAGGTCATCAAGCCGTTAACTCTTGGAGAAGATACTATTATTATTCTCATGTTACAAAATTATAACCTCAGAACCAGGTTAAACTGGTCCTATACTTTTTTAACGAGATGCGGGACTGAAGTTTAAACCTCGGATGCACCACTTACAGGTAAACACCAGTCACGAGTAAAACTTGTGCAGCGCTATTGCTTCCCACCCCCATGGACCCAAAGGACCCCTGTGAGCGGAGCCTGAGCGTTGGACCCTTTCTGAAGCGAAGGGCCTGTTGTCCAGGCTGATCCTGTTCTGAAGCCCCTTAAATCTTGCCCCTGGACCGGGGAGACAGGTTGGAGGCTAACCTCCTGTCTTCTTGCCAGTAGACTCACAAATAAAAGCTCTTTCTTTTCTTAAAAGCTGATGTCATGGTATTGACTTCTATGCACGTAGGGCAGCAAGCCCTTGCTTGGTAAAAAAGTTGGAAATGACAGTTTAGAGAGTTTAAGAAATTTGCCCAAGATTACACAGTTTAAGAAATGGGACATAAAACAAGATCTTGGGAATCCTGAAGCTTTAGCCATTCTTTCAAAAGTTCCTGGAAGGGTTGTAAATAAGAATATAGTCAGCTAATCAGTAATATTCCACCTCCATGGGATTCAAGACAATAAAAATTATTTTTAATAATTTTAATAAGTATTTAACTTTTCTGGGCCTGAGTTTTATAACCTGTAAAATTAAAATGTCACCACATTATAGAATGGTTTTGAGAATTAAATGAGATGCTATCGGTGTCTGACCTGTAGTAATTGTTCCATATTTATAACTCCTACTATTCTTATTCTAAAGCAGGTGCTAATACATTTTAATAAGAGATAGCACATATTGAGTTCCAGTGCTAACTATGATACTATGCCGAGTACTAAGAGGGTTGAGGTATAAATTTTGTCCCTCTCAACATACTTGAGAAGATAAAAAATACATACAAAAAAAACACGTAAACCATAAGGCAGCTTGTGAACTGTGAAATCAGTGATCCTAACGCTGCTGCTACCGGATTTCAGACAAGGGTAGCTCTCTGGGATCCAGCAGTGAGCCCTGAGCTGGCCTTGAGTAGAGGGTAGGACTCATGTGAGTGGAGGAAAAATGGGAGAAACAACAGAGGTGTTACAAATGGTGCGTACAGGGAAGAAAAATAAACCACTTTCACTGTAAGCAAAGGTTTAATGGGAGAAAGATGTTGATGAATTTGGAGTGGTTTGTGCGGGTGGATTGTGGATGAGCTCCGTCTAGCAGATGTTTTCTGTGAGCAGCTGTTCTAGCTAGCTGGGGAGGTGCCAGAAGGGCTTGTATGCATCACAACTACAAGGGCCATGGATCAATCATCTAGCCTCTGCTCCTGGACTAGGAGTGCTGGCTTCCTGTCACCCACTCCTTCACCTTCTGTGTGCCTTTTTCTGATTGCCATGGCCTTCCCATAATTGATGTTTAAACACTTTAGACCAAGAGTGCTCAGACACCCTATGGACCTGGTCCTAGAAACTGCCAACGTTCCTGTGGGCTACAGTATAGACCCTGGTCACTTTTGGAAAAGGCCTCGGGGCAGTTGCCCCCGGGGGTTAGTGACAGAGAAGGGTTTTGAATGGCCCTTCACAATTTGACATCACGTTATGAAGGGACAAGAGAATAATTTGTTTTTGGCTGGTAGTTGCTTTAGCAGAACTTCAATCGTGTTACTCAGAAACCTGCTGGGACTGAGCCAGTGGTGCAGGAGGTTCAGATTCTTTACCAAGAGGCAGACAAATGATAGAAATCTGAGAAAAACAATATATTGCTTAGCTAATCAAAATATAAATGTGGGGCATAATTTAAGTACTGTGAAGGTATCACCATAAAAAAAGTATTTTGCAATTTTCAGTTCAACTTAGAAAAGTTACATGGTAACAGTTACGTGAAACATAAAACACATAAAACATAACACACATGTGCTTCTAGAAGTGAATTTCAATCTGGTGATTCAGCTCTTTAGGGTTCTTGAGGTTTGGGGGGTATTTTGTTTTGTTTGTTCCTTTGGTGTCTGTGTGTTTTAAGCCAAGGATTAATTTCCATGCCAGGTTAATCAATAACTTTTCTATGGATCTAAACCAGTTTTGGTGGAGTCAGTTCTTTGCAGGAACAATCATTAATTTACCCCAAATCCATTTGGATTGCTCCTGGATTACAATAGTATAGTACTTGCTGCTACAGTGCCTTTTCTATTTTTATCATAGTGCCTGGTTCACTACTGCTTGCATTTGCACACATGATTCAGTGAGTATATTTTGATTGAATGTGCATTTGGGGGGGCGATCCTTTAGGTCTAAAAAACACTGCTCTCAATAACATCCCTTAAAAAATAATGACTCACACTACACAAAACTAACTCAAAATGGGTCATAGACATAAATATAAGAGCTAAAATGATAAAACTCTTAGAAGAAAGGATAGGAGTAGATCTTTATGACCTTGGATGAAGGAATAGCTTCTTAGATATAATACCAAAAGCGCAATCAAAAAAAGAAAAGATAGATAAATTGTACTACATCCAACTTTAAAACTTTTGTGCTACAAAGAGTGCTATCAAGAAAGTATAAATTTGGAAACAGCCCAAGCACCCATCAGTAGATGAGTGGATAATAAAGCTTTGGTACATTTACACAATGGAATACTATGCAGCTGTAAAAAAGTAGGATCTCTTACCCTTTGAGACAGCATGGAAGGACCTGGAGAGTATTATGTTAAGTGAAATAAGCCAGTCAGAGAAAGACAAACATCACATGATCTCACTTATATGTGGAATCTAAAGAACAAAATAAAGTAACAAAATAGATCCAGAGATATGTAAGCATGGAACAGACTGAGGAATCTCATAGGGAAGGGAGAAGGGGGATGGTGGGAAGAGATTAACCAAAGAACTTATATGCATATATGCATAGCCCATGGACACAGACAATAGTGCAGTGAAGGCCTGGGGGGGAGGCACGGGTGTGGGGTGGAGGGTGTCAATGGGGGGAAAGGGGACATCTGTAATACTTTCAACAATAAGGTAATTTTTTTTAAATCCTCACCAGAGGATACTTTTTCCATTGCTTTTTTTTTTCCAGAGAGAGTAGAGAGGAGAGAGGCAGAGAGACAGAGACACACCGATTGGCTGCCTCCTGCACGCACCCCTACAGGGGCCAGGGATCAAGCCTGCAACCGAGGTACGTGCCAGGGCAACGCTCTAACCACTGAGCAAGACCGGCTAGGGCGATAAAGATAATTTTTTTTTTTAAATCAAATCATACTTAAAAAAATATGGTAGCCCATCCCATGTTGTGTATGTGTGTGTGTGTGACAGTGTCTACACTGTAACAAATTCTAAGGCTTTTCAAAGCACCCTCTTAATGGTTTTAAAATTATTAACATTATGCCATTTTTGATAAACTTTTTATTTTAAAATGTTTTTCCTCTAACTTTGACCATCACAATATTGCTTAACAAAGAACCCTTTTGTTTTGGCCATTCCTTTTGCAGTGTCCACACCAGTTTCCCTGTGATTGATTGTTGTGTTGGTCTGAATTATTCATATGACCATGGTTATTATCCTATTAACTTAATAACTGTTTGTTAGTCAGTCTATTTCTTAAAATTTTCACTGGTCTCAGATGTACTGAACCAAGAGATTTCTTCATCTTACTTTTCCATTGAGTATTATTTGATATTATGTGTAATTCAGAGATGCTTCTGTTTCCTGTTTCCTGTTGCACTGAAGCTTTAGCCTCTCCCCTTCCTCCAACCTTTAACCATGTGCTGTGTTGTTCTGTGAACCACTTCCTCTTGATAAGTGCCTTCATTGCATTCAAAAAAATAAAATAAAAACACTGAAGGAATCAGGTAAAATCCAATATTGTCAAATTATTTTCCAGCCATACCGTACTCTAGCTCTCAAGCTACTTCAGTTTCCACAAGTATTTGTGATCGTCTGGATGCTGCACAACATATTTCATACTGTGTGTGGTCCCTAGCATCAACAGATTTTTTAAATTTTTCTCTTCTTTTGTATCTGTAGTTGTAATGTGTGGGCTTACTTTTTTCCTCGAAAAGCATGAGTTTTAAAAAATCTTTATTTTTATTTATTTATATATATTTTTCAGGAATATTTTATATTTCCAAAGTATTTAGGAATTCTTTAATTAGAAAAATAAAGGCAATGGGATTATCTATCAGGTTCTAAAAGTACCCACGAATTATAAATCACTCACATCCCCCTCTTAAAAAACAAAAAACAAAACGAAACCTTAAATCACACCACTATTAAGCTTTCTTACAGTAAGGAAGAAAACCAAGCTATGCTAGAGTACAAAACCTGAAATTTTGAGCATGAAAATAATTTAGTGATTAGACATCTGGTTTACTCAAGCATTAGGCATACTGAAGATAGAATTAACACAGCTCATGGAGCAGGGGAAAAATTTCATCCAGCGCTGCTTAATTTCAAATTTCCTGGGTACAAAATTTTGCATTCTGTACTACAGACTCACCTAAAAGCATCCACATGTGCCTGATATTAACTTGAATAGGATATGAGATTTTTCTGTACACTCAACTTGGCAAGTATCATTAGTGATGCAACTTTCAGAAACATTCTTAGGCACAAGAAATACCATTGCCTGCAGTGAAAGTCTTTGATAATTAAAGAAAAGAATATCATTTAAATATAATCTTACAAATAGAAAGGGAAATATATGCACTTTTGCCAATGGATTGCTCTATATATCAGGAAAAATGTCACAATGAGATTAAAACTTAATCAACTTTTAGTCAAACTCAGGTTATTTTTTGCAGTATTAGAAATCAGGAATAACAGCTGCACTTCTTTGGCTAACTCATTAAAAATGACAATTAAACATTTTCAGTCAAATTTTATTTTTTTAAAAAAAGCAGCAGATCAACATTACAGTCCAAGAATCTAATCTAAATGTGCACTTGACAATGAAGCACATCTGAGTATGGAGTGAAAACAGTTTTCAAAAAAAACATCAAATGTATCATCTCCAAATACCCAAGTAATAAATCACCTCTGCAGGCCTTTTGTTGCGTGGAGTAATAAACCAAAAACTGAAGATTTAGTGCTGTGAAAACAAATCTGTAGTACAGTGGTATGAATCTTGGGTATTAAGCATAATCAACTGAATCAAGTTAAGATGTTGAAAATCTACTAAGAAATGTGTGTGTGCTACAGTCTATAAGCCAGCTGACCCAAGAGCAACTGAGATACCTAACTGTTCAGTGAGACCAGACATTATTTTAAATCTCCATTTTTGGAAGGCAATTAATTACAATTTCAACAGCCCACAAACCAAATTTTAAAAATTGTAGAAAACGATTAAAACTACTTTCAAAGAGCCTTTCCCCCAGCCCAGTTTCAGCACCCCAAAGAGAAATAAAAAAGCGTCCATGACTATCAGAGATGAAAACAAAATGAATGTCATTGGAATCAGTTCTGTTTCCCCACTGAGGTATAAAATCTGTACAGAAGTTTGATACTATACTATAACAAATTGTACTTCTCATAGTTCTGTTTTAATTTCCTTTAAACCCTGTTTAATATAGTGGGGTTTTTTAATTGTAAAAATGTTTCCATGATTCTGAGCCTGATTCCAGTTCTTTTCATATATCTTTATATCAATATTTAATATACTGGCCACCAGTTCTAGTCAGAAAAAAATCTTGAAAATCTTCATCATCACAGCACGTTCAGCAGAAATTACTGATGTGCTAGCAAACCCTAGAAGTGCAGCCTTCCGGAAAGCACGTTTTGTTGATTGGTTCATTTTCTGAATAGTCTTTACAATGATTCTTGACTAAAGACTCTTCAGTCTTGTAAACATCAGGGTGCACAGTCTCGCTCCATTGTAGGTGCTGGTCCCTGGACAGGAGGCTGGTTCACAGCTTGTGAGAAGCAAGTCTAAGTTCTAATGGCTGATAAACCTCACATCCTGCAGGAGGAAGCATTGTTCCTTTTTTGCTACTTAAGAATGTGGCAGAAATGTACGCTGAGGTAGCCCGGTCAATCCTTATTTTTTTCTTTTTGTGTAAACTTGGTCTCAGAATATTTCTGGAAGGGTGACGTTTCGGAGAAGCCGTTGCTGTGACCGGCTTCCATTGCAGTCTCCGGTGCTGGGCCCCTGGCTATCCTCTTCTGTAGCTTTATCCAGGCACTGATGACTGTTCACATGCTGCAGGGTTAATTTCATGGGATCATACTCCCAAAGTTGGTTGCCTTTTAGGTGGTGGCATTTGAGCATTGTGACTGGGCCATTGAGTTTGGAGACATCCAAGCAGAGGTCATCCGTTCTGATTTCTTTGTTGGCCGTATAAGAGAAAACCTGATTACCTCCCACACCATGACAGTTAAAAATGCCAACTTTGTCATTCTCCTTTCTAGCCATGATATCCAGACACTGATTTGTTTCCATATTTCGTATCTCTCCCAAAGAGAAATAGTGACGTGGAATCTGTGAATCAGGATAAATATTCTCTAGGTACCAAGACAAAGGTTTGCATTGGAGTTTGTGTCTTAGACCAAGTCTTGATGCTATATCTCCGTAATCTACCTTCCTAACACCTGGAGAAATTATATAGAATAAATTCTTGAATTCATCCATCCACACTTCTGCAAGTCATCTGTTATTTTTATTAATAATCTGTCCTGTGCCTCCTGGAAACGTGTAAGGTGTAGCTTTCAGAAACACACGTCTAACCTGTGAGTAAGTAATGATCTCCAAAGTTCCTCCACATTGCCAAATCCTAAAGGAAATTTCTAGGTTTTCTCCTCCCCAAATATCCATTCCAGCATCATGTTCCAATTTCCTGAAAGTAATCTCTGTCTATTGAAAAAAGGCCTCCTGCCATTGTAGGGGTCCTGACAGGAGAGTCCGATCACCTTTCCTTCTGTCCATTTCTCTTTGGGGAACAGGATACCAGCGAAAATTGAGCTTCCAGTTGAATCCGCCATAGGTCATACCAGGACCTGCCATGTACTCAAAAGTATCATCACTGATCACATCAGTGATGGGACACACCTTTTTCCTGTCTGTCTGATCCTTGCTGAGAGGCTCCAGCCCTCCCACTTCGCATTCACAGTGAGCATCTAAGAAAGGGATCACTTGGCCTTTAGACACAGCAGCCCCTTCTAATCTGGCTCTGATCAACCCAGAACGCTGTTCCATTCGAATTACGTGATCTGGTACTTTTAATTTTTTCACATGACTCTCTAGAGGTCTTTTCAAAAAGTCTCTTTCACTGGCATCATCCACTAGAACAATTTCTTCTAGCATGTGTCTTGGTGAGCGATTAATGACACTATGGACAGTTCGCAGAAGTGTGCTCCGAGCCTCGCTGTGGAAAACAATCACCACACTTGTAGGAAGATTCTCTGGACACACCTTTGTTTTACACCCTCCTAGCCCAACATCTGGTAAAGATCTGCTGAGTGCAATCATCTCACTTGCCACTGAATTGAACTGGCTGATTTTAAACATCGCTTTCATCTTTTCTTGATCCTCTTTAGGAATGACGACTGGTTTCCCCGTTTCTCCAGGACCTTCCTGAGGCTTTTGTCCTGGCTCTGGGACATGCCCAGCAGGGAGGCCTCTCTCCTTCTCATCACATTTGTTGCATTCACTGAAGTACAGCAGCAGGAACATATCCAAGAGCACCCAACTCCAGGAGGTGGCTAGGGCCACCTTGCAATGTGCACATTTTCTCACGGCACTTTAAGTGCAAAATTTAAAAAAATATATATATATATATAAATATACAAAGATCATGAAAAACTTTCCAATCCAGGTTCATCAGCAACCACGGTTATAACCTCGGTCCGCGCAGCGGCGGGCGCTCCTCGGAGCCGGCTCCGGGATAGGGCGCGGTCCCCCCGCCGCAGCCGCGGGGTTAGTCTCCCGCCGCTCCCGCTCCCGCTCCCGCTCCCGCCTCCGCCGCTCCCGCTCCCGCCCCGCGCCGGGCCTCGGGCTGGGCGCGCTGCCCCGGGGGCGCTGCTGCCGCTGTCCCCGCTGTCCCCGCTGTCCCCGCTGTCCCCGCTGTCGCCGCCGCCTCTCGCTGGGCCGCGTCAGCGCGGGGCCGGCCGCAGGGCCGCGGCCAGACCGCTCGGGCGTGGTCCTCCCGGCGCCACGAAAAAGTTTTTACATAATAAAAACACGAAAGCACATTGATACTGACAGAGCCTCATATTTTTCAACCTTTTTTCTCATCTAGTTATATTGGAGCTCAGTTAATCTAGCGATAGACTCAAAACACTGCACCTGCACTAAGAAATACATGATACGACGCAGGGTAAAATAACAGTCTCCGTGCAAGGATGCAAACATTTTTATTTAAGCAGCTTTAAAATGGAAAGGGGTGTGGTATGTAGGTAAAGTCAGACAGTTCATCCTGAGCACATTTGTGAAGAGAAACACAGTTGTGGAAAACCCGCAGAGAAAAAGCTCCCAGAGGTTTGTGGAGGCCTAGCACAGTACCCGGGATCAATAAATATTTGTTGACTGACTTAAATTGTGTAACTTCAGGCAAGTGCTTAATCTGGGTGCCTTAGTTTCCTCTTCTGTAAAATGGAAATAGAAGCGTCCTACCTAAGGAGGCGGTGAGGATGGATTTAATCAGCGGGACATGTGAAGCACAAGGACAGGGCCCGGCTCAGAGTGAGAGCACCTGAGAGTTACTAGTTATTGCTGTCACCAGGCGGAGAGAATGGAGAGAGCTCCCCGCCCCCCAGTCTTTCCTTCTCCCCCTCTCTCCCTCTCCCCCACCCGACTCTCTCCCCCCACAGCCATGCTCAGGAGCAACAGAGGACTGCTTTCTCCTTGGTAGACAGGTGGCAACTGTCCCGCTAGAATTTTGAAGATCAATTCTAACACGTCTGAACTTAACTCAACTCTCTCTCCCTCCTTTCCTCTCTCTGAAATCAATAAAGATATATTTTTTAAAAATAAAATGAAAATAAAACAACTGGAGATTGATGATATTATATATTGCTGATGTAACTGTGACTGGTGGAGAAAAAAAAAATAAAGCTTTTGCCTAATTGTGCCTGAATTCGGTTGACTGAAGACATCGGTCACTCATTCATTCTGTTAGGGCAATTCCCACGGTCATCGTGGTCAGACATTTAGCCAACAGAGGGATTTTCCCCAAGTGCATCCCTCCCACAACCACTACCACTAAACAGTCTCCCCTGCACTTTTATAGAAAGACTAGGTTAGAAAATTATATAATCTCTAGTGTCTATATACATATTTTTTCTTATAAGATGCAAATGCATAAAATCTTTCTTGCTCTTCACAGGATCATCAGGTGTCAGCCGCTCCATTAGGTAGGAAACTAGCCCTTGCAGGTCTGTGACCTTCCTCCAGGACCTGTGACAGGGTCAAGGGCGGCGGGCCCCGCGCTCAGAGGCTGAGGTCTGGGCTACATTCTCTGTGCCCCCTGCTGCTCCGGGGGCTGCTGCTCCTGCCCCGGCCTCGGGCCTCCTCGGCTCCTCCTGTCCCGGGCGACTCTGTCCTCTCCGCTCCTTCCCTCCAGGGAGCGCTCTCGCCTCCGCCCCGGGGACCGTGCCCGCCTCCGGTCGGGGGACTCGGCTCTCCTTTCGGGGCGCCGCCCGCCTGCCCCCGGGCCCCCCTCGGGTCCCCAGCCGCTGCAGGGAGCGCCGGGCGGGGCGCTGTCCCCCGGCGTGGGGCGCTCTCGCCGCCTCTAGGGGGCGCTCCCTCCGCTGCTCCCTCCTCTCCGGGGGGCGGCGCCCGGGGCCTTCCCGGCGCTTCTCCGCCGCCTGCCGGGCGCTGGCCAGCGGCCGCTGGGCGCCGGGTCCCCGGGTCGCCGCCCCGCCGTCGGGTCCCGGCGGCTCCTTCCCCGGGGCGCTCGGGGCCTGCCTGCCTGCGCCCCGCTGCCCGGCGCCTCCCCCGTGCGCCCGCCTTTCCCGCGGGGGGACTTGTGGGGACCGGGTGGGTGAGGGGGCTCCAGTGGGCGGGCGGCCGGCCGGGCCTCGGGATTCCATGTTTACAGAACAGACTTAGAGAGAAAATGTGTTAATAAGTCACTTTGACCTAATGACTAAATGTGCTGCAGGAATGTTAGCATCGCGATCAACCTTCTGGGGCGGGGACCTGTTTCCACGGAGTTGAGGAGCCGACAGGCTTCCTCCCTCGGACCCTGAACCTCCCGGGCTGAATTTAACTGCAGTGCCGGTTTTAAGGATTTAAATGGTAAACATAATAATTTCTTTCCTTAAGTAATTTGAAGTAATAATAATGACTGAACTACGTGTGGAGCTGTAATTTGAAAACAAAACTTAAGCAACCTTGACATCATGGTAGGTACAATTTTTATAATTCTGGATTTCAGGTTGCATTTTGTGTGTCTGGATTGAGTTGAAGGGACAAGAAGATATTTTTGTCAGCAATGAAAGGGAACACGATCCTGCATTTAAGTCTCAAAACTATCCTATTTTTTGAAAGAAGTAAAGGGAATTTTTTTAATCTAAGCCTTTAGAGTAATAATGTACAGTAAGTATAAAAATATTAATAAGTAAATGTTTCTTCAAAGATAATGTTGAACTGTTTGTTGAATAATGATTGATAATATATGAATGGATGCTTCCAAATAAAATATATTTTAATTTCTATATATACTTAACATATAATGTGATACATTTGCTATATTTGACATTTTTTTCTCTCCCTGAGATGTCACATTATTTTATTAACAAAACTCTCTTCTTGTTTAGTGCAGAGACAATCTCTGGCCCATGAGCCGTTCAGATTATGAGCCATTATGAGGATGATTTACCACCTCCAGCAGCAGATCCCACGTTAGACCTTCCTCTGCCCCCGCCACCTCCCGCACCTCTCTCTCGGGTAAGTGCGTGGGGCCAGAGATGGCAGGAGCTCTGCTACCCATCATTTTGATTTTCTTCAAAGTGAGAGTTACATTCATAATTTTGTACCTGAAAGTTCTGAGATACTAAGAAACAAGAATACTGACTATGTTCAATGCAAAGGCAGAGTCCTCTAAAAATAAGATGCGTAGTGTGTGTATAGAGAACATGTTAAGACCATAACCAGGCATTATTATAGTTTGGCAAAAATCTATATTTATATGCAGCACCTGTTGACAATAGTTAACTTTGGGGGTAATTTTTTGTTAACTTTGTATGAACTGTGGAACTGATTTCTGCATTTCTGTGTCCCTGGTGCTAGCCCAGCACATGAAGAATAGAAAGCATTCCTTACATATTTCTGAATTGAACTAAGTGGAATTTTGCTGAATTGGGGCAAAGATATATCTAAGAGTCACTTGTAATGTAGTTAGGGAAGGGTATTGTGGGGCAGGCAGGCAATGAGTGTTTGATATTAGTGCATTTGTGAATACTGGGAAAACAGCTAGAAACTTGATGTGGTCACTATTTGGGACATTAACTAAAAATGTGTCTCTCATAAAAGTGAAAAACGAACTTTTAAGATTTTTTTCTTAGAGTAAATCACATTAAAATATTTTAGAGCAAGAATATCACTCCATTTCTTGTGGCTTCCACATTTGTTGAACAGTGTGATGATGGTTGGCGTTCATAAGTATGACTCTAGTAACCCTGAAAGCTTCTGCAATGCCTTTTGAATGAACAAATATTAAATAGAAATCAAATATTAAATCATATTCATTGCTATATTGTGTACTTATTGTAGAAAAATTTTTTAAAAATTGATGATCCACATAGAGCAGAGGCTCTTTTTTTCATCTATATTGAGCTGTAACTGACATAATAGTCTGTAAGTTACAGGTGTGCATGTGATGATTTGATACACAGGCTGTGAAATGGTTTCCACAGTAAGGTTAGTTAATCCCTCCATCCCTCCACATAGTTACCTTTTTTGTGTATATGTAGTAAGAACATTTAGAACTACTGCCTTAACAACTTTCAAGTACATAATACAGTATTTTTTACTATAGTCACCATGCTGTACATTAGATCCCCCAAACTAATTTACCTTATAACTGGGAGTTTGTAGCCTTTCGCCAACATCTCCCTATTTCCTTCATCCCCCATGCCCTAGCAACCACCACTCTACTCTCTGTTTCCTGCCTGCTCATGTGTGTTTGTCAGTGTTCTTTTGGTGAATTGTAAGTTTAAGTTTGATCCGAAGTTTTAACTTTGGGGAAATTTAGGACTCTTTTAGGAATCTAATGAAAACTAGGGATCCCAGAAAAGTGCGTATTGATCCAAAAGTATGCATATAATTTCAACTTTCAAAACCAAAACTCTGTGCCTATTTTTTTAATTCCTCACCCAAGGATATGTTTTTATTGACTTGAGAGACAGAGGAAGGGGCTGAGGGAGGAAGAAGGAAACAGATCGGTTGCCTCCCGTACACACCCTCACCAGTGATCAAACCCACAACCTAGGTATGTGCCCTGACCAGGAATCAAACCCGAGATCTTTTGGTGTACGGGAGGACACTCCAACCAACTGAGCCACCCAGCTGGGGCTGAAACTGTATACTTATTAAGTGATAGTTTCCTACTCCCCCTTCCCTGGAGCCCCTGGCGACTACTACTCTACTTTCTATCTCTATGAACTTAACTACTCTAAGTACCTCATATGAAAAGAATTCTGGAGATAGATGGTGGTGATCATTGTACAGCAATGTGAAGTTATGTGATGCCACTGAAACTGTACACTTAAAATGGTTAAAAAACAAAAAAAAAGCTTATAATTTCTGGAAGTGGGCAAAAGTGCTTTAAATTCCTTGAGCTCTACGGATAGACGCCTCAGGTTGGACCCCAGTTTTGAGCCAAGCAAAGATTTTTATGGACCAAATATGTGAAGTTCTGTTAGCATCATCATTTCATCTTTTAGTTACTATTCTTTGATATAAAGGGTGACTGCCTTTTATATTTTTGGGCTGGAAATTTCTGTTACGGTCACTTAATTCTGAAAATCGATCATGCAAAATTTGCTGCCTTATAATACAACCTTTTGCTAACGTAAAGTAACTAAGACACTAACAACGGCACAAACATTTACTAGCTGGTAGTCTTTAATGGGCTGCGTTGAATGTCTTACCATTTTACAGGAAGAAGAAGCCCAGGCGAAGGCTGATAAAATTAAGCTGGCATTGGAAAAACTGAAAGAGGCCAAGGTCAAGAAGGTAAACTATGGATCACTTTTGCATGGGGAAGTTAAATTAATGACATTTTATTATACTTGTTTATTAAAAATAAAATGTCAGGTGGTACTTTCCAAATAATTGTAATTTTTAATTTAAGGACAAAGATAAATTATATAGGTATTCTTTCTATGACATCAGGTAGCTCATTTATGTTAGTATACGGCTGGAAGTTTTCAAGTCTCTAAACCCAAGGTTCCCTCACACCCAAGGAGCCCTCTCTGGTTCTGCTTAGCTGTTAGCTAATAGCAGGTGGCACCACCTTCTGGGCCTGCCTTAATTGGGTTAGAGCTCAGCTTCTGCTGGCCTTGCCTCCATCTCAGCATTTCTGTGATCTCTTTTGTGCATTTTTCATATTCCCTGAGGCAGCCTCCAGCCTTGCTGCCAGGCCTGGATGTCCAGCTTATCTCCCAGTGTACCAAAGGTTGATCTGCTAGTGCTCTGGTTTCAAAGTTGCATAGGTTTGAGAGATCTGCCCCTAACCTATTTTCCCAATAAGCCTGTAATTTTAGTGTGCATTTTCTGTAGAACATAGGTTTTTCAGGAGTACGTACATTGAATTATAACAGAAACACCTATATTTAACTTTAGTAGAAGCGTATACCTATTAAAGTTAATAATAGTTAATAAATAAAGAGAAAAATGAAATACTCTTTGTCTTATTTCAACTCCTGAAGCATATCCATCACTGAGACTCCTTAAGAGCCTTTCACATATAGTTGGGTGAATCATTGTTTTCATATAGGGCCCTTGAATTTATGTTCATGGCCCTTTGAATAAAGGCATTCAATACATGTTGATCGATATTCAATTAATATTCCATGACTGTCCCTGGATCCAGACTTTTTTAAAAATTTACTGATTTTTAGAGAGAGAGAGAAAAACACCCACATCAATTTGTTGTTCTGCTTATTCACGCATTTATTAGTTGATTCTTGTATGTGACCCGACCTGTGATCAAACCCGCAACCTTGGTGTGTGGGGACGACAACACTCTCACTGAATGAGCTACACAATCAGAACGGGACCCAGACCTTCACGTTTTCTCTTTGAGTCTCCAGGTCACCCGGTTCCATGCATCCTGTGACGCCCGGCTCGGTCCAGCTCTCCTCAGCCTGGGCCCTCAGTGCTGCCTGAGCTGTACCGTCCAGTCACTCTCCCACTAACCTCGGAAACTCCTTCTACCTTGTCCCCTCTTAAACCCTCCAGGACCCCTCTCCCCCTCCACACCCGCTCAGCTAATGGTGTTGCCGCCCGCTGCACTTACCTGCCTGCCTGCCTGCACCTGTGACACAGAGTCCATAGTCTTTGCTGTTACTTAGAAACTGTCATGTTTCTAGGACCAGCCTGTCCTCGTGTGCTCCAGTTCCCATCCTCGCTTCTTGTCCCTCTGCTCAAAAGCGCCCAGTGGCACTCAGCTCACACAGTAAAGCACACACTCTCACGACGGCCTAAAGCCCCTCTGTGACCTGGCTGCCCTCTGCCTCCCACCACTCCCTCACTCACCCCCTTCTTACTAGCTGGTCTCAGGGCTGCTCCTTAATGGTCTAGGCACACCCTTGCCCTGCTGCCTGGAAAGCTCTCCCCCAGATTCCAGGGGGTCCTCTCTGTCCCTCTCTTAGGTCTGCACACCTGCCCAGGGAGGCCTTTCCTATCAGACATCACACACACCCCAGTAACTCCCTGCCCTGCCCAACTTCCTTTTTCTCCTCAGTGCTTGTTGCCTTCCAACACAGTCTACCTTATTCATTTGTCATATTTACTGCCTACATCTCCTCCTTACCCCCACAGAGGCTCCTCCAGAGATTGTGTGTGTTCTCCACTGATGCATCCCCATCTCGCAGAGCAGGTGCGAGGGAGATAGAGAGGTGAACAAGTCAGGTGAGGTCCCTGCTTGAGGGAAGATAAATTCTAGCAGGAGAGAGAAGTGCCCAAAAGAAAGTAAAGCAGGAAGGAGTGATAGGCCCAAGCAAACCTCTGGTTGTTTATAAAATGAGGGCCACATTAGATACATTTTCAAGAGGGGAAATGAAAAGAGAAGTTGATTCTTACATGAAAAGTTAGAGCAACTAACACATTCAGTCTGTTTGCTTCAGCTGGAGGTTAAGAGAACAGGGAGGAGAGAGCAGCTGCTTCCCGCTGTGTATCAGAATCCGAGAGAACACGGCCATAGTTTACTGGAGGTGAAAAGTAACAGTAACACCAGTCACAGCCTGCCCTGATACAACAAGGAAGATGTAAAGCAGAAAAGTCATCCTGATCAGTGGGAAAGGAAAATTAAAAAGCCAGGTTGTATATTTGTGCTGATTTCAGACACTCCAAATGTCTGTCTTAAAACAAAAGTCTGTGTGTGGCACAGAACGTTAAGAAAAAAACTCACATACTCATACATCAATAAAATGACTAGTAGATGCCCACACATCATCTACACGGTGCTTTTCTCAAGATTGTGGAAAACAAGTTATCTGAAGTACTTTGCCCTCCAGTGTTCAGAAATGTACACATCTTGTAGGACAAAGCTTTGGGAACTGGGAACACAATCAGACTCGCTTGTTAATTTTGTTTGTTTGTTTATTTGTTTGTTTTAAAGCTCCTGTAACCCAGGAGAACAATTCCATTTGTAAATTTTATTATAGAAGAAAAAAATATTGCAAATGACTCAGACTTGGGATATTCTTTTATTTAACAGCTTGCAGAAGAACAAAAAGACTTTCTAAAAACTATAAAATCTGTACTGGAATGCAGCAATTTTCAACCCTTTTCGTCTCCTGGCACACATAAACGAATTTCTAAACTTCTGCAGCACACCAAAAATACATTTTTTGTCCATCTGACAAAGAAATATAGGTATAATTTTGATTTGTTCACGTCAAATGGCTACTGTTGTTTGTGTTGGCTATTGTCATTTTTTAATTTGACAGCCTAAGGGAAAAGAGGCCAGTGTCCCTGACTAAATAGTCAGGTAGTGCATGTTTTAAAATTCCTGCAGGTCACCAGTTGAAAATCGCTACTGTAATGGATTAGAAAAGGCAAGCTTTTCATTCTTGAACCATTCTACCCCGTATCACATAGTGTAGATATGAAAAGTGCTTAGTTTACTAAATCACATAACTGCGATTTAGCACTGTTATGTGTTGGTGTAGATACTCTTCAATTTGCAAATGAGATGGAAGGTGTGAAAAATAATAAATATGATTCCTCTTGCTAAAATCACCAGCCTTCTCTTGTTTTTTTTTTTATTATTTTCTAAGTTTTATAATTGTGGACATTTATAACTACATGTGGATTAAACTTAGTTTGTGATTTCTGCAAAAAAACTTTTCATCATTGTCAAATTAGGTGCTTTATATAGAGAAAAATAGAAGAAAACACCAACATGCATTATTTTCTCAAGATCTCCTAAGAAAGAATGAAATGTGGTCAAACATTAATTTTTCCACCAGGAAAATTAAGTCTTCTAAATCCTATCATTGGCAGTGAGCTGCAAGAACTTTTAAAACATGCCATACCTGACTATTTAGTCAGGGGCATTGACATTTTCCCTCTTATATTGTCAAATTAAAAAATGACAACAGCCAACACAACAGCCATTTGGTGTGAATTAATCCAAATTATACCTTTTTTGTTTTTTGTCAGATCAGCAAAAAAAAATTGTTTTTTGATGTGCTGCAGAATTTTAGAAATTCATTTATGTGTGCCATGAGATGAAAAAGGTTGAAAATCGCTACTTTATAGCAATAATTCTCAGCAGAGAGAAAATAAATCATATTTAAAAGCTGTTGAGTTTTATTATATTAACGTTATTTTTACGTTAGTTTTGGCCTATTTTAACTTTTCGTTAGATAAGTGCTCAACTCACTTTGAGTTTTATCTGTTTTACCCTTGACGCGTTTCTACAAGGAAGCGGCTGCCTCCGCGTCGCGGGCAGTTGCTACACGCTCCCCTCGACTAGCTCAGGCCATAGTTGATGGCGCGGCGCTGGCCACGCTGGTGATGCGCTCGGAGGATTTTGACCCTGGAGCCAAAGAGGTGCAGCCTGGCACTTGGATATATTGCAAGACATAATGCAGGTAATGGAGCATATTTGAAAAAGGATTACTGAAGTTTATATTTAGTATTAGATAAATCTGGCTTTGTGTGGTAAAGCATGGGCGAGGTTTTGATGATGTTTTTATACGTTATGGGAGATAAGCTCTGAACGATGCTCCAGTTGTTTGGATTGCAAATTCATACAAATATGTGCACATTCCGGTCTTGATCTTAGTTAGCGGAAGAGAAATTTGTAGATGGAAAGAGAAAGGGCAGGAGGGGGCGAGGCTGGGGCGAATGAGATAGTAATTCTCAAAGACCTTGGTAAATTGGTTCAGTTAAGAAATTATTTTAGCTTGTCACCCCTCAGGGTACATTGAGTCTTCAGTTTCACTCCTGACATAGGGTATTATTCCAAATCAGCCAGGGGCCGTATCATGTAAGTGAGTGACATTAAAAAGATATGGGCATAACTTTCTAGAGCATGCTTGTATTCAGCCCATATTGGGAAGGAAGGAGAAAGAGAAGGGTCATCTCTCACAGATGACAGCTCAGGGCCTGGCCCTCTCACGGGAAGGCTGTGCTGACACCTGATCAGGAAAATATAGAGGGAACAAACTCGCCCGCCTCTTTACAGAAGTCGCTAATTAATACAAATAAGCAACACTAGAAGAATATGCAGTTTAACACACATGTAGAAATGATCAACTTTGCTAGTAATCAAGAATTGCATATGAAAACATCGGTGCAAATAGCTTTTCCCACCTCTGGTTCCCTGGGGGTAAAAAAGAATGAAGCAGGAGCACAGCCAAGTGGGTGAGAGCGCTGTGGCGCTGGGCAGGGCCAGAGTGTGAGCCCAGGTCTACCGCTTAGCTGCCATGCGACATTGGATGTGGCCTTTAAGCTTTCTGAACCTTTACTCCCTTATCTGCAAAAAGAGGGCAACTGCTTCAGAGTTATTCAGAGATTTGCTGTGAGGATGGCAGACATGGGAAGCACCGAGACCAGCGCTTGGCACACGGTCAATATGCTATAAGTGAAAGGAAGTGGTATGAATACCGGAGGGTGGGCAGGACTCGATAGTGTTTATGCCCATGGGTGGAGGCGCCACAAATTGTCTAAACTTGTGGGAAAGTGTTTGGTAAAACTAAGTTACAAAAGAGTTTATGGTTACTCTAATGATCAACTTTGCTAGTAATTCACCCTAAGGAAAGAATTCCACAGAAAGAAAAGCGATATTCATGCAAATGTTATTGTAGCATTATTTGTAATATCAAAAAAACCCCTCAAGTGTTTGGCAGAAATTTAAAAAGGCAATTGTGAATACTACATGGTAACATGGAAAAGTGATTATAATGTAAGAAAGAATAAAACTGTATATTAAGTTTATAATAATATAAAAGTAAGTTTTTTATGTGGACATAAGTTACAGAGAGAGACATGTTTGTGTTACTAGGGTGATAGAATTAAGGATATTTTTCTTCATTTTCCAGATTTTCAATGTTTATGTATGTATAAAATCATAGCTACCATTTACTGAGTAATTACTATGTCCCTGGCTCTGTACAGTGTGCTTCAGATACATTGTCTCATTTTGATTTTGCTGCCTTGAGGGTAGATATCACCCTCCTTATTAAACAGAGGAAAAAGGGGAACTTAGAGAGGATTCCTGAAATTATGTTAAAGGTAGAACTGGAATTAGAGTCTAAATCTGTCTGAATCTAAAGCCCATGTTAGCCATGTGCCATATGGCTTCACTAAATACTTCTTGAAAGAGTTTTGAAGAAGAAATTCAAAACAGAAACAGTAAGAAGTTCTCCCATGGTTATGTTTAATTTGGTTCTTAAAGTGATGACACTATTAGAGACAAAAAAGAAATTAAATGATATAAAAGTAAATTGAGAAAGAACACTATTGTCATGCTAAGAATGATTCAGAATTAGTATATTAAATTATTTCCTTAATATCTGGATTTTGGTTTTCCAGATAGGTTCACCTTAGACTATTGCTTAATATATGTTGGTTGAAAAAACTAAGGTAGTGTTTTAAACCGGAAGCTGGTTGTCATGGGGAAACTACATGAATATATTTAATAATATATTCTTTTAATATCAGAGGACTTAATGGCAAACAGATTGTAACATGAGTACTTCAAAGGGTGGTGCAAAGAGCTCTGAGGCACAACTGTACAGATACATTCTCAGGCCGGTACTGATAGGTAACCTTTCCATACCTCCCTTTTGTTGAGTTTGAGGCTGATAGTTGATAAATAGGGTCTATAGTCCATAAGTAGGGTTTGTCTTAGGGATTCCATTCTAATTTTTTGTTATAATCTGGCTCCCACATGGAAGCCCCCCTGTAATTTCAATATTTCATGGTACTTAAAGGCCTGGGCCCCAGAAGCTCCCAGAGGAGCTTTACTGCATATAATTCTTTGAAGGAAAGGGAATTGTTATGTAGAAAGCAATAAAAGAAGTCATCATTCACATCCTGAATATCAATGAAAATAGAGGATTTACCTCCAAATAACCTGATTTCTTTCTTGACAATTTCCTAAAAATGGAATATATTGAGATTAAGGGGAGGACAGTCATTCAATGTTTACTTCTTAGTATTAGTGGTGAAATGTTTGATTAGACTGATTAAGAAATATAAACCTCAAAGAGAGATGCAAAAGAAATAAAGTGTATCTTTAAGGGTACTAAAAGGAAAAGATTTTGTGTATAGGAAATAAAAATAAAGTAAACATACAATTAGTAGAGGAGAGAAACCAATGGGCATTAGCTGGCTTTTCCTTATTTAAAAAATACCATTTCTAAAGGTTACTTCTATGTATAGATTTTAAAGCTTTTTGTAGATAACCAAAGGGAACTGGGGGTTAACAACCAGAAACAGCATGTGTGTGTTTTTTAATTCTGTACAAATTGTATCATTAAAATGTCTATGATTGAACCACCAGTTGTTGAATACACTCATAAAAGTGTCTCTTACTTTGAGGATGTTATTTCTTTAATTTTTTGCTGCTCCTTAAAAAGGCTGAGGCAGAATTCTTCTCATATTGGTTGTCTCTCTCCTTCCTTCTTGCCACACTTTCCCACTCTGCAGAATGATCCTAATCAGTGTAAACGCTCTCACTGTTTCTAAAGATCAGTCTTGCTTTGGAGATCCAAGCAGCAAGGCGAGGACCCTGGCGGGCTGGAAGTGTGAGGGGCAGTCAGAGGAACCAGGGGCTGCGGAGCCACAGGCTTCCCCTGGGAGGGCCCCCTCCCCGCCCCGGGCAGCCTGCTCCCCTCGCCCGCCTGCAGGACAGTCCCGTAGAGGCCCAGCGCTTCCAGGGAACCGTGTCAGGAGTGGCAGCCTCCGGAGGACTTGGTGACAGGAGGGCAGTAGTCTGGCTGCAAGTGCCAGGAAGGAGGAGCCATGTAAGTGGTTTTCGCAGGAACAGTCTTCCACGTTTGGGCTCAGAAATAAGTTTTAGGTGCTTGTTTTGGGAGCATTAGCTGAACATGCTGTCCCTGGTGAACTTGGCCTCTTGTAAATGTTGGCTGTTCTCAAGCCTGGCAACAGGAATGCGTGTGATTAGGTGTTCTAAAGCGTTTCAGTTACCGAGGTAATTGTCATCTTAGATGAGGAAACTGAAGTAGAGAGGTTAAAGGATTTATTCTGGTCAGACAGCAATTTATGGTGGAGCCGCCTGGCAGTTACTGGAAACCCTTCAGAGCGCCTTGGTCTTCACGCGAGGAAGGACCGTGTCGGAGCTCATCGCCCCTCCTGCCGCCTCCTCCCTCTGTTTGAAGGCCACGCCCGGTGCCTCTGCTCTCAGCCCTGTGGCTGGTTTCCACATGTGACTGTTCTTCCTCCCACAGACCCGACTGATGTCCTTAGGACCTAGACCGAGTGAGGCGTTTCCATTCAGCTCAGGAGCAGTTAGGAGGGGAGACTGCAGCTGCCAAAGCTGAGCAGCACCTCCAGGAAATGGCTGGTTTGCACGCGACGGACACTTACTAGAGTGTATCCAGGTTACTAAATCAGTAATGTAAGGGAAGAATCCGGACAGGGCTGGCCAGCCCGGTTCCTTTCTCTCTTATACAGAATGGTGAAATGATTAAAGGGGAAAACAATTTCAAAATTCAGATTTTTGGCAAGCATTGTATTCTTATCATCCACTCATACCACCTATATGTGAATACCAATATCCCAAATTGTATGGAACAGACTTAGGAAGCAGTAATTAAAAACCCACATTACAAACAAATACCTGAGTTAACTGGGGCCTTGGTAGTGTATGTCTTAGAGTAAGTAAGGGTGGACAGGAGAAGGGGTCAAGAGCTTGGTGATTAAAAACTTCTAAAAGCCCTACAGGCAACTGTCTTCACAGATGCCTATAGATGATGTTAATTTATGTACCATCCTTTTGAGAAACACACAAGTATAGATGAGGAAGGCCAGTAAGCCAGAACAAGTGCAAGAAGGAAACTGAGACAGATAACTGAACAAACTGGCAGAGCAATTTACAGCAGACACAGAAGGTCACCTCCCTAGAAATAACATCTAGGCCTCAGTTATATTTCAGCTCCAGACCCAGGAAAGCAGCAAGAACCAAGTAGGTGACCCCAGGACCAGCTGTGATGACTGACAACCGCCTGCCCTGACACTGACCAATCGGTGGAGACCACGGCCCTGGAGGAGCAGACCTAGAAAACGGATTCATACTCTGCTGAAAGCCTCCCCTGAGACCTCCCTAAAATCCCCACCTTCAAGAAAGAGAGAAAGCCTCAAGACAAAGCACCCAGTGCCTGCTCTCCCTCTGGGGAGCAGCCCCCGCCATGCCCTTTCCTCTCTTTTTCCCCTAGTTCTTCCCCCATGGGCACACATCTCCTAAACTCTAAAGGACCCCACAAAGCTTGAAACCAGGGCAGCAATGGGCAGCAGCAGCTCCTCCCAGGCTAACCCCTGAACCTGACCCCAAGGCCCCCTTTCTCTGACTTCCCAGAGATCCAGGGCAGCCCAGCCGGGGGTCTCCTGTAGCTTCTTCTATACTAAGCCCTTTCTTGTTTTACTGTCTCCAGCTTTAATAAATGTTCCCTCACAGTCACTTGACTGGTGGTGTAAAATTTTTCCTGCACAAAGTCAAGAACCCACACACTATCTGCTGGCCCTAGGCGGATCCACCAAGGGCCCGGTCCCCTTTCCAGTAACATAGAGGCAACTGATGTTTATGAGATTATATATATTATACCTATTTTGACCCCTAGTTTTTATTTCCACAAATACTAGGTGTTGGTGAAAAAAGAGTGAAAATAAATGTCTTGTCAATGTAAGAAATGGTTTAACTTTTAGAGAATTTGTATGAGTTTATTTGAGCCAAAATGACAATTACCAGGAAGCAAAATCTCAAGGGACTGAGAAAATGTTCCAGAGAATGGTAGTTTTGCATCTTATTTTATACATTACAGTCAAAGGGGGAAGGCATAAGGGGGTTCCATGAGATCCATTGGTGATAGATGAAGGAGGCAGGAGAAAGCAAAGGAGTGGGATATCTGGGGTTGGATGAAAAGTAAACCGAGTAGACACACACTTCTTTTACATTTGTGGGTATGGGATAGTTAACAGTTAACAATAACAGTGAGGGCTTTTGTGGTCTCTGCTCCGGATAGTTAACAGTTAACAATAACAGTGAGGGCTTTTGTGGTCTCTGCTCAGGTGCAGCCAGGGGCCCAGAAGAAAGGGAATTACACTGACATTCCAAAGGTATGTTATGTAGATGCACAAAGACAATAGACAGGCTCAGTTAAGGTAAAAGACTGACCTTCGTCAGAGAAGATACCAGCCTAGGACAAGACTACCCACCAGGACTCACTTTTAGTTAGAAAGTTTTAATTTCAGACCATCCTATGTGGTTAATTTAGGTCTCTGAGTTTTAAGGCCGCCACGCAGGCCTCCCCTGAGCTTGTCAGGTTTAGTATGTGGCCCTTTTTATCCACAGTCTCTTCTATGTTCTTTGGACATAGAAGCCAAATGTATTAAACAAAATTACATTTTAATTACAACTTTACTCACCAGTTACCTAATGTGTTAGTCATTTTTAGGGTTGGTTTGTATGCTAGTAAAAATGTGTTGTAAATTCTCCTGTACTTTTATTTATTGTGATTTTTAAAGTTATGAACTCTTGGTTAATAAAATCTGAGGGTTTTTTTGACATTTTTTTTTTTTTTTTAGAATTCAGAATATGGGAAAATAAAATATAATTCTATAATCTCAGATTCCTAAGTCACTGAGACCTATAACTTTATATACAAGGCTAGCAGTTTCTTTATCACCATCATCATTATAATCACCAAAAAAGCATCTGAGACACTGAACCCTCTACCCCACACAATACTTCCTCTGCCTGATGGCACCTAACATTCTTATAGTCTGAGGCTTTGTTTCCTGTTTAGTGCAAATACCTATGCAAGAAATATCACCAAATGTGTGTGCTGAGTGCATAAAGAGAAGGGTGTTTGTATCCTAGGGGTTTCATACATTAGATTAGAACAAAATGGTTTCTCGAACTAGGTTTATTTTCTGGTCATTACTCTATAAATCCTCCTAAGATCTTTTAGATATTGAGGGAAAACATACTTTTGAGTTTTATTTACATTTGAATTTCTAGAACTACATTAGGCATAGTGTACTTGACTGAAATTTGAAAGTGCTTCTGTTTGTGGCAGAATTGTTAGACCTGTGGGGCCAGAGCAGATCTGGGTTCAGCAACCTCGGTACTTGAACTCTGGCTGGGAAAGAATTCAGAGCCAAGACTCAAACTATAAGAGAACATTTATTTGGAAAATCACAGAGATAGAAAAAGTAATTTGTAGATGAAATGGGCTGAGGAAATAAGTTATAGAGGCAAAGGAAGGGCCCTTGAGCTTAGAAGTGAGGAAGGTAAAGGTGATGTGCCTGGGGTAGGGGCTGGGAGGGGAAGGAGGAGGGGAAGGCGCTGGTGTGCTCCTGGGAGGGAGAGCGCACTGGGTCCTCTGTCCTAAAGGCTTTAAGGGTGGAGATTTTAGGGGAGTTCCTAGGGGCAAACTCAACAGACTATTCAGCAGCTTTCTAAGTGTCCTTTCAGGGTCTTGGTCTTCCTTCCCTTCTACTCTCTCTCCAAGTCAATGGAAAAAATATCCTCAGGTGAGGATTAACAAACAAAAAAAGAATGTGAAATATCTCATTAAAAATGTAAAATATTAATTACATGTTGAAATTATAATGTTTTGTATATATTATGTTAAATTATGTATATTATTAAAATTAATTTCACCTATTTATTTTTACTTTTTAAATGTGGCCACTAGAAAATTTTAAATTATATATGTGGTTCACGTTCCTATTGGACAGCACTGGGTTAGAATTACTGTGGCTTGTGCTTTGTGGTTATTTTTTAAAAGGCAAATATGGTAGTAATGCCGTGGGCTAAAAAAGTCATACTTGATATTCATGTTTATTAATCAGTGTAACTTAACCACATTTTTAAAAATATGTTTTTATTGATTTTAGAGAGACAGGAAGGGAGAGGGAGAGAGAAACATCCATGAGAAAGAAATATCAACATTGATCGGCTGCCTCCTGCACGCCTCCTGCTGGGAATTGAGCCCAGAACCCAGGCAGGAATGGAACCGGTGACTTTCTGGTGCATGGGTTGATGCGCAACCACTGTGTCACACTGGCTGGACTCAGACATATTTTTAAACTCACTGTAATATGCAGTAAGTTAAAGAACATGGAAGTAAAAATACCATTTGGGGAGAAGTAAATGATGATTCAACTTCTCAATTGATGTAAGGGCTGAAATGAACTTTATAAGGTAAATGGCCAAACTGCCAGCCTCACACATTGTCGATAGGGACATATACTGATAATCCCCTTTGGGAACAATATTGCAGTGCATGTTAGGTTGACCTATATGAAATTACCTATATTCGACTGGTTTTGACTTTAAAAAAACAAACACAGCAGTCTTATGTGGTTTAGTCTAAAACTATCAAGAACCTCAAAACTGTCAACATTCTTCCCCTCAGTAAGTTCGCCTCTGGGCCTCTATCCTAAGTAAATACACACACACACACATATATGAGGACACTCAGGCAGCCTTGAAAAGGTCCATGTGGCCAGCAAGAAACTGAGCTTCCCAACAATGAGTAAGCTTGGGAACAGGTTCTCCCCAAGTTGTGCCTTCAAATGACTGCAACCCCAGCTGATAGTGTGAAGGCAGCTTCATGAGAAATTCTGAGCCAAGACCATCTAGCAAGGCTGCTCCTGGATTCCTGACCTGCAGGAAATGTGAGATAATAAGTGATGTTTTAAGTTGCTGAGGTTGGGTCATTTGTTACGTAGCAATGGGTAACTAATACATAATCTTAATGCACAAAGAGGTTCACTATACTATACTTTATAATGGCAAAAACCAAAACCAAACCAATGTCCTAGAGGATGGGAATTGCTAAGTAAATTTATGGCATATTTACTTGGAATATTATGCAGTTGTTAAAAATTTGGGGCTGGCTTCATTCTCAGGAATGAAAGTGGACGGTGGAAGCCCACATATAGCTTCAAGGAACTTCTCGAAAGGAGTCACACTAACAACTGCTGACTAGGGACCACTTTTATAAAAATACCATGTAAACTTTCTAACCATCCAATGTCTCATTTCTGTCTCCCTTTTCTGTTTCCTCTTTCCTTTGTGTGTTCTTGTAGAGAATTCCACCAGAGCACCAGGAGCCGTTTACTGTCTAGCCTCCCCCATGACCTGAGCTCCTTGAAGTCAGGGACTTATCTAAACTAGGCTGGAGCAAAGTGTGAATGCCAGTGAAGTCTGAATACTAAATATGCATTTTCCATGTAAGTTTTTTTTAAGCATAAGGCAAAATTTTAGGTAAGGTGGTTCAGTTGCTTGGAGTGTTGTCCCATACACCAAAGGGTTGCGGGTTCAATTCCCAGTCAAGGTACATACCTGCGTTGTGGGTTCCATCCCCAGTTGGGGCAAGTACAGGAGGCTATTGATCGATGTTTCTCTCTCACATTGATATTTCTCTCTCTCTCTCTCTCTAAAATCAATAGAAACATATCCTTGGATTAGGATTTTTTTTAAAAAGTATTATTTTTATAGCTGTTATTCTTGGACACACAAGTAATCAACATGCATATTCAAAAGATGTTTATTTCTGACAAGTAAAATGGTTAAGATAAATTTATTCCTTTATCTAAACATTAGTATTTATATATATAAAAGTAGCCTGTTTAGTCGTAGATCTCATTTTGAAAGTGTTTTTATATGTGCAAAAATGCACCTTTTTATTTTGTAAAAAGTTTGTTTTTATCTTGATTATTTTGGGGGGGAGGGGAGAGAGGAAGGGAGACAGAGAGAGAGACAGGTCCATCTATTGACCTGTATTCTTTTCAGCTCAGGACTGGCCCACATGGTTTATGAAGCCAGGAAGGCTGATTTGAAATGCAGATGTCGACACACTGAAGTACACCCTCCCCTTTTTTCTTCGCTGTATCTGTCAGGGTGAAAAATGGCTCGCACAAGGGTCAGTCCCCCATACTCACTCAATTATTTTCTTGGACCCACAGAACTGTCACAGGCTGTGGTGGATGCGGGAGCAGTTCCTCTTTTAGTACTTTGTATCCAGGAGCCAGAAATTGCTTTGAAAAGGATTGCTGGTCGGACCTCAGTGATATTTCAAAGCATTCTCCAGAGTCAGCACAGACAGTCGTGGGTGCAGGAGCTGTTGCTTGCTTAGCCCAGATGGTTCTGAACCCTGGTGCTAAATTGAAGGTATTTAAAAATAAGTTAAAAAACAGACTTCTGCTAATCTAAGAAAATGGAAATGTGTATAGATTAATATATTTTCAAAAATAACTTATACATCATTGAAAACATGTGACTATATTACACATTTGATCTTTTAATATGCGAAAATTATGCTGTAAGGATTAGACAATAAAGACGTAACTGGGAAAAATATGTTCAATGTTAAAAATTAGAAGTAGCATCAGTATTAACATTAATCATTAAAATAAGGAATCACATGATTGAATTTCAGGGTGGGAAGGCACCTAAAGGTTTTCTAGGTCACCACTATTTACATTTCTTTTCTTTTTTAAATTTTATTTTTGTTTAAAATATTACAGATGTCCTTTTTTCTCCCAATGATCCGTTCCACCCCATCCCATCCCCCTCCCCACCATTGTCCGTGTCCTTGGGTTGTGCATATATGCATATAAATTCTTTGGTTACTCTCTCCCCCTCCACCCACCCGCCCTCCTGCATCCCTCTGACATTCGTCAGTCTCGTCTATGCTTCCATGTCATTGAATCTATTCTGTTCATCAGTTTATTAAGTTCTTTAGATTCCATGTATAAGCAAGATCATGTGATGTTTGTCTTTCGCTGCCTGGCTTATTTCACTTAGTATAATATTCTCCAGGTCCATCCATGCTGTCCCAAAGTATACGAGATCCTTCTTCTTTACAGCTGCGTAGTATTCCATGGTGTAAATGTCCCACAACTTTTATATTTAAATTTCTTATGAAAATTGTCATATTTATGTTTGTCTTTTCTTTAGCTTTCTACAATCTGATTTTCAGTTAATAGTCACCAGTTATACTTTTATATGCTAATAGTTATACCCCATAAGGTTTAAAAATTGTTAATGTTAAGTAACGAAGCAATGGAAAGTGCTTTGATGTTATCAGTCAGCATCATGCCAAACATAAGATGCTAGTTCTGCCTGATCTTTTTGTACTATATTACCACATGTATTGTAAATTAACAAGCATTACATAATTAAGAAATAGTATTTATACAAAGGTCATATTCTGTGATCATCTGTGATAGAGATTTAAATAGTCCACAGAAAACTAAGACATTCAATTTGGAAATTAGGGAATTTAAGAAATTGAGTATTTACTGATCTCTGCAGTGGAGTCTACGTAATGTTTTGTTTTATTTTGGTTTTTGCTTGACAGCGTCAGGTCCTTTCAGCTGTCAGTCAGATTGCAAAACATTCTGTGGATCTGGCGGAAATGGTGGTTGAAGCAGAGATTTTTCCAGTGGTACTTACCTGCCTGAAGGACAAAGATGAATACGTGAAGAAAAATGTTTCTCCTTTAATTAGATTGCAAAGCATACACCAGAAGTGAAAAAAAAAAAAAAAAAAAGCTTTTTAAGTACAATAATATTAGTCAGTTTTTGTTGTAAAGTAAAACATCAATTTGTATACAAGGCCCAGGTGCTGTGCCACATGATTTGGTTAGGTCAGGGTTTGTCATCTGAGCACTGTGGACATTTTGGACTAGATAATTCTGTGTTGTAGGGGGCTGTCCCACTGTCCTGTACACTGGAGGATGGATATTTAGCAGCACCCATTGCCCGTCAGTAGCATCCCCCACATCGTGACCATTGCAAGTGTCTCCATATGTTGCCAAACATTTCCCAGGGACAAAAGTGCCCCTCGTTGCAAACCCCACTGGGTTGTATCAATTGAGTCTGAGTCAGAAATCTCAGTTTTTAATCATTTCCTGCCTTCCATTTCTAGATCGTGGGGACCCTAGACTTTCCATTCTTGTCATTTAGGTGATCTGGGCGTAGTGAGAGCCGTACAGTTCCAGGTGGGAGAGGCCAGCAGGCCCCAGCCTAGCGTGACTCCTCTAGGAGCTGCCCTTCCGTGGTGGTTCCCGCCCTGAGTTCTCAGATGCCAAAGGCATAGAGATGAAGCAGGCCTGGGTGCCTTCTGCAGTTGTGTCTTTTTCTGTGTATATTTTGACTGATCAGTTTCGTTTCACTAAAGTTTAAAGTCCTCATTCTTTATTTCACCTAACATCTTTATTTGCTTGAAATTTTTTTATAATTGAAATGTAATCAGCTAGTAATCACTGTTTGCAAAGGGGGATAACTAGGCGAGGCTATTTCAAGTCTGACACTGTCGTTCAGCAGTCAAGGAGTAATCTGCTTCATGCTCACACTTTGTGCTTGGGGCTTTCAGTAGTTAGCTAGTTACGAACTAGCCTGGGCTTAGTGTCTGGGTGGGAGTTTTGACATCCATTAGGACAGAGATAAAAGTTGTGCCACTGATGCATGAAAAGTGAAGCACAGTAAACTCTGAACAGTGAGTATATTTGAAGTAAACTCTGCACAGTGAGTATATTTGTACCTTCGAAATAGAATTATTGTACTTGCATATTTCTTTAATAAGTATAGTAATTTCACTAAATCATACCTTTTCAAATTTTACCAGGTGTTTTTAGGCCTAAGTAAAAATGTCTGACAATAGTGATGTTTGCAGACCATCCTGTCCTTACAGTCACAGCGCCTCGCTCTCCGTCCGTCCCCTCAGCTTTCGCAGTTGGTGGTTCTCGCAGGAGGAGCTGCTGCCGCGCTGCCCGCATGGGGCCTGCAAAGGAAGCACAGGCTGCCTGGCGTCACGGTGCTGGGCATGTGGCGGCTCATTCGGAGAGCCTGGCAACGGCGGTGATCACTAGCAAGGCTTGTTCTTGATTTTCTTCTGGTTACTGCAGTGAGATATTCTAAGAGAGAACCACTAATACTCTCCAACAGGTTATAAAATATAACTGGCCAGAGCGAAAGGAACCTGAAGAATTTTTCGGCATGTTGTCAAGGCTTATTAGCAAGTTTTTGAAAGCAATGCTTGAAGTAAGGTTTACCCTGTAGGCAGTGTAAAGTTTTACTCAGTACTTAATATCTACAAAATATCAATACTTCCAAATATTAGTATTACCTGTTTTGAAATACTCAGTGTGTTTGCATCCTGAAGGGTTGACTGTGTGCATTTACAAACACGTGAAGCACACCGTGATTAAAGACAACTAGTGTAATTACATGCCCAGTAGTCATCCTCCCCTTTCCTGTCATTTGGGTAGAAGATGCCAACGGCTAGGACATCCCTTTTTATCCATTTTCCTTCCGCTTTCATGAACTAATTTCTCTTTTTAGATGAAGGCAATTCAGAGCACATGTCGGAGAGCAATGCTGTGTCATTGTTTTAGGAATTTGGCTTCATCTCAATTTACAGCTTGGTATCAACCCACCACACAGTGTACCCCTGACACATAGTAGGTGCTGAAAAATATTGAGTGCATAAATATTGATCTGAGCAATGCTTCAGAGGCTGTGTGCTTAGTGTCTCCAGCGACCCTCTAGCATGTGGGTGTCTTATCAGCATGGGAAACCTGCTCTGTATGTTAAACAGAAGTGTGGATTTTGTTTCTCCCTTGCTAATCCTCAGAATAAAAGGGAGCCTCAGATCTTTATTTTCTACCTATTCCTTGATAATTCTTTGCTTTACTCGCTTTTTATCCTATGCTTTTCCTTTTGTTCTTCTATTACCAGAGACTAAGATAGTGACTAGCACAGTAGTGCCGCTTTCTGAAGGTTCACTGTGGGGATATTACTGGGATTTTTGATTCTTGGTTCCGTTGTGGATCGTTAGAAAGCTTACACATAGGAAGAAAGATGAAAGCAGCAGCAATTGCTTTTGCTTTCTCTATCTATGTCCTCCCCAAACTAACCAGGAGGCGCTCCCCTCCTTTGGTGGAGGGCAGAGCTGCTGCTGGCCTCTCCCACCTACTTGTCTCTCAGCTGGTTGAAGACCAAGGTGGCAGCAGCAGTTTGAGGCAAATGCACAGTTCTGTGTCGTTCTTTCTTTTTCCCACATAGCACCCTAAGGACTAATAGCAGTACTTCACATTTAAATAATACTTTATACTTTTCCAAGCACATGCATGTTTCTTCTCTTGTTTGCTATTCATAACATCTGAGGCCGGGAGTCAGAGTCTGGAGGATGGGGTTGGGGGGCTGACTTCGCTTCCTCCAGCTTCTTAGTTTTGATACGTCCCAGAGTACAGACTTTCTGTTACGTTGCCTCATTCGGAAGACAGGTCTGACCTTTTGTATTGCCAGACAAACAGTTTTAGTTGGAAAAAAGAAGCCAATGAAGAAATATGGCAGATCTCTTCAAGAAATTGGTCTTAATAACCAAATGTAAAGGCACAGGGGAAAGGCGTGTATGATCACTTGGACTTTGCTATGGTAGCATGGCAATGTGACACTGACCTTAGTGGTACTAAATTTAAGGCGATCATTGTTATAGTCTCAAATTAGTTATAAAATTACTCCTATACATAATCCAGAATTATAATTTGATTTGGCTATTTGATGCTGCCTTAGATATAGAAACAGATGTATTTGAGGCCATTAAATTCTGTTTTGATTATTTAGATAAAACTGAAGCCTAAAGTTCAAAATACAAGCACCTGCTATTTGTGTAACAAAAGTAATCATTTCTACTTTGACATTCAGTCATGTTAAAATAGGCAAAACTATCATTTAAAAGTTGACTAAGTCCTGGCTGGTGTGGCTCCGTTGCCCGAGCATCCTCACATGCACCAAAAGGTGACCAGTTTGATTCCTGGTCAGGACAGGGCTCATTCCTCCCCTCCTCCCCGCACCAAACCCTCACCCCCCACTCCCTCCCCCAGATGCGGGGAGTGTGGGCCTGGGCTGGTCCACTTGTCACCCCCCCCCACCATCGGTGCCTGCAGGGGTGAGCCTGCGCCCCCTCCCGCTGTGCCCCCCCTGCCCCCCTGCAAACATTTAGTGCCCGCACCTGAGCCCCTGGAGCGTGCACACGCCCCGCCCTCACTGCGCCCTCTCCGTGCGTGGAACCCGCACTTGCCCCGCAGCGCGCCCACCGCTCCTCCCGCAGTCGCCCCTCCCCCAGCGGCCGCGGTCGGTTGGTGACCTTAAGGGGCCCGAGCGCAGTCCCGGCCCAGCCCCGCGCGGCTGTTGGCGCCGGCTGGAGGGGCCCCGGGCGCGGGAGCCACGCAGGGGCCGGCTCGCAGCCCAGAGTGCGGGCTTGGTGCGGGGGAGGGGCGCTGAGCTGCACAACCTCTGACCTGAGCCTGGGGGAGACGCCGCGGGGTGAGTACAGGCGGCTGCACGGGGAGGCGGGAAGGCGCCCCCGGGAGGGGCTCCCCTTGGCCTTCCTGGGGGGGGGGGCGGAGAAGGGGCTCCCAGCGGCGGGGGAACCCCAGCAGCCTGCACCTGCTCCTGTGCCTGCCCGCCAAGGGCGCTGGCCAGGGCGGTTTTGCGGGCGCCCTGCCTGGGCCCCTGGGAGCTGCGGGAGCTGCACCGGGTGCTGCGGAGGCGGCCCGCCCGCCCCACTCCCTCCTGCAGGGGGGCTGGGGCGCGGGAAGGGGGGCTTGGAAAACCCGCTGCCCGAGGCGCCCCAGGCACGGACCAGCTGGGCCTGTGCCTCTGCCTGGAGACCTGCCTCGCATCCCTGCCAAGTCCGGGTCCCTCAGGGTCGCCCCACACGCCCAGCCAGGCCGGCTTCAGGAATCGGGTAACTCTTGTTCCCGTTCATCCCACTAATGAACGTTCCTCTCCATCAGCAGCAACACAGGTACAAAGTCCTTGAGAAGGAGGACAGGGGCTGCCCTGAGTTCATCTCCCAGCGCCAGCTCCGCTGGTGGGGGCGCCGCCTCTCACAGGCAGGGTTCTAGTAGCTCCTGTTCTGTACTTGAGGCTGCCAAGAGCCTTTTCTTCCTGGGACAGTATCAGCAAGAAATTCAGTCCGCTAAGCACACTTCAGTTAGAAACAAAGCTTTGCCTGAGCGGGTTTGGATTAAAGTCGAAGAAGCCTATGCAAATAAGCAATAAATAAGAGGAATCTCAGAGTAAAAGAGTTGGACACAAGTGTGGAGGGAAAAGCCCTGGGGAGATTCATAACATGAGCGATGGCACCACCTGCACCCAGAGCGCCTGGCAGTCCAGGGGTCCTCGCAGTCCCACCTTGGGGAGCAGGCCCAGAGCGGCTCAGGAGGAAGGTCTCCACTTAGGGAGAAGCATAAGCACATGGAGACAAGGTAACGCCTGCGACTGATTGTCGGGGTCATCTGTAGGCACCTACCTTAGGCACACAAGTTTGTTGAGTTAGTAATAACAGGCAACTTATTTTATAAAGCAAGAGTTTTGCCATTTCTCTGTTCAAAGGGAGGAAAAATTGGCAAGAGTAAACATTAACTTGTTTTCTGGATGGATCGGGGTCCCCAAGACCCCTGGTTTGCTGATTCCTTAGCAGATCCTTGGCTTTGATTTATTACAGGGAAAGGAAAAGGCAAAATTTGCAAAGGCTCCAGGGGAGAAGTCCTGGGGAATAGGCATTGTCTCCCAAGGTCCCCTCTCAGGGGAGTCACAGGGGAGCACTTAACTCCCAGCACCCAGTTCTGGGGCACCTGAAATGCTGCCAGCAGGACTCAGTGCCCTGAGATTTTGTTGGGGGCCCATCCTCTGGGCATCCCATACCAGCATACAGCCAAGTTCCAGAGCCACAAGGAAAGCCCATGTTTCACACAAACCACATTGTTTGTACAAACCGTTTAGGCACAGGGGGCTCCTCTAAACTAAATGTGGTGGGAACCTTCTGGAAATCTAAGTTCCCAGGTGCCAGATGGGCCAGTGTCTGGGACGGCCTTCCGAGGACAGGGCGGCTGGCTTACAAGTTCGGCCTGGTTCTTCCAAGGGCGCTGGGGACGGAGGAGGTTAAACCTGTTACTTAAGTCAATTTATCTGTGGATTTCTTTCCGCTATTCTGTGTAGAATCAAAAGGTGGCTAATTTTTCTCTCTTACAGCTAGGTTTTTCCAAACATAAAATTAATTAACTTAGTCATTTATTTTATTTTTTAAAATATGCTTTTATTTATTTTACAGAGAGGAAAAGAAAGGGAGAGAGAGAGAAACTTCGATGTGAGAAATATCAATCAGTTGCTTCTGTACACGCCTCAGTTGGGATCTAACCTGCAACCAGGGTATGTGCCCTGAGCAGGAATTGACCCAGCGACCTTTAGGTGCATGGGACTACACTCAACCAACTGAGCCACAGAAGCCAGGGCAACTTAGTTATTTATGGAGCACTGTGTGCCAGTTTCTCTTGTAGGCTCAGGAAATTAAGCTGGAGCCGGACAAATACTCAACTTTGAAGCCTCAGTTTTGAACTGAGGCAGGTTATTTCTTTTTTTTTCTTTCAATTTATCTTTATTGTTGGAAGTATTACACATGTCCTCTTTTTTCCCCTATTGATCCCATCCCCTCTGTACCCCTCCCCCCAGGCCTTCACCCCACTATTGTCTGAGCCCAAGGGCTATGCAAAGATGCCTATAAACTCTTATGTTAATCTCTTCCCACCCACAGACCCCCATCTGTTTTCCCTCTGAGATTCTTCAGTCTCTTCCATGCTTCTATGTCTCTGAATCTACTTGGTTCATTGGTTTATCTTGTTCATTAGATTCTACATGAGCAAGATCATGTGACACTTGTCTTTCTCTGACTGGTTTACTTCACTTAGCATAATACTCTCCAGATCCCACCATGCTGTCTCAAAGGGTAAGGGATCTTTCATTTTTACAGCTGCATAGTATTCTGTGGTGTAAATGTCCAAGAAGATACTTGATAGGATTTCAGTCTTTTTCAACTTGTAGAGACTTGTTTGGAAGTCTGTCTTCGAGAATATCCCATGTGTACTAGAGGAGAATGCATATTCTGCAGCTTTAGGGTGAAATGTTCTGTAAATATCAGTTAAACCCATCTGATCTAGTGTGTCATTTAGAGTCACTGTTTCCTTGTTGATATTTTGTCTGGAAGATCTATCCAGTAAAGTCAGTGGGGTGTTAAATTCCCCTACTATGACTGTATTGCTTTTGATTTCTCTTTTAAAGTCTTCTAGAAGTTTTTTGGGTTTTTTCCCCAGCCTGTCTGAGTCTTTTGTTCTGAGGTGGGTCTCATGTAGACACCATATATTGGGTCTTGTTTTCTTATCCATTCATCTACCTTATGTCTTTTGCTTGGATCATTTATTCCACTTATCTTTGTTATTATTGATAGGTACTTATCCATTGCCATATAATTTCTTTATTGCCTATGTTTTTCATTCTCTATTTCATCTTCTCATTACAACAGTCCCCTTAACATTTCTTGCAGTGCTGGTTTGGTGGGGATAAATTCCTTTAGCCTTTTTTGTCTGGGAAGCATTTATTTCATCATCTGTTGTTTTTTTTTTTAATATATCTTTATTGATTTCAGAGAGAGAAAAAGAGAGGGAGAGAGAGATAGAAACATCAATGATGAGACAGTCATTGATCGGCTGCCTCCTGTTTGCCCCCTACTGGGACCGAGCCTGAAACCTGGGCATGTGCCCTGACCGGGAACCAAACCCCGATTGCCTGGATCTTAGGTCGACACTCAACCACTGAGCCATGCCCAGCTGTGCTTCACTATCTATTTTGAATAATACCCTTGTTGGATAGAGTACTCTTGGTTTCAGATCCTTGTTTTGCATTACCTTGAATACTTGATGATACAGAGTTCAGAATACTGATTATAATGATGCTCAACAGCATGAAAAAAGGTATAGAAACTATGAAGGAAATTAAGAACGACATAGTAGAAATAAAAAAAAAACATTGGAAGGAATGAACATCAGATTAGGGGAAGCTGTGGATCGGATCAGCGAATTAGACGACAGGGTGGAAAAAAATCACTCAATTAGAGAACCAAAAAGAAAACACAATTAAAAAACAGGAGTATAGTTTAAGAAAGCTGTGGAACAACATGAAATGTAACAATATTTGCATCATAGTGCTGCCAGAAGAGGTTGAACCTAAGCAAAGGTTAGAGAACCTGTTTGAAGAAATAATGGCAGAATATTTCTCTAACCAATGAAAGAAAAAGTCACACAAGTTTAGGAGGCACAGAGAGTCCCAAGCAAGAAGAACCCACAGGGGCCCACACCCAAACACATCATAATTAAAACTCCAAAAATCCAAGGCAAAGAGAGAATCTTAGGGGCAGCAAGAGAAAACAAGCTGTTACCTACAAAGGAGCTCCCATAAGGCTGTCAGCTGGTTTCTCATCATAAACTCTACAGGCCAGCAGGTTATTTCTTTTTAAAGGGGTATATTAAAGCCAGCTAGCCAGCTAGATACCATTAAATATGTGATGCACATACACCTCACTGAACTCACCAGAGAGATAAAAGGCATTTTTTCTACTGATACTTCTTTAATAAACTTACTGAACACCTAAAAGGAAATGAAAAGGAAGGAAAGGAAAAGAAAAAACCCTCCTCTAACACTGGAAACCTATCTTAGAACTGGCCTCATAAAATGCCCCGAGATTTGGGACTGTAATCACAGTGGACCTTTGGGGCTGACACTGACCTGTCCAATAAACATTAATGCCCTGATGGTCTGGCAAACTAACACCCTTATTATTTTTTCAGCGCATCATATCAAATAAGTTAAAATTCTCATGTCAATTGACTCACTTGGTGGAAAGAAACCTACATGCTGTGAGAAGACAGAAGATGGGAGAAGAGTTCAGAAGGCTTGGAAAGAGACAGGTGGAAGAGGCACTGGACAGTTCACTAAAATGTGAATATCAACATCATCGAATGCCCTACTTCCTAACAAATCTGGATTATAATTTTCTGAAGTTGGGAATGAGAGTTGTTCCCCATCAAATCAGGTATAGTAATTCTTAGCATTTTTGTTTACATATGCCTTAGAGAATAAGATGATGATGATGCAGTCAGCCCTGGAAAAATGTGCATATTACTTACACACAAAATCCTCTTCTGTAAGAACCACTCATTATAATACTCAGGCTGGACCCCTATTAGTCACAGTACCCATGTTCTAAGTAATCCTGATGACTTGACTGCAGGAGAATCTTTTTTCTATGTAACCTAGTTTCATTCTATGGCTTAAACCCCTCTCCACTGTTCCTGTCCTGTTTGCTTCAGAAAAGACTATTACAGACCTGCTGGTATAAATTTTTCACTTATGCTTACAAAGGGTTATGATATTGTATCATGATTATTCCTGAAGTTGAAACTTTTCTAATCTTTTCTTACATATTGTGGCATAGAGTGCTAGTTACTTTCCAATAATCAGTTTTGTCTTCTGTCTTACTTAGTCAGTTATATGATTATATATTTTGAGCCTCTCTTGCAGCTAGGTGTGGCCATGTGACTAGTCTTTAAGGCAGTAATATATAAGCATTGTGCTATGTGGATATTCTGGAAAAAAATGTCCCTTATCATTTTGCCCTGCTGTCTGGAATGAAGACAGAATAGCTGGAGATCAATAGCCATCCTGAGCCATGAGTTTGTGGTGGGATGGGCAACACTGTGTGTTGACCCTTCTACTAGAAATAAATTTTATGACACTAGGCACCTTGTTTATCTTGGTCAAAGCAACATCCCCAGAACCTAAGAATGCATGTATGTAGGCTGTGGTAAAGGCTCACGTATTGAATGGTATTGAATGAGTGAATGAATGAGTTCACACCAGACCATGTTAAACACTGATCATAAAGTCCTCCCAGGGGATATTCAGCCATCAGGAGCAAAACCAAGGTCTCTGATTCTGTCACAAAATCAAACTCTGCCCTAACTCAAGTCATATCACTCCTATTAGCTTCCCTTTGCTCTCCCTGATTTGCTACTGTTATAGAAGTAGAGGATTTTTTCTTACTGCTCTGCAGTGTTTTCTTCAAACAAAATCTTTTAAAATCTACTTTCTTGATAATTCTTTCTATTAATTTTTAGCTTAGCAAGTTTAAAATTCTTTAGTATTCAAGGTCATGCATTTCTTTATGTGTGGATCTGTTGATAAATGCAGGCGCTACTTTGTCACATAATCTTAGGCATCCATCAAGTGTACAAGAGTCATCCAGAATGGTATCTAATGACATTCCTAGGACGTTAGACAATAATATTATCACCACGGAATTCAGTCACTAGGTCCTAAGGATTTAACTCCATGTTGTTTACTGAAACTGAACTTCATCGAGCCCTTTCCCACTCCACTGTGGTCTCCACATTTTAATATGTCACTCATTCTTGTCACTAAACCTTACTTATATCTTTTAAACTATTAAATATTAATAATCTCTGCTTCCCTGATATTTGAGCTGATCTTTCCCTCTTGCTGTCCTTTTAATAAAGGGGAACACTCCCTCTGCTCCTTTTTATTTTTTTTGGCACATGTGTGATTAAAGGGCTTGTAAATGTTCACACTTTTTTCAGTCACATGTCATTGTTGTCTTAAATTTTTCTCTACTCTTCTCCAAAAGTTGGTGCTATTCCTGTTAATTATTTGGGGAAAAAATTAGACTTCTCTTCTACTTCTGTGACATCTATTTATAGTAGAGCTCCTTGGTTTTGCTCAAAGTTCTTTTGAACCTGCCCACCTTTGAGGAATGATATTATTTGGGTTTTGTTGGGTACTTTCAGCTTTTCTGAAGGGCACACTTCTGGACACCTCACCCTCTCCTTCTCAGGGGCTTTCCCTGTAGGAGCCTATTAAAATAAAGACAGACAGAGGTCATCCGACAAGCTCTTCCTAAGTCTCCCCTCTACCAGCAATGTCACTGTGGCCGCACAGGTCTGCTCCCTCCTGGCCTCTCCGTCCTTCCAGAGCTCGTCCATCCCTGCTCTGGGTGCATCCCTCCTGCTCACGAGGGGCTTGCTCCCTTCATTCTCCTGGCTCCTCTAACTTCTGTTTTTTTCTGCATTGGCTCTTATCCTTTAACATATAAATATACATGTATTTTTCATCTAAGAATAAACATATCCTAGTAATGTATTTCCCTCTAACTACTGCCACATCTCTCTTCTCAGCCAAATGCTCAGGAAGAGAAGCCCTCAGTTGCTGTCTTCTCTTCCTCGCTTCCTGTTCACTGCTTCACCCCAATGCCATGGCCAATACATTTGTAGCTTTTCTGCCCTCCTGACAACATTGGACTTGGTTAGGCAATTATGTATGGAAGCTGAGACCGGGCCAGGCCTGTGCCCTTGGTAAAGGGGTGGAGTGGGTGCAGGGCAGGGCAGGGGCATCCTGAACCACTGCCTCCTCTGTAAGGTGGGGGCCTGGATGGAACTCTGGGCGGAATGGGTCCCTCGTAACCAGGTGACCTCGGAATGTGCTCTGGTTGGCTGGTGCCAACCAGGTGAACTGCCTTCAGTTGAGAAGCAGCTGTGGAAGGAGGAGGAGCTTCGGCTGTGCTCTCTTCTTGCGGTGGCTGTGATTCTCAGCAGTTGTCTGATCTCCACACCTTTGGACTAAGTCAGGCTGCTCGCCGTCCTCACAGACTAGTCAGCTCAGTGGAGGCGGTCACAGCTGACAGCAGCGGGGGCAGCAGCAGGGGCACAGCCAGGCCTTGAGCCCTGCCCAGGGCCTGGCAGCCCAGTGGCCCCTGTGCTGTACAGGGCTTTGCGATTTTTGGGAGTTGGGGGGTGGGGCTGTTGAGTGAAGGCAGTGACAGCAGCAGGGAGTGAAGGGTCCTCATGGGGAACAAACTGTCCTGCTGCTGCCTGAAGCCCAATGCCAGCCCCAAGCTGGGCCAGCACGCTGGGGGGCGGCCTCGGGAATATGAGACTCCTGTGTATGGGGGGGGCTCCAGGAACTCAGTGGCAGAACCACCAGCCACGGCTGCCATGGAACTTGACAACTTGCATTCCCTGTTCTGTGATTGCCACCCTGTCCTGCGCCTCAGTGACGTGGAAATGCCCGATGGTAAGGAGGTGGCGGGTGTTCACTGCTCTCAGGAGTACCTCTGTCCTGTGCTGACCCCAGGGTCCCCTAGCAGGGAGCCACCCCCTCAGGCTCCTTGCCTGGAGGCCGCTTTTCTGGAGCTGGCTCTTCCTGGTGTCCCCACCCCTTATTCCCTTCCAGTCCTGTCTGGCCAGTTTCCATGTTCACTACCCAGACCCCTAGTTCTTACTCCAACCCAGCCTGAGACACTCCAGGCCTTGGCCCTTCCTGTTTATGCCTCTGTTTAATGTCTCATGGGCCTCTGTGAAGACTTTTGGGTATATTTTCTCCTTTTTGTCAGTGAAAACTTGAATCCCCCAACTTCAGAGTATCCATCCCATCTCCCTCTCCTTACTTATCCATAAGGTACTTAAATGAAGGAACCAGGTAGGGGCTGGGGATACCCTGGCTCCCACCTGTTAAGATAGTTGATAATCAGGACAGTTCAACTGCAAAGATGTTAGAGTTTATTATTTCAATTCAAAATAGACAACTGACATGGACTCTATGTGGTGGTCTTAAGTAGGCTGTTTTCAGTTGGCTGCCTAGAAGCTCCTTTATTCCTCCCAACTGTAATTTGAATACAGAGGGAAATGGTGGGAGAGGGACTTGAAATTACTGAATGATGTGTAATGTGCTTCCAGTGCTACAGAGAATACTATTTTGTTTGTTTTTTTACACAAAGGAGAAACCTCTGAGTCTGATTAATTTATTTACTTTGACACAAATATATCTTCAGAACGTTCGTCTCCATGGCGCCCTCTAGGTCCTCTCCCCTCCTGCAGGGAGATTCCTGTCTAACTGTAGGAATGTTGAGGTAAAACTTCTGAAGACCAGGTGCCTAAAGGGGGGTAGGGGGGGAGAGGGAGGATAGAGGGAGGGAGAAGAAGTACTTGCTGGAAAATAAGCCTGATGACAGTGTAGCTAATGGAGACTGGTTTTGAAGTACAAAACATTCACAAAGATGTTAAAACCTCATTGGTCCATTTGTTTCATGTAAATGCCAGAGATTATTTCATAGAGCAAATGTACTATAGCTCTTATTCTATTTAAACTCTAGTTGAGCTTTTAATTTCTTTAAATATTAGAATAATTAGCCGTGTGAATTCACCCCGATGGTGCACATGGCTTTGTAACTGAAAAGTACTCGCTTTTCAGAATATTCAAATATTATGAAATAAATGAACAAATTATGTGAATCAATTAAGTGTACCTTTAAGCACCAGGCAAGTAAGTACCTGTGAAAACTTCTGCTCGCTCTGCTTGGCGCAGCCAGGTAAGCCTCTGAGTGATTTTATAAACCAGTTAGTATGGGTAGTGTTGGATGAGAGGCTAAAGAGGACCCTGATTTAATTCTTTTAAGGTGTACAACTCACTTCCATGTGTATCTCCTTTGGCCCTTCTAACTGCAAATAAGGCCCGTGTATACTCTCCCTCCATTGCTGCCGAGGAAACCGAGACTTAGGCTGTGAAGTGACTGTGGCACAGCTGCTGAGCAGAAGAGGCTGACGTGCAGGTGGCAATGTGCCAAATTCAGTTTCTGTGGTGCTTACAAACTCTTTAGATTGCAGCTTAAATTTCATATTTCTCCATAAAGTGAGCCCATTTTAACTTCCTCCAGTAGTGATACTCCCGTTTGAAATCACTGTATACAACTCAGAAGCAACGGCTGCTCCCCCTGTGTCTATAAACTCATCACAGTGGGTAAGAGTCAAAGTAGAAGTCACGGGGGAGCAGGAATTTCCCCGGGTGCGAGTTGCTGTGTTTTAGGGAGTGTGTTCCGACGGCCTCGGATGGAAGCCGACAGAGCTCTGGACGCAGAGGGACCTTGTGAGAAGCTGGTGAGAGGGCAGGGAGTGAGCACAAGCCTGTAGTGAGTAATGTAAACCAGAGAAGCTGGAAATACAGGGTTCAAAGTATAGAATTGCCTTTTATGTTTAATGTGATAGATTTTCTATTTCAAATTGTTTTTAATTTTGGAGATACATTCAATAACTTGATATGAGAAAGCTCAGTTTCAGCAATTGCCTGTTATTAAGTTTCCGTAGAAACAAGGTGAAAATAGCAAATGTAAAGTCCAAGGACACTGAGAATTTGCTTTTAATGTCTATATTTCAGATAATTTTATATCAATTTCCCTGGAAATAGGAAATACCTACTTAGATGTAAAACATTCTGGCTTTTCTGTGCTGGAGAATTGAACCATGTGCCTCTTACACAGAATCACGCTTGAATGATGCTCTGCCTTGTTCTTCTGGAACAGAAGGTGGTTTCTTGAAGTCATTTCCAGGGGATATTCTTAAGAGCCTAGTACAGATTTCAGACAGACTTAAAAGAATTTGTGTAGCACCTTGCCTTTATCTAACAATATATCGACTGTAACCGATGGTGGCCTCAGTAACACAAAAAAGACACTAAGGTCCTGTCATGCAGTGTTGTTATTACTCACCAACTGCTCACACAGCCTTTTGTGTCCTGACCTCATGAGCTTTGCTAATTTGCTGGCTCAAGGTGCTCTCTCAGGGGACCCTTCCTCCTGCTACCCCTGAGGGGTGCGTAGGAAGGAACTGGCAATACTATGAGGAAAAACCTCTGGGCAGCAGATCTTCACTCTTTCCAGGAGCTATTTTAAACCCTCTTTTTTTGGTGACAATATTAATAAGCATTTGATGTAAAAGATTGGAAAATATAGAAAAGTCACTCGCTTATGGTGAGAACACCCAGAACGTTTATTAATATTTCGGTGTTTATTCTTCCTGAACCTTTCGTACGCATATAAACATAACGTGATTCTACAAAAATGAGGTCATTGTTTGTGTGCTGCTTTATAACTCTGTGTTATAAAGAGAAGTAATGACATAAAGCCCCTGGACCTGTGCCTGACCCCTGGAGGGCGCTCTAAGGGGTATTTCTATGCAACTGTGTGCAGCTCTGCTGCAGACCTTTTCATAACTGTCCCTGTACCTTCAGATGGTTGGAGCATCACTCAGGTGCCCAGTCTTTAGGATGGGCCATTGTCCAAAGTGAAACCATGCACACTCCCATTATAATGCTTTATTCTGGGGACCCAGATAAAAACAGATGCATTGTACTGACCTGTAGACTTCAGATGGTATGCTTTCTTATATCTTGATTAGGATGTCATTTTGCAGTTAAGGTATTTTAACACTAAATGTTCTTATCCCAAAGTAAAGTCACCATTGGTTATTCACTGGACAGCAGAACTTCTCTTTTAGTTTTTTTGTGGATTTTGTGTAACTACTACTCTAAGATCTGAAAGAAGTGCTGATGTTAGATGACAAATCTAAAGACTGCATTTGGTAAAATCTTAGGAGTTATAAGAGAATTGGGAGAAACTTAATTGACTTGGGGTACACTGAAATAGTTAGATATTTACTGGGCACCATTCCAGATGCAGGACAAACAGTGATAGTCAAGGCCAGGCTCCCACCCTAGCAAAGGTTTCTACATTCTAGAGGATCCTAGGGGCGGACAGCACATGGACAGTCAAGAAAGTCAGGGTTAAAGACGGCTGCTCCCTTTAGTGACACTGAGCCGGTCTGAAAATGAGGGAACCCTGTGAACACGCTCCAGGCAGGTTCCTCAGGTGGGGGTGCGCAGAGTGCAGGCCACCAACAGCAGGCACGGGGTGGGGGGGGCTGCAGAGACTGACGGGCGCCGGGAGGAGGAAGGCGGTGCGTTCAGACCTGCATGCCGGTGGGCCTTGACAAAAAATACGAATTTTAGTCTAGTAATGGGAAACCACTGGAGGATTATATGTAGGGAAATGATGCTAATTGTATAAAGAGGGAGGAACAGTGAGGGAGAGAGAGAGAAGCTATTGGGTGAGAAGGGGGATGCAGGGGTGTCAGGTAGACGGCGGGCAGAGTAGCGCAGGGTAGTCAACTGTGGATTTAACAGAAACTGTAAGGGCCTAAAATGGGCCAAGTTAAGGAAATTAAGTCTAAATGTAGTGACACAATAAGAATTACAAGTCACAGAAAAATAAACTAGTACGTCCCCACAGTCGACTACTATGGAGCTATAAAAAATAAAATATCTCTTTCCTGGCGTGTGGTGATCTCCAGGATAAGTTACATGGAAAAGGAAGGAGAGGACATCCAGTGATGTACATGACAAAGCAGGGGAAATATGTATTTGCTTATTTTTTAAAAATGCTGAAATTCCTGCTAATTGTGTGACTTTGGTTCCTTTCCCTTCAACGGGCAGCCAAGGCTCACATTTACTTAAGATGACGTGGGGGTGCTGGTTACTGAGCGGGCACTTCATACACTTCCTGTGAAATGATACTAAATGTTCATATTTTGCTTTTGAATTAATTTATGAAAGCTTTTTTGTCATTTCTTGGTGCTCTATAAATAGTATATAAATTCCTCTTGCATTTCATTTGACCCTTACAGTGTTTTGAGTTCAGTAATATAGGAATTATATCTGTTTTACATGTGAGAAGACAGGCTCTGAGTGGTATAAATTGAGTTTTCCCAAGTTTAAACATCAGGCTTGATGGAGCAGGAATGTGAATTTCAGATGGATGGACACAGGGATGGGACTGATAGAGTGACATGTCATGTGATCAGCTTTGGGGATACTACCTTTTTTCACACACCCTTTTTCTAATGTATTAGAGTAATTAAACTTCAGGGTTAAAACAGTAACATTCCATAATTTGAGATGAAATGGAGGTAAATTGTTACTCAGGAATGTTCCTAAAAGTCGAAGACACTGCGCAAAGTACCTTTAAAAATACATAATGGAAGAACGGTGTACTTCACTGTGGGAACTATCACGTCTCGGTCACAGTCACTGACACGTGTTGAGGACTCAAACAAGGCAGCCTTGAGATCCAAGGCGAGCCAGCTGCAGAGGGGGTTTGGAAGCCAGAGCTGGGAGGGGCAGAGGCTTCCTAGGAAGCAAGGCTCAAGGAGCAGCAGCCTGGGGGCCCCAGGGGCTCACCCTGTGCCCTTGGGTGGGGCAGCCAGCTCCAGGCCCTGGGGAAGGAGCCACCTGCCTGGGGGGAAGTGCAGACTCAGAAAGAGAAAATCATTAGTGCATAATCCACTTGTTAGAGTCTAAATTTTGTGTTATGGGTCAGGAAACTAATACAATGTATAGTAAATACAATGTGTAGTATAGGGATAGAGCAGTCAGTACATGCAGGAACCTTAAGTGAACAGGTGCCCAGCAGTTGGCCTAGAGACTTCTGACATTTCTATTTAATTGGAATAAATTGAAATCAATGTCTTTCTGAAAAATGCTGCTTAAAACCACACTATAAAATAGTGATGCAGTATTTGTCATTAGCAAAAAGTGGAAGTTATATATATATAAAATTGTTGGAGGCTATAAACAGTAAATATTTTATGAAAGGCTCATGCAAATTAATAACCTTAGGGTTCTCGTGGGCACAATACATACAGTACCTGTAAACAAAAGGCAACTCACCAAGGTGGAAATAACACTGTTAACTGTGGTCAAACCATATAATCAAAGAAATGCAAATTAGAGACACTGTGAGGTTCCTCATTCACATAACTGGGATTTCTTTAAGTATTAAAGCTGGGGTAGAAGCTAAAACTGGTATGTTTGCAGGCATTATACACTAGTGTGCCCTCACCTGTTTTAGAAAGCAACTTAGTTGTATGCATTGAGCCATAAAAACAACCTAACCTTTTGGTCTAGTCATTTCATTTTAAAGAGCTTTTCTAAGGAGATTCAAAAGATTGTTTAAAACCACTGACTTGTATGACCAGAGTTCACACAGTAAAAACCAAGGTACTCCTTTGTTCAGGAATTAAATGAGCTTCTCAGAACTCGTGTCAGTTCTGCTCCTGTGGATTTCTCCTGAAAAGGCTTCCTCCTCATGCTGGTAAAGTCAATGCCCAGAGCTCCAGAGGCCCTAAGGCTCCTAGAGGTCAGCTCTGCCTTTCTCTGAGGTTCCTGGGAGGTGCCAGACCAGCTGGGATTGATCGGCCAGCCCTGGGGCATGTGCCTGCCCTAGGACCGGGTGTAGGGTAGGGGAAGCTTCAGCTTTGTGTTTGTTACTTGAGCTAATTTTGTTTTTTTCTGCATATTGTCGTTTCTTTTATTCCAGCCTTCTTGATTTTTATATTTAGAGCCATAGCAGCACATCTTGTTTTGGGGTGTGTGTGTGTGTGTGTGTGTGTGTGTGTGCGTGCCTGCGTGCGTGCGTGTGTGTGTGTGTGTGTGTGTGTGTGTGTGTAAGCCTACTGCTTCCTTGACTGAAGTACATACTTTTCTTGGGCTTTCCAGTGAAATTACTAATTTAGCTATATCATGGCATAGGCACCTATACAAACATGGCTGCTTCTGCAAATGTGTTATTTTTTATTCAAATTCAGTATATTTGCATTATTTTTGGTAGGAAATAGTCTTGAATTCTCTCAGCAGCTGGAGGTTACAGGCTGCTCTGATAGTCTCTGCCTCTCACTTTGTGCACAACGGAGTTTATTTTTCCAAATACCTCACATTGTCTCATTTTTCAAATATGTGGGGAAAATCCTTTAAAATAATTGTATGAGTTTTTTACAAAAAAATGTTGAATAGAATAGTGTCTTCAAAAGCAATTTAATAAACTTGAAATTCAGGGAAGGAGCTTCCTTGAAGCACAAGGCAATTGGTTCAGTTATTTAATTTCTCTGCTGGCGGGACTGTCAAAGTGGACGGCTCAGATGTCTGCTAACCAGCCAGTCCCGAATGATGTTTGGGCAACATTCTAACTGTGTTAGTCGGAGGGGAAAGTCTTCTAGGTAAATACATTTGGACATGATGTTAGACTTTATTCATTACTATAGTTTTAACATATCAGTGAGCATTTTGATTCTCCAAGAACCAGGGCTATAGTCTATTTATATTTGACCTCCAAATGCCCTTTTAAAAACAGGCCCATTATTATGTGACATGGGGAATGTCGCCTGAACCATTATTCCATCAGGACCTTGGTCCACTTTCTTAGAAGTTTGGTTAAATGGTTTGAGATGGACATTGCTAAGGCCTATCATAGGGTTTGTTTTTTTAAATGACAACTTTATAATCGCATATAGTGGGGCACTTTGTGTTATTAAAATTCAAGTATGTGTTTGGTATTCTTGCCTAAGTAGAAGATTATCCCACCTCGGTGCAAGGTGCACTGCAGGGGACCTACTTTATGTGTTCACAGCAGATTTCATGTTTGCAAGCAGCCCTATGATCAGGCCGAGAAAGAATTCTTATTGAAGCCCCAAATTAATCATGGGGCATGGAAGGAAGAAGTGAGAGTTTAGCTTTGGAAATTGAGGGCAGAACTAAAAAATCACTTTGTCAAAAGTATAAAAAGTCACTGTCATGAAACTATTCCTGTAGATTAGAGCACTGAGCTCTTATGCTGTCCTTTAAAATGCGCCACGATGAACAGCCCCAAGTAAGCCTCAGCTAACTAAGTTCACTATCTGAATGGAGTTAGAATCAGCCTACGTGTGTAAAGAACATTTTCCAAAAGCAGCTCACTTGATTTGGGCCTATTTGATGTATTAGCTTGCATCTGACGCTAATTCGTCACAGTGTAACTTGCTTCTTGAGACTGTTTCTTGGATGAGCTAGTAATATCAGCATAAAAGAGAGTGACTGTATTTCTAATTGATAAGTGGAAGGGGGAAAGCACATATATGATACCCCAATTTAAATTAGATTGTTTATGTGCAAGTTAAAAAAAAGTCTAAGATATAGCCTGGGTTGATTCCTCATATCTAGAAAGATCTTGCAATTTTTAATAACCCTGGTAGAATTTTTATGTTGTTGCCTTCACTAAAATTGTTTTGTTACCATTACTTAAAAACTTTTTTGCCCGGCCGGGCATTGCCCAGCAGTTGAGTGTCGAACTGGGATCCAGGCGATCAGGGTTCGATTCCCAGTCAGGGCACATGCCCGGGTTGCAGGCTCAATCAATGACTCTCTCTCATCATTGACGTTTCTATCTCTCTCTCCCTCTCCTTTCCTTCCTCTGAGATCAATAAAGGTATATTTTTTAAAAAATGAAAACAAAAAAAGAACCTCTTTCAACTTTGTTTAAGTGATTAAAATGGATGTATAGCTATTTTTTAAATTTTGTATTTTTCTACTCAACTAAATCAGTATGCTTATTTCTCTTCTTCCTATACAGAGTGGTATTTACAGTTAATCCCTTCCTACCATCCCAGGGCAAGGACAATTTTCCTAAAGAAATATCAAATGCATGGTAAGTCAAGATAGAATTTAGGTCACACTTAGGTTTTTATTTGAACAAATCAAAAAAATCAGTTGTTCATGTGTGAGGATTGAATTTGTGATTTTGGCTTTATTTTACATAGCGCTCAACCAAATGCTCCATCCTCCCCACATCTAGAGCTTTCCAGCTCCTCCCAGCTCCCTCACCTGCTGCAGGGCTGCCCGGGGGCATCAGAGCAGACAGGCCTGCGGGGCCCCAGAAGCTCAGCATCAGCAGGGAAACTAGTGTCAGCTTCCTGTGCCCTGTTTGTTTTAGGAAAAGAGTCAGAACTGTAGGATTTTATCACCCTGCTTGCCTGCTTATTTTCCTTAATGTTATGTTAAATCGTGTTTTCTTGCTTAAAAGGGCTCACTGATCAAGCTTTCAGTTGATTAGACAGCAGGAGCACAAGAGGGGAATGCTCCAGTGTATCTGAATTAACGCAGCACAGTAACAGTGGGGCTTTTTAACATGCCTTTTCATGGTACATGTGCATTTTGACTTTCTGGAGCTGATCGTTTTTGGTAGGACTGCTGTATTTCGGTTTCTTCTGGGACCATGGGCTGCTCTCATGTAGAGAGGGGGAGACAGTAAAGGAAAAGCTGCCTTCAGTCCTGTGATGCCCCCCCACCTTCCAGGAGGCAGCGTGGGGAACAAAGTGCAGCCCAGGACCCTCTTGGAGCTTTTGTTTTTTTTCATTTCTTTTTGAGAGCAAAACAATTTTGTGTTGTAGGTGTTTAGTTAGGTTAGCCACACTCATTTTACAATTTAAACTAGATGGGACCCTTTGTAAGATATTCCAGGTGGTTACCAGTCAGTGGTGCAGGATGCTTCCAGGGGCCTGGCCAGAAACTGGTTCTTGGAGCCATCAACTGCTAGATGCTGGTGACTCAAGTAAAGTGGGTGTAAATGCAGAATTAGGAACCAGGGCTGAGCAGTGGCTCAGAGATGCAGCAGTTAAACTTGTTCATTAGCTGACTCTCACCCGGCCTAATTAGCTTTGCCTTTTCTTCAGTACATGGAGCGGCTTTGATTTGTACCTAATACAGAATCTCTCTTAGGTCAAAACAGTAAAACATAGGATAAAGTTTTACTTTATGGGACTCCTCTTGCCAAGTGATTTAAATTATAAATTGTCAAGAAGTGATAAAGGAAATGGAGTGAAATCTGTCTTATTTTGTGTCTTGGTATCTGTCAGGGAATCATAACTTTTGCTTCCCTGAGGCGTTTGTATCTGCATTGATCACTTATTCCTTTTATTCTTAGTGCAAGGAAAGAGGGGGAACAGCTCTTCACACCATGTAAGTAAACACTTGAAAACTTAAGTAAGAAATTAATAATATGAATTAAATTGTCTACCATGATTTTTAAAAGTATATAATGGACCCAGTGTCATCCGCATGTCCCTTTTTTGGTAGATTTTCTAAATCACTTCTGTTATCTTAATTTTCAAACTGTTATCTTAATTATCAAACTTACATATTCAGGAAAGTTTTTGGCTTAGTAATCCCCATTTTTTAAGGGGTTCTGACCTTTAAGTTAAATTTCAATAATATGGTTGTGATAGAAAGATCTGCCTTAAATTTTTACCTAAACTTTTAATCTTGTTTTTTACAAAATAAACAACAATATAATAGCTAAGTCAATTTTTAGCACCATCTATTGACTTATTGTCATAGCAGCTGAAAGCTTAGCTTTCTCAACTCCAGCGTGGCCTTCTTTCCCTCCCCCTGTCCTCTCAACATGTAACATGGTTTTTATTAAATCAGAATCAATGTTTACACTATTATATTATGTAAATACTTTTTACTGCTGAGCCATACAGTTCTGTGGCTGTGCCTCTTCCTTGTATACCCTTCATTCTTTTTCTCAAATACAGGGTGTCCCAAAAGTTGTGTATGCACATTGAATGATTATCAAGTCAGTGTTTAGTAACATATAGTTCAGTTTCAGAATTTGAAAGAATCTACAGAAGTGAATCATTTTTTGGTCAGTTCCTGTTTTCAAACTGATGACCGTTCTGGTCCAGGCACAGGTGATAAGGCAAAGCAATGGAATCGCAAACAGCAAGAATTATTTGGTTCTGTATTTTGCTCCCTCAATTTGTTGAGTGTTGGCTGGTTTTGTACCGTAAACTTTATGTTTATGAATCCCTATGAAAGAAGGTCTAGTGGGTTGTTAGGATAAGTTTTCTCTGCTCAAAGCTTAGTCTGTCTCCCCCCATTATTTCAAATCAGTTAAACCTGGAAAGGAGTGAAAATCTAGTGTTTTAGCAGCTGTTACAGTGTGTATACAGTTTTGGGACCCCTATGTGACTGAAACCTGAGCACTTCTCCAGGACAATCCCAACCCCTTCTTCCTAGTCACCATGACCTTGCACAGCCAGATGCAGCAAGTAGGCTGGTCTCCCTGCTTTCAAAATAAATTTTTTGTTCCTAACAATCTGGTAATTTGGCAGAGAAAGATGGCTATCAGACAGAAATACTACATTTATGCTACATTAACATAATACTTAGTAAGTTTTCACTTTTGTGTGTGTGGAATTAATTTTTTGATTATATTCACTTCTTGTTTTCTAACAAATATTTTTTCCCAAAATTCTGTAACATTTGTCACAGGGCTGTCAAAAATATTTTCCATTTCCTAAATAGAGTTCCATGTTTTATTGGAAGCAATCTCCCCCCTCTTGTTATCCTAGTCTAGTAGAGACTTGCTTTCCCTAGGCCTGCTCTGTGCCTGTTTTGTGGCATATTTCTTTAAAGTCACCTGGGAGCTCACATAACTGTTCTCTTGTGTGGGGTCCCCTATGTCTTAGATCAGTGATTTTCAACCTTTTCCATCTCATGGCACACATAAACTAATTACTAAAATTCTGTGGGCCCAACCAGCATGCCTCAGTGGTTGAGCATCGACCTATGACCCCAGAGATCAGGGTTCGATTCCCGGTCAGGCACATGCCCGGGTTTCGGGCTCGATCCCCAGTGGGGGGCGTGCAGCAGGCAGCTGATCAGTGACTCTCTCATCATGGATGTTTCTCTCTCTCTCTCTCTCTTTCTCTCTCCCTTCCTCTGTCGGAAATCAATAAAGATATATTTTAAAAAATAAAATGAATGAATAAAATAAAATTCTGTGCCACACCAAAAAATATATTTTTTGCCAATCTGACAAAAAAAAAAAAAGTTACAATTTTGATTAAGTCACACTGGACATCTCTTGTGTTGGCTGTTGTCATTTTTTATTTGACAATCTCAGGGAAAAGAGATTAGTGTCTCTGCCTGAATAGTCAGGTATTGCATGCTTTAAAAATTCTTGTGGCACCACAGTGTCCTGCGCTTACACTGGTTGAAAATCGCTGTCCTAGGTGGTATGTTTTCCTCTTTCTTGTTAAACTCCCTCATTTTACTGGAGCACTTTTTCCTGGGAAAGGATACATGGACAGAAATTTTTTAGAGATATAGCCTCTCTGAAATGCCTCCTGTTTAATAAAATATAGAATTCTGGGTTGAAATTAATTTTTGCAGTACTAGAGGCATTTCTATTGTTTTCTCACCACAGTTGCTCTTAAGTCTGTTGACATGGGATGATACGTTATATATTATTAATTTTAGTGATTCCCCCATCCCTTTCTTCCCTGGAAACTTTTAGAACCCTCTCTGTTCCCGGGGTTCTGGAATTTATAATATGTTTTTGTTTATAACTTTCCATTTTATTGTGGCCTTCAAGGCTACATGTCTGATCTGCTTTCAGAGAATTGTTTTTGATTCTTTCATATATCCTCTATTCCTTTTTTCTAGTATTCCCATTACTAAGAATTTGGAACTCTCAGGCCAGGATTCATGCAAGAGTCTCTAATTTTCCCCCCTCTTTTCCCCGTCCTGTCTGTGTATTTGCGGGAGATCCTGATGGGAAAGTGTGACCGCATGCTGAAAGCTGCTTTATAATAATATGAGAGAGGAAGGCTCATCTGAATTAGTTTATAAAAATACAGCAGCACCGATACAGTAGGCAGTTAGGCAGAGATGAACAGAGCAGGAGCGACAGGCCAGGTTTGTCACCAGGGTAGAACGCTTTTGTTCCTGGCGATGGGGACCTCGCCCCAGGGTGACCTTTCCTGCCCTAGCATATCACAGGTCAGGCTGTTTACACCCCCTGACCTTTCATGTTTGATATTTTAACCAAGAAAAAATACTTTTCTAAGTTTAACTTACTGTGATGTTTTCTTCTATTCCCCTTCCCCTTCAGGTATTTCCAGATCACCTTAGAGAAAAATATAGCTCATGCTCAACAATATTTTTAGACAACAGCACAATTTGCCAGCCCGAGACGAGAATCAGTGTGCAATGGTGAGTAAAATAGGCTGCCCGGGCTCAGTGACAGACACCTTATGCTACAGGCGTCCTACCCATGTGTGAGCTCATTTGATTGTTCTTTTCCAAGATCAGGTTAAGAAACTGGTATCAATCATTATTGATTTCAATTTCCATTTTAATCTGAGAACATGGAAGACGGGAAAGCCAGTGAGCAAATATAAATTTCCCCCCAAGAGTATTCATCTTTACCTGAGGAAATACTGTGGCTGAGATATTGTTGAACAAAATGCAAGGCGAGGTGCTTCTCATTGACTCTTTCTAGAGAAAAGTGTTTCTTTATGAGATAAAGGCCTAAAACCACATGTGCTACTCTGCAAGCTGCTCTTGGCAGGAGGACCAGCTCGGCCCCCACTGGCCCAGGGCATCTGCCTTTACATTTAGTTGGATTTGCTCAGATTTCCCCTGTTCTGTTTTTCCTGCACTATTTCTGTATTAGAATTCACTTTTCTGTCCAGGAAAAATGCACCAAACCAGGGTTAAGGAACAACTTCTCAAGGCTGATTTCTTCATGGATAAAACGTGTTCAATTGAGGTTTTAACTTTATAGACATATTATTTAGTTATATATGTATATATAGATATATAAATACACTTCCAAGACACTGTATCAATCCATATATAAGAAAATCAAAGCAGGAAAAAGTTAGATAAGTGAAGTTTTGGAAACACAGCCACAGTCAGGTCTATACTTAAGCAAATGTAACACTGTCATGATGCTGCTGAAAATTATTCAGTAAGTTCTGTGAGCCCTACATAGTTTACAATTGCAGATGCACTTTAAAACATGCTAAGATGAAACTTTAAAGCTACTTAAGAGCGAAATAAAATTAAAATAGGACATAGAGCTTCCTGAATTCCATTGGGGTTGTCCAAGGAGCATTATCAGCGTCTCCCTGGGATATGAGAGCTGATTTTCCAGAACAGTTTGGGAAATGCTACCTGAAAATATTAGTAGCCTCATTCCTAATTTTTCAGTCCTAAAAATATAATTTGTTCATAAACTTAATTTTGTTTCTTTTGTACCAGCTTTTTTACTAATTAAATTCTCAGTAACTTCTACTTTATTAAACTGGGAGTTCACAATCATAATACTGTAACTTTCTTCTCTCACTTATAACAGTAGTTAAGATCAAATTGTGTTTCATCAAAAATTGAGCCCCAAACCTCTCTAAAGTCCTGAGCTTTGGCACCTATCATATAATCATTTAATCTTTTTGTGCAGCCAGGACACTAAATCCAGGAGTAAGAAAACAACTCCACTCTGGCTGCATTCCATAGGTTCTTTTGAATTCAAGGTTCTGATGTTACAGTATATAATTCAAAAGTAGTAGTAAAGACTAACCTTGCTCAGACAAGTAGGTGTTATGCTTTTTTTCACCAAATTAGTCTAATTTTTGGAAGTACAGTCAGCTTTAATTTCCTCTCATCAGGTTTTGAAAATGGTCAGTACATTTACTATTTGTAAAATAAAGGTTTTCTGAGAAAATTATTAGGAATGGCTTTGAAAAGATGTTTATTATGGGGCAGTAGCGCATTGTTCCCAATGGGGTGGGGGAGCCTTATTAGAATCACGGATGCAGCTTTTTTCAAAATGTGTGTCTCTAAACACACGCAGCCCCTGTCCCCTCCCCCAGCACACTCCCTCTCACAAGCCTTTGATGAGCTGAGGAAGGATGGGGGCATCATTACATGGAGAAAAGCATCCAGGGTGATCCTGATTTCAACCCTAATCCATGTGTTCACATTGCAGTCACCTGAGAAGCTTTCAAAGCAACCCAGAGTCACACCCAGTGCCGGTTAAGTCAGAGCATCTCAGGGCGGAGCCAGGCGGTTTTCAAAGCCCCTCTGAGGATCCCAATTACAGCCAAGCTTGGGCAGCACACTGCCTGGTGAGAGGGCAGGAGGGAGAGGCCTGCCGCTCACCATTGCCGGGACCTTGAGCAAGTCAGTTTTCACCTTGGTTACCTTACCTGTAAAATGGGTTGTTGAATTAAATGTCATCACAACTTCCTTGGTTCTTTTCAGCTTATATGCTTCAAATTCTCTGATTTAAAAATCAATTTGAAGATGAAACTGAAGCCCTATAGAAGTACCCATTAGATACTAACAATGTTACAGGCCTTTTTACAAGTGCTCATATTCTATAGACCTAGTTATAAAATTCAATTTTGCTTTCCCTCAGTTATTTTGAGTTTCATTTTAGAAACTGAGAGCAAAGAGGAAAAGCATATAACTTAATCTACAGTACTCCTTTGTTTCATATTACACGGAATCTGCGAATACCTTAGGAATACAGTACCTTACACAGTACCCGAGGACGTACATCTGCTCATTAAGATTGCACTTAAACTAATTTGGAAATAAATGTTATTAATATTATCCTGTATACTGCTATGCTGCATTGTTGGCACTGCTTGTTTTAGGAGAGTTAGAACTGTTGATTTTGTGGGTTCTTATATATGGCATTAAATTTTCTAACAATTGTGTAAAAGTGATCTTAAATGATTTGGTTTGGCATAGAGAATTTAATTTACCTTTAGGCAAATGATGGAAGATGGGTGGGTGGAAAAACTACTGTATGGCTTAAATTTAAGCATGTGTACAAGCAGATCTATCTTGTACAGGATCAAAGATTCTATGAGCAAAGGGCAAATGACAGGAGAGATGTGTAATAACTTCCATACTGAAATAACCAACCAAAACGTGCCGTCTAACAGCATATTCCCTAGCATTTTGGTTTTCCTAATTTTGCTCAAAGCCAGAGAACTGCAACAAGGTAAAAAGTGCCCAAGAGCAACTGTTCTGAATGAGGATTTCATGGCCACTGGGCCGCTGGGAAGGTCCTTCCCCACCACAATCCCTTTGAAGACATGTCTTCAGACCTAACATGGACTCAGTTCTTCCATTTTTTTTCTCTCCACAGCCTGGTATTAGCAATATATTACCACATCAAGAAAAGGTGAGTTTTAAAACCTGTCTTGTTATTCTAGCTAATAAACCGATAAGATATAAACTTTAGTGTTAGGGAATATATATGGACATTATTGGAGTAAGCTGTAGAGTGCTTTTATTACATTATTAAAGTGAATCATTTTTGTCTTAGGACTCAACGCTTAAGCTGTTGATCCCAAAGGATATTTGTTTATGTGGGCTATACTGATATTTACTGTATTAGAAATTAGAAATTAAAATTGAGAATTTAGAAGTAATGCCCCTGTATGTTGAACCATGGTTTTTTGTAGCACTGTTGAAATGTTGAGCTAGATAATACTTTTTTCTGGGGGCTGCCTTGTGCGTTGTAGGATGTTTAGCAGCATCCCTGCCTGTCCTCACTAGATGCCAACAGCACACTCTTCCCACGCCACACGGTGACAACAGCATGTCTCCAGCCAGGGCGGGATGTTTCCTGGGGGACAAAACACCCCTGATTGGGAACCGTAGTATGAACATAATATTTTCTAAAGGAGAGTTACTTTGCACAACAAAAACATTGAATGGAAATTGTGTCACTTATTTACATTTTTGCAAGTCTCTTTATGTCTGGTAATAGACAACAGCTGATCTCATGTATACCCTGTCTTCAGTCATTTGTGATTACTTCAGTTATCGTGATAATTTGTTTTGAAGAAACAATGTGAAGACCATGCGTGATGTAGCTGTATGGCTAGGAAAGGGAGTATTTTTAAAGCCTTCTGATAATTGTGGATATTCTTTGATACTGTACCCAAAGTCCACAAGTGCTGGTTTCTTAAATTAGTTACAATGGAATTTTATTTTTTAATTTATTTTTAAATACATCTTTATTGATTTCAGAGAGAGGAAAGGAGAGGGAGAGAGAGAGATAGAAACATCAATGATTAGAGAGTCATTGATCGGCTGTAGCCCACAACCCGGGCATGTGCCCTGACCGGGAATCGAACCCTGATTGCCTGGATCCCAGGTCGACACTCAACCACTGAGCCACGCCTGGCCGGGCACAATGGAATTTTAAACCATATCTATGAACTTCTAGTAAGGTCTCTATTAAATTAATATCCATTCAGATATCTTGTATGCTGAATGAATCTTTTTATTGTAAATAATTTTATGATAATATTATGCATTGGTCATTTGGAAAGTATTGGTTCACATTACTTTATACAGTATTAAAATTCACTGTTGTTAGTTAGCATCATATCACCACCAGTCTTCCCTGAAAGTCCCTTAAGTATTGAAAAGCTGTCAGGCTCACACAAAAAAGGTACAAGTTTTCCCCAGTCTTGATTTTTAGCTTGATAGCCTGAATTGCGTCACTGGTAGCAAATGTACAAGTTGTTTTCCTTGAAGTGACATGCTTACTTTTCAGTTTTGAGAGACTGACAGTTAAACTATCAAATAAAGATGTTATTTAATGAAAAAAGTCAGTTGTTCAGCTCACAACTAAGTCATAAGTGCTTTTCCTCAACAACCACATTTCGGTATGCAGAAGTGCTTAATGCATACTTCCCCCTTACTCAGATAGAAATAAGAATCAGCGTTTAATAACACCATCCTTACTGCTTTGTCAAGGATGTTCTCCAGTGAAGCAGAATTTGTTTTTCCACCAGCGGCCGTGAGGAATAGAGTGACTCCTAGCACAGGGCGGTGCCCCTGCCTGGACGCAGGCTCAGAAGCCAGTTTTACTGACTTTTCTTTTATACAGTCATTGCAATGTCAGTGTAGACGCAGGCAATGCCTTAGGATTTCTATAAAAACAGTTTTGGCCTCATGTGTCTCCTGAAACTGATCTAGGGGACCCCAGAGGCCTGCAAAACACATTTGGGGAACCACTATGTGGAAAATTAAACTTAAAAATAATGAAGACTGGTTTTCCTGGCCAGTGAGGCTCAGTTGGAGCATCGCCCCAAGGGGGCAGGTTCCATTCCCAGTCAGGGCACATGCCCAGGTTGTGGGTTTGGTTCCATCAGGCCACGTTCCTGGGTTTCAGGTTCGATCCCCAGTTCGGCGTGTGCAGGAGGCAGCCTTTCCATGTGCGTTTTTCCCCTCACTCCCCCTTCCTCTCTAAAACCAGTAACTGGTCATTTTTAAAATAAAAAGGCAAGTTTTTAACTCAAAGTGTTTAAAAAAGAAGAAACACACAATAACAATATAATATAGGAAACTAACAAGAGAAGCGAAACTGGGAAACGTGAGTCTCGTATTCACACGAATGGCCCGGCTCCTGCTCGGTGACGCGCTCCTGTGTGGCCCAGGGCGAGGCAGCGGATCGCGTCTGTCTGGGTGACCAGCGTCGCCTGTCAGGGGGGTCAGCGCCTGGAGGGGCAGCTCTGGCTGCTCACTGTGGAGGAGATTTCACAGAATTGGATGTGCTGGGTAAAAAGAGGCCAGAAACTTCTTACGGAATCTAAGAAGAATTAGTGGGACTCTGTAGAAGGTTAAGCTTCTCCCTCCACCTCTCTCTCCACTCTCAGCAGATGTGTTACTAAGATATTCACAATTCCTGGATTTGTTTTTAAAATCACCTTCTTATTTTATAGAGGTGGAAATAGATCCAAGGACATTTTTGATGAAAGGCTGCACCCGCTGACAGTAAGTATCAGTTGTATTGAGGTTGTATTTTTTCCCATATAATTATGTGTATTTCATGATGATTTGCTTAGAAATTAATCACTAGAAGAAAATTACTCCCCCCAGCTTGAAGTCAAAATTATCTTCCTTTGGTTTTTTCTTCACCTCATGTTGTATCTAATTCTCTTACAAAAGGAATGTTGTATAGGAAATATGTCAGTAAGAACTGAGCTTCAGCTTTGTATAAGTAGTGAGCTAAGGTGAGTAAACATGCCCCCTCCAGAAACGTGTATCCTTTTAAAAGATAGTTTTCAGTAACATCAAACAATATGAATATTTGTAAATAAACCTAACAGATATGTAAAGATCTCTGTGAAGAAAATTAAACAACTATTTAAATTTTGAATAAATTAGAATGGCAAAAAAATTTCCAGTTCCCATCTTCTGATGCCCTAGAGCAATATGTGACTGCTGCCTGCTGTTTAGCACGGCACAGCCTTAGGGCCCTGTGGGTACAGGAAACGAAACACATTTTCAGAGTTGGTTGCAGAGAAGTGGGACATGAGGATGAAAAGTTCTTTGAGCCTAAAGATAGTTTACATTTAGATAGAATTCTGTATGTGGAAGGTGAAAAGGAACATGTAACTTTTCTGAGGTTGTGCCTGCATTTATCTTAAATGAGTGTTAGTATTGAATATTGTTTTTTAAGGTCCCATTGTTTATATTTAAAAGACTAAAAGACATGTCACCCAATCAAAGTTATTTTCAGGGGCACGTGGGCACAAGTAGGAGACGGCTCTCAGGAAAGCACTTTTTGTTTTTCTTCAGTGAATAGTGACATTGCATTTTTCCTCCTTTCAGCAGGAAGCAGTTCCAGAGGAAAACTTTGATCGTAATCCTGATCCTGAAACTATTTACGGATTCATTCGGCCTTTTTTCAATGACCTAAATCTAACAGCTGAATTTTCAATAACAACTTTGGTAAGATAGTTCTTTCAGAACTTTATTAAGGGAAACCTATCAAGGGAGGTGAAATACACACATTTGAGCTTAATAATCATGATTTCAAATGCCCTTGCTTTTCTCATCCCAAAACACTTGCTATTAAAGGCAGCAGGAGAGGTTTCCTATTTCTCCCTCCACACCTCAGGAGACATGCGCACATGCGCTGCACACATGTGCACACCTACAAGGTTTGCTGATGGGGAAGGATGTTGGCAATAACAGAACCTTGTGGGCCCCAGGTAGTGACCGGTTCAGTGTAGGTCTAAGCTGAGTCCCAGGCTGTATTCCCCAGGCAGTTCTAATGTGTGTCCTGATTGGGAACTAAAGCCCTAAATTCTCTGTTCCTTGGATGATGGGTGTTCACCCATCCTTGCTGTCCTCTCGTGCCTGCCTGTGAAGTTGCCCAGGATTGGCATGCAGTGGTGTCTGACAAGGCTTTGCTAGTTGCCTGCTAAGCTACAGCTGTGTGAGGACCTTTGTGTCATTCATACAGAATTCCTATGGTCAGATTGTGTCATCTGGAATAGGTGGTCATATTCTAGTGAGAAGTAATGGGGATTGTACTAATTCCTGCTCCAGCAAACCTAAAGGGGAAAGTCTGCTGCTTGGTCTGGAGGGAAAGATTCCTTAGGTCAGTGCCGCCTCCTTCAGTATTCAGTTCAAACCTTGGAGAGGCAGCCTGTGCTTCTGAATAGAGACCCCTGAATGGGCAACGGGTCAGACGCAGGACTTTTCATGAAGCTACCAGCCACTTGGAGTGCTTAGCACATGCTGGAGAAAGGCAGGAGTGGGGCTCCCAGGAGGGGAGCAAGTGATACAGGAGGGAGAGCATCTGGGTGGGAGGAGGCGGGTCTTTTGTAGACGAGTTAAGCTCGATGCACCTGCGAGACAGCAGAGTGGAGGTCTCCAGTAATCACTCGAATGCATGGAATTAGAGCATGGATCTGAGCTAGGGGTAGGGAATTAGGATTAGCTGTTCAAATGCAGAGAAAGCATGTGAGTAAAAAGTGTACAGAAGATAGAACAGTGACATGAATAGGTATTCAGTGGACATTTATGGAATTAGCAACTTCTTGGCAGCATTTAGCATTTTGACCACACTCTCTCTCTTGAACCTCACTTACCTTGACTTCTTTTTGTTATTTTCTCCTTTGGCCACAACTCTAAGTCACTCCTGGGCCCTTCTCCCTTTAGTGTGATAGTCCTTACAGATCTAAGTGCTGAGGATGGAGAGACCTCACTGAAGTGGGAAGATGAGGAGCTCTGTCCTTACAGGCAGAGGGGACAAGTGCAAGATTCTGAGATGAGAATGTGTTTTTTCTGATTGAGGAACAGTGAGGTATGGCCATTGTGCTCAGAGAGTGGAATGAGGGAAAGAATGTAGGACATGAGGCCATAGAAGGAAAAGTCGTATATTACAGGGTTTTGTAGCTGGCAGGCCACGGGAAGAAGTTCCATTTTTATTTGGTTGATGGGAATCCTTTGGCAGATATTGAGCAGGGGAGACAAGTGCTCTTAGTTAGAGGCCGTCCTGGCTACTTTTGGGGAGAAGAGACTGTAGCTGGGAGTCTGAGTGGAGACCAAGAAGTCAAGAGGAAATAACAGTGACACAGGTGAGAAGTGACAAATAGAAGAGACAGCAGCCTGATTTCCAATGACAGGTGGAGATGATAAGAATTGCTAACTGATTGGAGCAGGGTAACTCAATTGGAAGTTTTTGGCCAAGCACCTAGACCAGTGACAGTGCCCTATATGATGTTAGGGAGTGCTTGGGGAGGGGGGATGAAGAGCTCCGGTTTGTATGCCTGAAGGCACCCATGGCCTTAGCAATAATGCTTTCAGTAGAGTGTCAGTGCCAGGGGCAGACTAAAGTGGGTTAAGGAGAGAATGGGAGATGAGAAGCCTCATCAGGGCATTTACTGTGAACAATGTGAGGAAGCAGTCTTGGGGTTGCAGGGGGTGGGAGGGGAACAACATAAACACATTCACATTGAGGGCAGTCTCCGGAGGACAGAGGAATTGTCAGAGAGAGGCAATTGTGGGAGTTGTTCTTCAAAAGTGGGATGGGATCGACGTCTCTGATAGAAGAGTTTCAGTGAGAAGAGAAATCTCAATTCCACTGACACAGGAGGGCAAGTGGTATAAATGAATGAATAGTGCCACATAGCACATCTGCCAGTGAAGGTGATGGGAAGTTGAGAGATTGCCAACGTTGTGTAAGTGCCTCTAATTATTCCCATAAAGTAGAAAGGTGAACTTTGTAAGGAGGTTCATTATTAAAATACCTGACAGCCCTGAGTTTTGGTAGATTGTTGGAAACTTTCACTAAGAACACATAATGTTCAATAACCATTTGTTTTTTTAAATACAGTTGAGTTTCAATACCTTTGGTAAATCTGAGCTGTCAATCTGATAACCTCAGACAGTAAACATACTCTTTAACGTGGGACTTTCTTCTTTTTGTCAGAGGGCACACATGCTCTTCTACAAAGCATCCTTTGGAGTAACAAGGGACCGGTTGCCTCTATAGCCTTTATTTAGCTGTTAACTTCACCCAGTTCTTTGTGGAATAGACATCCAATATGTGAAAGAAATCATGAAACCTCGCCAGCTACCTGGCAGGTTTAGAGGAGGACCAGGGATAGACACTGGCAGCTGTGTTACCACCTGAAACCAATAGAATTGACTAAGCTTCTGGTTGTGTCAGAAAGAGATGAATTTCATGAAATGATAATGGAGATGTGAAGCTTGGGGGATCTGAAAGGACTGTTCTTTGTCTGCGTGTGTGTTTCTTTCAAGGACACTAAGTCCAGGAATACTTGACAGCTTTGCCCTGCCTCAGGCACTCCTGTCTGTCCTGCCTGCCCTGCTGCACCCACAGCAGCCACTGGGGGGCTCTCTTGACGACCAGGTTTTATCTTCTGCTTGTGCCACAAAAGGAGTAGTTACTGTGTAAAGAAGATAGAAATGTGCTCAGTGTTACCAGGGATTTACATATTCAAGTGCTCTGTAAAATCGCCCCATAACTACCAGCCAGGTATGAAGCAGCGCGCATGGCAGGCACTCAGGCATCTGCGCCGGGCCTGGGTGTGCTGCCCTTTACCAGTGGGATGGTAATAACATTCCTTCAGGGAGCCCTTTGCCAAGGTGTCCATTCATTCCTGTGACCGAAAAATGGGCTGGGGAAAATGGGCAAAGCCGGCAACAAAAGTATTTGGTTTGCAGCTGTGACTTGGCCTCTGGCTTTGGCTGCCCGAGCAGCCTCTGTAGAACCTAAGAGTAAAAGGCGAGTCAAAAACAGATGAAATCTGTCATTCCTAACGGTTCTTACCGCAGCACTTAAACTGAACTAGAATCAAAGACCAGTGTTCTACTTTTGCAGATTTACTTAGAACGACTTACAGTTTATGCTGAGATCGACATTTGCCCCACGAACTGGAGGAGAATTGTTCTGGGAGCCATTCTTCTTGCTGCCAAGTATTTGCGCGACTGGGTTGTACGGAATTATCGCTTCTGCCAAATCCACCAGGGCATCACACTCAAGGACATGTGAGTTTGCAAGGTTTTAGTGACCTTTCTAACCATTTTCCAACACCTCTTTTGCCCCCATAATGTTTACATATTAAGAAATATTTTTAAAGGTTCCATTGTGCAGAGAACTGAATGAGGCATACAAGTACATTCATTTTTCTATCCACATTTGCTATAACAATTCATAGTCCTCACTAATCAGTAGGCCTTCATGTGCTATTGTTTTAATAATCTTCGTGATAATTTGAAATGTAATTTTCTGACGTTTATTTGCAAATATTTTACAAGCTAACATCCTAAAACAACAGTGCTATTAATATCTTCATGGCTTTCTGAAAGCAGTCTACCAGTTCCAGTCTTTTTCTTCCCCTCTTTTTCATTTTTATTTATTTATTCTTTTTTCCAGTAAGAGTTTACATGCAATATTATTTTGTATTAGTCTCAGGTGTACAGCATCACGGTTAGAAAATCATATGATTTCCAAAGTGAAATGATGTGGTATTTGTATTCCTCTGACTGACTTATTCCACTTAGCATAATCCCCTCTAGGTCCATCCATGCTCTCACACATGATAAGATTTCACTCTATGGAAAGATTTCTTTTCCTGGCTGAGGAATATGCCATTGCTTTTTCATCCACTCATCTATTGATGGGCACTTGAGTTGCTTCCATAGCTTTAGGATTGTAAATAATACTGCAGTGAACACAGAGGGCATAGATTGTTTTGAATTCGAGTTTTGGGTTTCTTCAGATACATACCCAGAAGTGGAATCACTGAGTCATAAAGCAGTTCCCTTTGTAATTTCTTGAAGAAACTCCATAATGTTTTCCAAAATGACCGCACCAATCTGCCTTCCCACAAAAAGTGTGCAGTGTTCCCTTTTCCCCACATCCCCTCAGCACTTGCTGTTTGTTGGTTTATTGATGATGGACATTCTGACAGGTGTGGGGGGAAATCTCATTGTGGTTTAATTTGCGTCTCTCTGACGATTAGTGATGTTGAGCATCTTTTTATGTGTCTGTTGTCCATCAGTGTGTCCTCTTTAGAGAAGTGTCTCTTCAGGTTCCCTGTCCATTTTTATTTGGATTGTTTTTATTTTTCCTGTTGAGTTATATATGTTTTTTATAAATTGTGAATAATAACCCCCTTACCAGATATATCATTGTCAAATATGCCTTCCCATCAGTAGGTGGTCTTTTTATTTTGTTGATGTTTTCTTTTGCTGTGTTAAAACTTTTTTGCTTGATGTAGTCCCATTTGCTTATTTTTTCTTTTGTTTCACTTGCTTAGGTAATCTATTAGCAAAATAATATTACTAAGAGAAATGTTCCAGGTTTTACTGCCTGTTTTCTTCTAGGAGATTTATGCTTTTGAATCTTAAATTTAAGTTAATAATTCATTTTGAGTTTATTCTTGTATATGGTGTAAGGAGGTGGTCTACTTTCATTTTTTGGAAGTATCTGTCTAATTTACCCAACACCATTTATTGAGTTGACTGACTTTACTCCATTGACTGATCTCTCCTCCGCTGTCAAGTGTTAATTTACCATATAGGTGTGGGTTTCTTTCTGGGCTTTCCATTCTGTTCTATCGATCTATAGGTTTGTTTTTATGCCATTACCATGCTGTTTTGATTACTATACACTTGTAGTATAGTTTGAAATCAGGTTGCATGATACCTCCAACCTTGTTTGTTTTTCTCTCAATTGCTCTGAATATTCAGGGTCTTTTGTTGTTCCATATAAAATTTTGGCTTATTTGTTCTACTTCTGTAAAATACATCTTTGTTATATTGATAGGAATTTCATTGAATCTATAGATTGCTTTGTGTAGTATAGACATTTTAAATATGTTAATTCTTTCTATCCATGAGCATGGTATGTGCTTCCATTTATTTGTATCTTCTTCACCTTCTTTCTTGAGTGTCTTGTAATTTTCCAAGTATAGAGGTCTTTTTACCTCCTTGGTTACATTTATTCTTAGGTATTTTTTGTTGCAATTATATATGCCATTGTTTTGTAGTTTGCCTTTTTGATAGTTCATTATTGGCATATAAAAGTGCAAATGATTTCTGGATATTTATCTTGTATCTTGCTACTTTACTGAATTCATTTGTCAGTTCTGGTACGTTTTTTGGTGTAATCTTTAGGCTTTTCTATACATAGTAACATGTCATTAGGAAATTATGACAGTTACTTATTCCATTCCAATTTTGTGGACTTTTACTTTTTCTTACTGTCTGATGGCTCTGGCTAGGACTTCCAGTACTATGTTGAATAAGAGTGGTGAAGGTGGACATCCCTGTCCTGGTTCTGATCTTAAGGGAAACTATTGCAGTTTTTCTTCATTGAATGTGATGTTAGCTGTGTGTTTGTTATATGTGGCCTTTATTATGTTGTGATATGTTCCATCTGTTCATACTTTGCTGAGAGTTGTTATCATAAATGGGTTATGGAATTCATGAAATTTTTTTCTGCATCTGTTGATATGACCATATAGTTTTACCTTTCATTTTGTTCATATTTATGTGTGTCATGTAAATTGATTTGCAGATATTAGACAGACTTTGTATCCTAGGAATAAAGTTCACTTAATCATGGTGTATGATCTTTTTAATGTATTGCTGAATTCAGTTTGGTAATATTTTTTTCAAGATTTCTATATCTATGTTCATCAGGGATAGTATAGTATAATTTTCTTTCTTTTTAGTGTATTTATCTGGTTTTGGAATTAGGATAATGTTGGCCACATAAAATAAGCTTGGGAGTCTTCCATCGTCTTGAATTTTTTGGAATAGTTTGAGAAGGATTGGTGTCAGTTCTTCTTTGAATATCTGGTAAAATTTACCTGTGACATCATGTCCAGAACTTTTATTTGTTGGAAGTTTTGTTTTTTATTTTAATTATTACAGCTTCTATTTCATTAGCTGTAATCAGTCTATTCAGATTTTCTATTTCTTTTTTGTACAGCTTTAAAACATTGTATATTTCTAGGAATTTATCTGTCTCTTCTAGATTATCTAATTTGTTGGAATATACTTGTTCATAATCTTTTCTGATAATCCTTTGTATTTCTTTGGTGTCAGTTCCTACTCTTTCATTCCTGCTTTTATTTATTTGAGTCCTTTCTCTCTTGATGAATCTGGCTAAAGGTTTATCATCTTGCTTATTTTTTCAAAGAAAACCAGATCTTGGTTTATTGATCTTTTCTATGATTTTTAAAATTTTTATTTTGTTTATTTCCACTATGGTCTTATTATTTTCTTCCTTCTACTCAATTTGGGCATTGTTTGTTATTCTTTTTGTCATTCTTTTAGGCATAATGTTAGATAGTTTACTAAAATTTTTCTTATTTCTTGAGGAATACCGGTATATGAATTTCCATCTTAGAACTGCTTTTGGTGTATTTAATATATTTTGGGTTGTTGTGTTTTCATTTTCCTTTGTCTCAAGGTACCTTTCAATTTCTTTTTTGATCTAATTGTTAACCCATTGATTGTTTAGTTAAATGCTACTTAATTTTTTTAAATCTTCACTTGAGGATATGTATTTATTGATTCTTAGAGAGAGAGAGGAACCTTGATCAGCTGCCTCCCATACGTGCCCACACCAGGGATCGAATCTACAACCTAGGTATGTGTCCTCATAGAGAATCGAACCCTCAAACTTTTGGTGTATGGGACTATGCTCCAACCAAATGAGCAACCCAGCAGGGCAGTTACATATTATTCAGTCTCCATGTGTTTGTGTGTTTTTCAGTTTATTTTGTAATTAACTTTTAGTATTATACACTAAAAATTAATCAGAGAAGATGCTTGATATGATTTCAGTTTCCATAAATTTATTGAAACTTGTTTTGTGTCCTAACATGCAGTTTATTTTAGAAAATATTCTCTGTGCACTTGAAGTATATTGTGCTTCTTTGAGGATAAATTCTCTGAAAATATCCATTGAATCCATATGGTCTAGTGTGTCATTTAAGATGGGTGTTTCCTTGTTGATTTTCTTTCTGAAAGGCCTATCTATTTATGTCAATTGGGATGTTAAAATCTCCTCCTGTAACTGAATTACTGTGGATTCTGTAGCTGCTTTATATATTTAGGTGCTCCTATATTTGTGCATAAATGTTTACAAGGGTTATATCCTCTTGTTGGATTGATCCCTTTATCACTGTGTAGTGTCCTTTTTATCTCTTATTATAACCTCTTTTTTAAAGTCTATTTTGTCAGATATACGTATTGGTACCCCAGCTTTTTTCCCCATTTGCATGAAATATCTTTTACCATCCGTTTACTTTCAGTCTCCATGTTTCTTTCATCTTAGTTGGGTCTCATGTAGACAGAATATATATGTCTTCTATTCTTATTCAGTCAGCTACCTTTTGTCTTTTGATTCGAGCATTCAAGTAATTGACATTTAAAGTGATGATCCATCGATATGTATTTAATACCATTTCATTCCTTCTAACTATGTATATGTTTTTCCTTTTATATTCTTAAAGAAGATCCTTTACTTTTCCTGTAGTTCTGTTTTGGTATTAATGAACTGCTTTAGCTTTTTCTTGTCTAGGAAGCTCTTTATTTCTTTTTCAATTTTAAATGATAGTCTTGGTGGGTAGAATAGTCTTGCTTGTAGATCCTCTCTTTTCATCACTTTAAATATGTCCTGCCTGTGCCTGTGGCCTGAAATGTTTCTGTTGAGAAATCAGTTACAGTGCTCACTTACTAGATATTAGCATGGCCCGTGCACAAGGATGACGTGCAAATTTGTGCAGCGTTCCATAATTTTAGTCAGTGAAGCATGCAACAGACTGATGTGTATCAGAGGGAAAGGGGGAGTTTTGGAAGAGATTAAGCAAAGAACTTATAGGCATATATGCACAATACATGGACACAGAAAATAGTGCAGTAAAAGTTTGGGAACGGGGTGGGTGTAGAGTGGAAGGGGTCTAAGGGGAAGGAAGAGACATCTATAATACTTTAAACAATAAAGATAAAATTAAAAGATAAAAAGGAAGGCTTTAACAGTAAAAAAAAAAAAAAAATCAGTTGCATTCTTTTGGGAGCTAGCATTTAGGTAACTAATTGCTTTTCTCTTGCTGCTTTGAAGGTTCTCTCTTTGTCTTTAATCTTTGCCACTTTAATTGTGATTTATCTTAGTGTGAGCCTCTTTGGGCTCATCTTGTTTGGGACTCTCTGCACTTCCTGGACTTCGGTGTCTTTTTCCTTCACCAGGTTAGGGAAATTTATAGTCATTATTTCTTCAAATAAGATCTTAATTACATGCTCACATGGTCTCTTTTTTTTCATTCTGGGATCCCTATGATGCTGATACTGTTATACTGCATGTTGTCCCAGATGTCCCTTAAACTATCCTCATTTTTTACAATTTTGTTTTCTTTTTGCTGTTCTGTTTATTTTCTTCTGCCTTGTTTCCAAATCACTAATTGAGTCCTCTACTTCATGTAAACTACTGGTTATTCTTTAAAGTGTACTCTTCATTTCAGATATTCTTCCTTTTGACTGGTTCTTTGTTTGTTTGTTTGTTATCGTCACCTGAGGATATTCTTCCATTGCTTTTCAGAGAGAGTAGAATAGAGGAAGGGAGGGAGAAAGGTGGAGAGAGAGAGGATCATCGATGTGAGAGAGACACATCGACTGGGTGCCTCTTGCATGCACACAGACTGGGGACAGAGTGTGAACCAGCAACCCAAGTATGTGCCTTTGACCAGGAATCAAACCCATGACCCTTCAGTGCTCACGGTGATGCTCTAAACACTGAGCAACACTGACCAGGGCCTGAGTAGTTCTATTTTATGATTTCTAGGTTCTTTTTCATGCTGTTGAAGTTCTCACCAAGTTTCTTGAGCATCCTTATAACCATTGTTTTGAACTCTGTATCTGGTAGATTGCTTGCTTTCATTTTAATTATTTTTCTGAAGATTTCTTCTGTTCTTTCATTTGAGGCATCTTTCTTTGTCTCCCCATTTTGACTATCTCTCTGTGTTTGTTTCTGTGTATTAAGTCATTCTGCTATGTGTCTCTGCCTTGGTAGGGTGTCCTTATCTAGTAGGTATCCTGTGGCACCCATGGCACACTCTGGAATCACATTAACTGGTGCTCCAGGAATGTTTCTTGTGTGAGATAGGTAAGCCCTTCTGTTGTAGTTTAGTCATCATTGCTGTTGGCCCATTTATGTGTCGGATTGATCCTCATGCTGATTGTGAGGATTGACCTTGACCACAGTGTATGAGCTGCTGTGCAGGAGCTTCCACACGAAGCAAAATTCACCTCAGCAGGCTCTTTGCTTCCTGAGATCTCCCTTTGGATGTGCTGCTCATGGAGCTAATTGCTTCCTGTTCTGATGCTTTCTCAATCTTGCCACTGGGTATATTGGCTTTGAGGCCTTTTGGGGTTGACTCAGTGCAGGTCAGTGTCAGACTCTACCTGTGACTGGCCCTGGGCAATCACCTTGGAGCTATAAAGCGAGTCACAGTTTGCTGCTGCCCTTGCTTTGACTGGGAGTGCATGGGAAGGGCCAAGCTGCTCATCAAGGCCACCTCCCACCAGCAACGAGCTTTGGTGTAGGTCAGCCAAAGTCCCAAGGCGATTCGCAATCCACCTTTACCTGCCTCCACTTGGAGGGTGCCTGTTAAGCTCAGTCACTAAAAGAGCCTCTGGCAGTACCAAGTTACTTGAGTTAGGGTCTCAGTGAGTCATCAGAGAGGGGCAAATGGTGTTCATCAGGCTGATACAAATTCAAACTTGGTGCCAGTGCTGAGTCTCAGGCCACTCAGAAAAAAATTCCCAGGGTACATCAAGGCCAGTTGACAAATGCTGGGTGCACATAGACATTTTTGGTGGAACGGTGTCTCAGAGAGTCATGTAGGGTCAACCAACAGAGTTTATCAGGCCCAAACAGACCAAGATTTGGTGGTTTGAAGGGATGATTCTGCACCAGTTGAACATGAGAGGGAAAATTGGCCCCTGACTTGAAGCTACGCAATTCAGTCTGTCCTTGATTTAGCCGGGACCTCTTGGAGATCCACAGCACAACACGGCAGGGCTGTTAAGATTCCAGAAGGTGGAGCTAGTGGATCTCTTATGAGGTTGGGGTGGCACTTGTTAAGCTCTAAGGAATGGGGATGGGAGGAAAAAGCCCCTGAACCAAAGCCACACAGCTCAGTCTCTGACACACCCTGAATCTGCCCAGACCCCTACACCCTGGACCCAGGTAGCTGAATTTTCTGTTGGATATGAGCTCTGCAGAATGAGAGGACAGAGAGTTGGAGGGTGAGGTTATGCATTCTCTCAGGCTGATGTCATAAGAAAAGAGTCCTCAATGGAGAAAGATGATGTCTGTGGGCAGTGGGGGAGAGGGACTCAGCACAGAGATCCTGTCAGGTGTCCCTTAGCTCTTTCCCCAGAGCCACACATCCCAGTTTCTTTCCACTAGTCTGCACTGAGACACCGTGTTTTCTTTGTGCTTAGGGTAAGTGACCATAAACAAGATTTTGTGTGCTGGCTCTTTAAGAGGGTGCCTGGGTTTCTGTGGGACTCCTGTCTCTCCCTGGAAGACAGATCCCTGATGATTTTCATAGCCAGATGTTGTGTGGGCTCCTTTTCCTGGCTCTGGTGCTCTGGGCTGGGGAGCTGGGCGTGGGGCTGAGACCCTGTGCTTTAAGAGGAGACCTTTGTAGCTGAGATAGCCCTCTGGGTGCTTGGCCAGTGCACGTGGGAGCCGGGGCCAGCCCTTTTCAATCTCCGCCCTTCCTACCAGAAGCCTCTCGATGTGGCTTCTTCATAAATCCTTGGTTATGAGACTTCTGTTCAGCTAGTCTTCTATTGGTTATTCAACTTGATGGCTCTATACTTTAGTTGTAGTTCCATTTTTGTCCTGGGAGGAGTGAGGGTAACTTTTACCTGCTCTACCACCATTTTGGATCCCACTCAACATTTTTCTGTTGTCCCCAGTCCGTGTTTAAGGGGCATACATCTGGCCTTTGAAGTAAATTTTTGGCCACTGTTATGGCCTTAGCGCCACTAGACTATTGAGCGGGTTCTAGCTTAAACCTGAGTCACACATTGTATATTTGCATTTGTTCCTCTTTTCCTCCTTTTACCTAAAGTTGTGTTGTTAAAGAAACCAGGATAGAAGATTAGCCACATATACAGGTTTCTCCTGTGCTCTCTCCTGTTCTTTAATTAGCATTTCACATGTTTAAAAATAGATCTGATGATTTAGGAAGGTCCTACCTCTCAGGCAGCTAGAGAAACATCACTGGCCTCTCCCAGTGCCCACCCCATTTGAGAATTTTCAGGGGCACTCAGCAACCACAGCAGTGCTTTGTGGGATGCCATGGGTTACCCATGAGGGTGCTCCTCAGAGCTGGCATGCAGAGATGGGAGTGGAACACCAAATATCACAAGGAGTTTTGATCGGGCCACCGGAGCTGCTGTGAAGGGCCCTGAATGCGGTAGGCAGGATGAGCCCAAAAGTTATTTCCAGCAGACAGAGTGCCTGCTTGACAGTGAAAATGTATTTGTGTAAAGGGGGTCCAATATCTGGTGATAAAAAAAGATTTGACTTTGGGGTGGTCTGCACACAATGCTATATACAGATAATATAATCAGAGAATTGTATGCTTAAAATGTATTTAATTTGATTAACCAGTATGACTTCAATAAATTTCATAACAATTTTGAAAAATGTGTTTGTGGGTGGCATTTAAGAAAATGTGAAAGGACCCCTCTAGATTATATTTAACATCATGGGAAATTGAGATGATGGTGGGCAGTAGGCAGAATTTGTTTCTGTTACCTTTGCTCGTTACTCTAGAGAAGACCCTTTCAGAATGACCAAAATGCATATTGAGAACTAAAGTGAGACTAGTTGTGATGAAGAGAAGGGGCCAGGGATTATCAGTAGCTTTCAACGTGGCTTTTGGTAGAAAAGCAGACTTTGATAATCGTGTAAACTGAGTAGTCAGAGTGGCCTTGCTGGTAGTGATCTTAGCAAAGGGTATGACAGTAAATAATAAATTTGAAACCAATGCAATTACTTTTTGGGGGGAAGTTGCAGAAGCTAAAGTGACTTTGACACCACTGTCATCAGTCTTCCATCTGGTCCCTCAAGGGAAGGATAATTTGTGCTCCTGAACACTAGCTCCACCATGGTGGCAGCTGAAGTTTTCTAAAAACCTGCGACTCAGCTGGTGCATCTCTGGTTCTAGTTATAACATCAGAGAACCTGCAGGGAAACGTGTGAGGTGTCATCGATGTGAGCTTCTGGGGAAATGGCAACAGTGTCTAGGTACAGACCAGTTGTAGAGAATGCTCTTTGAGTATGAACAGAGGAACCCCAGGAGCTATGTTTATAATAGACTGCTTTTGTTTATGATCTTTGGTAATTGGAAGACACTATAACCTTGTTTCATGTACATTGGTATCATCCACCTGGTGTTGTCTCCTATTGGTAGTGATCTCCTTGGAGTCTAAACTGAAAAATTGGTGTCTATCAGCTTTTTCTTAACTTTCCAACATCTATGTGTCTTTTTAGAATATGATTTTCTAGGGACATCTGTAATATTTTAAACAAAAAATTTAAAAGTAAAAAAAAAGAAAAGTAAAAAAATGTATATATGATTTTCCTTCAAAAAGTAAGTTGAACTGAGCAGCTGCCACTCAGAAATTTTGCTGTGCCTCTAAATAGCCTGCCCTTCAGCCATGTAGCCATTGGAAAACTAAAAAAACAACAAACAAAAAACCAGACGCTGCATGATCTGTAGGCATCATGCTTTGCTTCATGATTAATCCCTGTTAACAGGCATGGTGACCGTAGGTAGGTGCTATACGTGACAATTAATGTGCAGTTGTGATGAAAATGTAAATGGGACAGTAAAGTGCATCTATTCCTGTAGCAAGTCTTGTTTATCTAATTATCAGAATATTACCTGGTTTACATTTCTATACACTTATGTCCGTTTGAACAGGAAATTAATTTTGGAAGTAGGTTGAGTTAGGTTTGAAGTGTAACAAGTGAGAAAAACCTGATTTCTGCTCATATTCTGACTGTTCTCCATACCGGAGAACATCAAGCTTTTGCTGACCTATCCAATGGATAAAATATTAAAGCTTTAAAACTAGGAAAGCAAATATGTTTGAAAAGCTTCTCTTATGTTTGTTGAGGTATTTATCATTTTATTAATGATAATCAAGGGGTGACTGTGAAGTAGTACAATTTACTGTAATTTTATATTTATTTAACTTCTTGGCAAGTGACAGCACTATGGTCACATAGCAAAGGGACTGCTCCCAAATTTCCTTTCCTGCTTTATTGAACACACCTCACCTGGGAATGTCCCCCTGCTGTTCTGGGAAGGGGCAGGGCAGGCTGAACATTTCGGGATCTCATCCCCAGCGTGGGGAACACTGTTGGAGTTTGACTCTAGTGCTCGCTCAGAAGCCATATCATAAGGTGGGCTTAGTCCAGCCAAGACATCGATCTGTAATCTTCTGCCTTCCAAAGTTTTAAAAGTGTGTCCAGGTCTGTGAAAGCGACAGTTTCTCTCCCCAGCAAGGTTCAGGTGAACAGAAACTTGCATGTGCCCTTTGACATTAGCCCCGTGCACTGGGGGCGGGGAGGGTTCCCCTTTCCCCCTGAGTGTGGCATCTTTGTTTATTTATTTACTAGAGGTGATTCCTTGTTGCCTCAAGACTTGTCCCTCTAAGATAATAGTGGCAGCTCTCAGTGCTCCGTTTGCTGCCATGGCCATGTGCCCGCTCCTGTGTTGGCACATCTCTCCTTTCATGAGCCCCTTCCTGGCACAGGCCTGGTGAGGAAGCCCGCAGGGTCTCAGATGAGAAACAGCCCCCGCAGCTCCTGCCGCCCGCACCGCAGCGGGGCCTGTGCGCGGGGAGGAGCGGGAGCCTCCAGCTGCGCCGCCGGGACTCTGGGGAACGAGCCCGGGCCAGCAGCACAGGGCTCAGGGGGACGTCCCCTGCTCCCCCTTGTCCCGAACTCAAAGTGCTGGGGTGCGGAAGGGCCCCCGCCCTGCGCCCTGGGCGCTGTCTGAGCGTTAGCGCAGCAGCGCAGCGGGGCCTCTGTGGTCTCATAACTAAGTCAGAGCAGCCTCGGGCTGAGCCGGGCCTGCGGGCGCCCGGGACTGACGCGCCCGTGTGGGTTTTGTGTTTTCCTTCTTCCTCAGAAATGAGCTGGAGACGCAGTATTTATTTCTACTCCGGTTTCGTCTGCACGTCTCTGCCAGTGTCTATGCCAAATATTATTTTGACCTTCGGTCCCTAGCACGTGACCACAAATTGCCTAATGAGTTTGCTTGTCTGCGAAAAGAAAGAGCACAGGCCCTGGAGGTAAGGCTGCGGAGTCACAGAGTGGGGTTTCCACCAGACACCAGACACCATCTGTGGGTAACTCAGATTATGTAGGACAATGAAAAGCTTTTTAAAGTACCAGGGTGAAGAAGGCTTATTAACTCTTTCACATATTTCCGGTATCTTTTATGGCTGATAGGAAGAATCCCACTGTATAAGAAAATTATGTTTTCTGTGACTATGATTCAGAGTATTTTAAATCAAATTTAATCTTTGATGGTTTTTTTGAAACTGTGTTCTTTTTTGTAACCATACATGAATAATTTCTTACAATTGAATCACTAATCATATCTACAAACATAACCTACTTACCATCTTAACTCACTTTGCAAGTTCATGCCTTTTCTGTATGTCACAGTTCAGTCCCGTGAGTTTGTTAGACAAGCTCACCTGAGGGACCTGTATTAATTGTGGAATGTGTGTTTCACATACTGGGAGTAGAAAGTACACGGGCTTTTAATGGAAATGGTAAAGTACATGGAACAGCCATATTTATGGCTTATGACCTTTCGTGATACAACAAAATTATTCACAACTGAAATGGACACGTTTAAAATGGACACTTTCTGTGGGAGTTTGATCGCACTTTAGGAAACGGCGTGTTTCTACCATAATTAAAGTGCAAGTGAAACAGTACCTTGTGGTGCTTCAATCATTAGATCTTTCCTACCTTTCAGGAAAGTACAGCAGAAGCCTGTCTCATTTAAATTTGCTTAGAGCAGATAATAGCTAATAAAGACTGGGTAGAATTTAAGTAGCTGAGGAAACACTGATTTTGCCCCCGTGTGTTTATTATATTTAAGGGACCAAGTGCTCAGGCAACAGGTGATAGTGTTGTCAGGAGCCTGTCACGCCTTAGACGCCACTGAGAAAACCCAAACTTTAAAATAAACCCTCCGTCCCCCTTTCCTCTGGCCGTCTAATCACAGCCCCTAAGAGACTCGCCTCAGTGAATTAGCTTAAAGGAGAAGCCCAAGGGCTCGGCAGGGAGCCCGCAGCTGCCCACGGGCAGGAGCCGTCACCCGCCTGAGGAAGCGGCATGTGCGGCTCAGCGGTGGTGCTTTCTGTGCTCAGGCTGCAGCCCTGTGATTTCTAACGTGTCTGTGCTCTCTTTGATTTCTGCTCCTAGGCCATTTCCAGATATTGTGAAAACAAAAGCCTGTGCAGGGCGGCTGTAAGAAAATCCCGCAGCTGCGATAACTTTAGTGCTGCGCAGCGGGCCAGTGCCATCTTATCTTAAATGAGGAGCGAGGGGCTGGGACATGGTGAGCCCCTCATGTGCCACGAATGGAGAAATGTCACCGCTCCTGCTCAGACCCAGCTAAGTGATTTCCTTTTAGGGGAGAAATGAGGGGAATTAACATGGTCAGCTTCTCATCTACAGTAACAAGGGCTGTGGAAATACCAAGGTTCCTCTTCCAGCAAGTTTAGTATTTCCTCTTAAAACAAAATGAAAATTTTCAACATCATGAGGAACTTTTTAGCCTAAGCTTAATGCATGAGCCTTAGTATTTTTCATTTCCCTTTTGATTATTTTAACTACTAGAGGATATTATATTTGTTTATTTTTGCTTTCAATTTTTGGAGAAATGGGAAATTTGTATCTTAAACTTTTCAAAATTTCTTGTTTACCACCTACATAGCGTTCTCTTTTGAGTTTTGATGTTCCCATTTAGAAAGCTTAAAGTACCTATTTCTATATACTATAGTTACAAATGCTTTAATGTTTACTTTGATATTGGGGGGAGGGCCTTTTTGGACATCAGAAATTTCTTAAATATTTTTTGTTGCTCCCTAGTTCAAAATGGGCACTTTTTTTTCATTATGTGTTATTTCCTTTCCTCCTAAACTTTTTAGACATTGTTAGTGTATATGAATTACTTTAAAGTAATTTTAATTATCAGTTTTAATTTCAGTTTTTTAGACTTTGAAAACTTTACTTTTTTAAAAATTGATGTTCGAGGGAGAGAAAAGGAGAGGGAGAGAGAGAAACGTAGATGTGGGAGAGAAATATCTACTGGTTGCCTCCCTTACAGGCCCGGAGACCAGGGATCAAACCCAAACCGGGTATGTGCCGTGATCAGGATCTGAACCTGCGACACTCCAGCAACTGAGCCACCTGGCCAAGGGAAAGATCCTCTTTAAAAGAAATCAAGTAACAACTCCTCTCATTATGAAAATCATATATTCTGTGGCCTTTATCCTTTGAATATTCTTATGTAATTGGCCTACAAACTGCCAGAATGAACTAGTAAAATGGAGATTTCTGGTGGTACAGAAGCTAGAGGAAAAGAGTGGCTGTTCTCTTTTTCTTTTTAGGAACTATCTTGCTGGCAGGTGGCCTTTGGTAATCGGTAGTTCCAAGGGCTTGTATTGAATAAATGACTTATTCTAAGTATAATGGATTCCATTGCCTATCATCTCTGAAAATTATTTTTAGAGAAATTAGCCAACTGATTTCTAGAAGGTGAATTCTGACTGTCTGTGATATCCATCTCGCTTTCCCCGTGGGACTGTCTATGATGCACTCTTTCCTCCTTGAGCTAAAATGTGTCTGTGACGTCAGAATCTCCTCTCCTGCTCTGCAGTTACAGTGGCAAATTGTAGGAGCAGCACATTGGCAAGGAAGAAATTATAAAATGAGAACAGTTCTATCACATCTCTTTTTCAGGCTTTTCAAGTATAAGCTTTCAGAAAATTTACCATTTTTAGAGTTGGTAATACAGTAGAAGGAAATGAGTGGGAAATATTCACAAGGACAATAGTCAAAAATGTCATTAATATTGTTTTAAATATTTTCTAGGTTTTACTGGGTTGCATGTAAGTATGTTTACTAGTTCACTAAGATTATCAAACTTTTGGCAGGAATAGTTGAACAAATTTAAATTTCTTTTAAAGATTAGGTGCTTAAAGCCAGTCTGTATTAAAATGTAAGGAAATAGATTTTTCTGTAACATTTTTTATTTGTATCTTGGAATATACTGCGGACTGTAGACTGTGCTGTATATTCCGTCATGATAGGTTCCATGGCCTCGTAATACCTTAACTTTGGTTCTCCAGTAATTGGTGGGCATACTCTATTGAATTCCCCTCCGAAAAATATACCTTAGTAATTTTCCAATTTACTTCGCTTTATTTTAAAAGTGGATATGAATAAAACCATATTTTAAGTTTGTGTTTTATAATTGTATAAATTTGAAAAGTTTTCTTAGCTGAAAATGTGAGAATTTACCTTACATGTTGACAAGTTAAATGAACTTACATTGAAATTTTTTTCCAGGTAACAATCTATTTGACCTCTTTCTCCCTCTTTCCCAGCCGTGTTCTTTTTTTCATGTTTTATATGTTCCAGTATCGTGCCTGCCAAGCTTTTTATTTAGGTTCCCTCCTTTCTCTAAATTACTATATTTATGTCAACTTTTGTAATGTATACTAGTAAAATTATTTAATTAATCAGGCACAGAAAAACTAGTATAACTTGGAAAAGGTTAGATAGAATTTTTATTTGATCCTGAAGTTTTCCCCATTGTGAATACTGCATTCTGTACAAGTACTCATTCCATTGGCTTGTGTGGTGTGTATGGTTTTGGCTTCCAGTAATGAACTTGTTTGCAGTAATGAATCCTCAAGTTCAATTTCAGATTGTTTCCCATGCAAAATTAAAACTAGACTTTGCAAGTCTAGAGTACTGTGACCTTTTAAATTGTAAATTCAAAATTTTTAATGCTTACTGAGTCATTTTCTTTCCCTAGTGAGAGTTAATATTTGAAAATAGTAAGATTTGCTTTACAAATGTATATAAACACCTATGAAATTGTTCGTGGTGATAAATTGGAGTAGGTATTTTGATTTATCATTAAAGACTAACTTTGGGAGCCAGCACTCTCTGGGTTGAAATCTCAGCTCTATTTATTGCTGTGTGCCCTTGAGAGGATTCTTCTCTGTGCCTCAGTTTCCTCTTGAGCAAAATGAGGACTGACAGGGTTGTTATGAGGATTAAGTGAGGTAAGACCTGTAGAGCACTTGGGAAGGGGCCTGGCACTTAGAGAAGTGCTAACTAAGCATTACTTTTGACTTAAATGCTCTTTGATTTACTTGGGTTTTTTTCAAATTTATAATTGTACCATATTAATAAACATAATCTAAATAAGTTACTGAAAACTTCTCAAAAGTTATATGAATTACTGAGTCAACAAAGCTGTCATTGAACCCATGTAATTTCAAAGCGCTATGCCTTTTTATACACATTTGTTGAATAATTAAGCATTAAACCTAAAGATTTATATTACAAAGAGAAAGATTAGGTATAATGATTTTACCTTGGATCTATGGCTTGATAGATTATTTAAAAGTTCAGGACACATTACAACAATGAGTGAAGCTCCATGATTGCCAGTATTTTCTCATATTTTATAAAATTTCGTAGCATGACTGAATTGACAAGAAGTGTTTGTTATTAAATCGCCCGGCAATACTCTCAGTATTCTGTTCATTTAATTATAATCCTCCTAAGTAAGATGTTGAAATATAAATTTATATTATAATAAAATTGAAAGTAAAGTGAGGGTTTTAAGGGAATAAAAAAAGAGGAAATTTTTGATTGCTTAAAGGTGTTTGCAGCCTGCTGTGCGTATCTTGTGTCACTTATTTGCCATGTGTGCTGCTAAAAAGTGTCTTTTATGTAAAGCTGACTTGGCTGTGGAAGAGCTTGTCTTTGAGTGATTTCATGGAATAATTTAGTAAGTAACATTGAAACCCTGAAAATACTTACCTTGTGGACACATTGCCATTTAAATCTCTTCATAGCGGGGAAAGGTGTTTACATTTCTATGCCTGAGTTTTAATCTGTTTTCAAATTAAAAAAATAATTTGTAAATGTGTACTTAAATCATTTAAATTCCTAAATTAACTATCAAACTACACTTTGTATAACACTATTATAGTGAAAAATAATCTTAGCTTAATGTTTCTCTGTCCTGAGTGAGTGTAAAGGTTTCTAGTGGACGTGGCATTAGGTTGTAGAGAGTCGGAAAACAGATCCTGTTGCTGTTTTCAATGCCATGGTAATGAATTTGGGTTTTATATTAGCTGTAGTGAGGAGCTCTTGAAAGATTAGGCAGAGAAGAAAGAAGATCACTTAATATTATTTGACATTATCAAAATGTGATCAAAGGTAAAAAAATAAAGTCCATATTATTTTATGCATAACAACTTCTCAAATGTGATTGGTAAACACAGAGGTGCTAAATGTTGGCAATTTGGGGGAAATGTTGTAGGCTTTTAAACTAAACAGATACTGTTTATTGAGGACCTATTTCCATGAAGCAATCAGGTATGTTCTTTACACATATCTTCACAGAAATTTTCTTGAAAGGATGGCATTATTTTCCCTCTTTCATAGTGGAGAAAATTTTAAACACAAGGAAAAATGAACTAGTATCACAGAGTTAGGATTCAAAACCATGTCTGCTTGGCTTCATTTTCCCAAGGTGTTTTCCATTATGGCTCTTTTCAGGGGAGAGGGGAGAGGGGGAGGCTGAAAATTAGGAAAGGAAAGCAATCTTCTAATCCACTGAGGGGCTGGGCTGCGCAGCCTGACTTCTGTCTTCCATGGGCTCATTTGTGGTAGTTCCTTAAGCGTGTTGACATCCCAGAGACCCGGCCTACACATGGAAGATTTGATCGAGGCCTTGGAAGGTACAGGGGCCCAGGATACATCTTTTTCTTAGGAAATTCAGATCTGGTTTTTCTTTCTAGATGTGAAATCAGTTTTCAGTAATTGCAGCCTGCTTTGCAAACTCATATCCCTAAGGCCACTCAGTTATGAATAATTACTGTGCAAAATGTTTTGACAGAATCTGCTCCACATTTTACCGTAGTTTTGGCCATAAGAGCAGCTGGCATGGTGGGGAGACCTGTGTAACAGAATATGGGGAGCGCTGGCTTACAAGCCCATGAGCAGAACCGAGGGAAAAACTGAAATTCCTGTAGTTCAAGAAATAAAAAGCGAGCAAGGAGGGGGGTCGGGCACATCAAAGCAGCTGATGCCACTAGAAGGGAAGCACCCAACTCACCTTCACTTGTATTCGTGCTTTTATTCAGATACTTGGACACGATGAGCAGGAAATTACACCAACCTGAGCTCCCAGCAGGAGCAGCGGCCACTGTGGATGGACAGAGAGGACAGACGACAGCGGGACACACAGGAAGGAAACAGTCTTCGTAGAAAAGCTGAAGAGGTGAGAGGGACATTTCGTGTGTGTGTGTGTGTGTGTGTGTGTGTGTGTGTGTGTGTGTGTGTGTATTATCCACACTCAGGATATTTTTTCTATTACTTTTCAGAGTGAAAGGGGGTGGGGTGGGGGGAGAGAGAGAGAAACAGAAACAGAAACATGGATGTAAGAGAGACACACTGACTGGTTGCCTCCCACACGAGCTCCGACTGGGGCCGGGGATCAAGCCTGCACCCGAGCTGCGTGTCCTTGGCTGGAATTGAACCCGGGACCCTTTAGTCGGCAGGCCGATGCTGAGCCAAACCGGCCAGGGTGATACATTTAAAATATAAAGAGAAAAATTGGGAGCAGTGTTTAATTTCTAAATAATTTTAGCTGTCTGTCATAGTTCTTTATGTCAGTTCAGGTCTAAATAATTTACCCACATGAATCTTTCTTCACAGCTATAATATACAAGTTGTTACATAAAATATTGAGACTCATACCACAAACTGTATGTATGAGCCAGTGTCTGCTCTTAAGGAGACGATTGTGAAAGTTACAGACACCATTTAACCCCCACAGCCCTCAGTGTGAGGTGGAGACTTTTTCAGTTTAGGTTTAGTAAAAATCACCCTGCCAGAGACAACCAGGCTGCACCCCCAGTCGGAGGGCAGGAGGGAGCCGCCCCGTCCGAAAGCCAGGGCGACTCATTACCCGGGACCTGGTTTCTGTCGGGCCCTGACTTGCTCTGACCTGCTTGGTGGTGGAAACACTGCAGAGGCTTCTTGTAAACACCAGTGACAGTGACACTGTGCTCTCTAGGGATGGACGGCACGAGATGCTGCTTCTGGCAAAGGCCACAGAAGATGCTGAAGGAGAAGCTGGGACAGAGGGACAGCGGCGCAGAAGCGGAGGAGAGGGCGCTGAGAAGGTAGGTTTCCCTTCGCCTCTGATCTCGGCTGTTAGAGAAGCTTCTGCTGGTTTTGATTTTTGAAAGTACACTGCACAGGACGACGACGGATCAGCTTCCCCAAAGATCTGCGTTATCCGGAGCTGAAAGTTAGGGAAATTTTTACTATAGATCTGTCATTATTATATTTTGACTATAATATAAAAAGTATTGCACTATTATTTGATGCAACTACTTTTGAATTTTTCTCACACCATAAACTATACTTCCAATCCCTATTGAAAAATAAATTATATAAATGACTTTTTCTTATAATCAGAATTTCTTGGGAAAAGTTCTCAATTGTTACCACCAGTTAATTTTGGAGTAAGTGCTTTTAATTTTCAGTAACATATAATATTTTATGATTTAGAGTCTCAATCTGCTTTTTGTTTTTCCTTTTGTTTTTTTATAAGATATATTTGTATTGATTTCAGAAAGAGGAAAAAGAGGGAGAGAGAAATAGAAACATCAATGATGAGAGAGTCACTGATCGGCTGCCTCCTGCAGGCCCCTTACTTGGGATCGTGGCTGCAACACAGGCATGTGCCCTGAAGGAGAAGGAACCCCGATCTCATGGATCCTAGGTCAATGCTCAACCGCTGAGCCACCCCGGCCATGCTAGAGTCTAAATCTGTTTAAGAGAAAAATAGCTTGTAATTCCAGTGCCACCTTATTAACTTACTGGCATACACACACACACACACACAATATTTCTCTGAATGTTCATGTATTCCAATAAATAAATAAGCTCATGTTGTTATGCCTCAGAGGCTGTTTCGTAGATTGCTTTTTTTCAGTCCTCACCTGAGGATATTTTTTCCGTTCCTTTTGAGAGAGCGTGGAAGGGGAGAGAGAGGGGGAAGAAACATTGATGTTGGAGAGACACATTGATCGGTTGCCTCCCACACACACCCCGACAGGGCCAGAGACTGAGCCTCACCCAAGGAACGTGCCCTTGGCTGGAATCGAACCCGGAACCCTTCAGTCCTTGAGCCAGTGCTCTGACCACTGAACCAAACTGTCTAGGGCTGTTCTTCTTTTAAGTTGTTATTCCTAATCTAAGCCCTTTAACATAGGCATACAAATTTTAGAATCGCCTTGTCAATTTCTAACAGGAAATCTTCCCGACAGTTTCACTGGAAATGTGTTGACTCAGTAGATTAGTTTGGAATCAGTTGATCTCTTGATAATACTGAGTTTTCCAACTCATCAACCAAATTTGTCTCTCCATTTATTTAGGTATCCTTAATTTTTATTATCGATGTTATGAGTATGTAGTGTACAAGTCTTACACATCTTTTTGATGCAATCATCCCTAAGTATTTCATAATTTTCGCTATTATTATTTGTATTTTTTTTTCAAATTAGATGTTATAGAAAAGCAATATTATATTCATCTTATATTCTGGGTTATTAGAAATATTTTTTTAGTTCTAGTAGTCTTTTTTCAGATAACAATTGATATTCTACACAAGTGATCATATTGTCTGTAAAGAGAGGTAGTTTTATTTTTTCTTTTCAAATTCTCATCTTTTTTGTATTTCTTTTCTTGCCTGGTAGCGTGGACTAGAACCTCCAGTATAGTGTAGAATAGAAGCTGTGATAATAAACATTATCAAAAATGTCTTTGTCCCTCCTGTCTACAGACACATGAGGCTGCTTGATGCTGTCCCCCATCTCCCTGAGACTCTCTTCCTTTTGTAATTTTTTACTCTTTTTCTCTTGGATGGTTTCTGTTCCTCAACAAACATTAATTAATTTCTTCTTTTTAATTGTCTACTAGGCTGTTAATGTATCCATTGTATTACTGTCTCACACATTTAAAAATTTATTTAGGTCCTTTTTATATCTTTTATGTCTCTTCTTTGCCTTGCGAATATGTGGGATATGAATATGTTATCTAAGTTAATGTTCTTTTCTTTAATTCTAACATTTGTGTTATTTCTGGGTCATTTTGGATGAATTTACTCATTTTATGGGTCATATTTCCCTGCTTCTTGATATGCTTAGTAGTCTTTGATTGGCTGCCAGATACCATGAATTTTACTTTTTGGGTGCTGAGTATGTTTATGTTCTTATAAATGTCTTTAGCTTTTTCCTTGGATGTAGATAATTTACTTAGAAACAGTTTGATTGTTATAGGTCTTGCTTTTTAAAACCTGTTAGATGGAGCCAGAAGCATGTTCAATCTGGGGCTCCTTATTCCCGGCCCTGAGGCAAGGCCCATTTACTGCTCTGCCCAGTGCACTGTGAGTGGCATTTCCCAGAGTGGCTGTTGGGAATGGACATGATAGGTGGGGGAGGGGCGCTGTTCTCCCTGATCCTCTCGGATGGTCCTGTCCGTGGCCTTGGGTAGTTTTTTTCACACGCATGCACTGATCCATTCTCTTGCTGAGTACACTGGGGATCCCTCTGAGGAGTTCTGGTTTTCCTTCTCTGTGCAATTACATCCTTTCTGATGCATCGAAGATCAATATTAGTCCAGAGATTCACAGACAGAAGTCACATTTCATGTATTATATTATGTTTATTCAGAAATCCTCCGGTTGAAGATGATTTAGAAATGCCCTTGGCTTCCCAGGACAGCTGTGGATTAAGAGACCCTTTCTCGTCTGAAACTGGACTAGTTCCCCAAATATCTGCAGTGAAGTAAATTGTGTTACTACATGTTAAATATATGTATTCATCAAGTTTGACCGTAATTGGGATTTATCCCTTACTTCCTGCTCTCCCACATTTGTACTCAGAGTAACCTTACAAGTCACAAGACAGGAAATACTGGTCATTTCCAATGTACTCTCATATTATAAATATTTGTTTTGCATTTCTAAGTAGTAATTTGATGTTAACCAATATATTTTCTTTAATGTTTTAGAAACAACCCCTTTTAGAAAAGAATGAACTCTCACAAGAAACTGGCTTCAAAAGAGAAGAGATGGGACAATATACATCTGATGACAGAGGACAAGATGGAAGAAGACACTGTGAACCCAAGAACATGAAGCGTTGATGTGATTCTGTACAAACTGTTTTCCATGTATTTACATTATATTTTGTAAAACTTTACTTACACTTGCTGTACTTGCTTTGTACCAGGCACTGCTCTAAGCATTTCTCTATTTCAGTTCAAGGTGATAAGCAGACATATATGCAAAACACAAACAGAGGCTCTTGCCCAGTGTTTCTGTGGACAGGCCGGCCTGTGCTGCAGCTGTGGGCAATTTCCCTGTACTGAAAATAATGCATTTTTTGCTACTGAAACTTGAAAAAGTTGTGTGTAAGATAATGGCTGTTATATATCACTGTAGTTTTGTGCTGTGTTGCCAGCCAGAGAGAATAATAGACAGAAGCAGAGAAAAACAAAGGGAAGAAGGGAGGAGGGGGAGGGTCCCGGGAGGGAGGGAGGGAGGAGGGGGAGGGAGAGAGGAGGGGAGAAAGAATGGAAGGAAAAAAGAAGGAAATGAAGAAAGTGTCAAGGAGGAACATCAGGTCAGGACTTTGCTATGCCTGATCTCTACCAGCTTCTTTTTATTTATAATATTATAACATATAGGGGATTTTGTCAAGTCAATTTAATTAATAATATTAATTAAAATTTCATGGCCTGAATGCAAAAAATGTAGACGTGTCTTAATTATCTGTGACGATGTAGTATCGGGAAGAACATGGTCACCCTCCCTGTGGCTGCCATCAGAGCGTCCCCTCAGTCCCCTCTGTCCCACTGACCCTGTGTCAGGTGAGAGCCTGCCGGGGCCACTCCAGCCAATTACTGACTCGTCTCCACTGGCTCTTAATTTAACCCTCAAATCCATTTTGTAAACTGCTACCTATTGATACTTTTTTAAAATCTCTTCAAATTCTTTCTTTTCCTGACCTCAAAACTTAAAGATCCCCATGACTTTCAAATGAAGCTGAGACGTCTTAGGCCGCCATTCATCATGGTCACCGCCATCTAGAGTCCACACCAAACCTAACTTTCACTTTATTTCACACATTTCCTTGGAGGCAGCTCTGATCTAATCATTATACAGTCAGGCTCTTGAGCCAAACTGCTGGAGTCCAAGTCCTGCTTTACCATTTTCTAACCAGGTAAATAGCTCGGAAAATTACCTCTCCAAGCCAGTTTCCTCCTAAATAATTCCTATAAAGTGTTTGAAAGATCTCACCTTACGAAGCGCTCAATTTATTTCATTGTCCAATCAAAGGAGACTACTGACCATTCCTCAAACACAAATTACCTTTCATAACTTCTGTGCCTCTTTTCCAGTTTTCTCAGCCTGGACTGACGTGCTCACCGACCATCTCTCCAGTCCTACAATTCTTTAAGCTCCGCTGTGAATGAAACTCCAGAAAGTCTTTGGTAATAAACCGAATCGGAACACCCCCTCCTCTGAGTCCCTATAGAACTTTGCATCATTCTTTTTTATTTTTTATATATTCAAAGCCTGCTGTTCTTTTACTTATTTTGATTGATCCTAGAGAGAGGAAGGGAGGGAGGAAGAGGGAAACATCAATCAGTGGCCTCCAGTATTTGCCCCGATTGGGGATGGAACCCACAGCCCAGGTTTGTGCCCTGAGCAGGAATCAAACCCGCCGCCTTCTGATGTGCAGGGCGACACTCCGACCAGCTGAGCCCCACCAGCCAGGCCTGCTCTGTGTCATTCCTGACACACTCACACCCTTCCCGTGGCCTGAGTCACCCGCAGTGCTGTGGCCTCTGTCCTCGGGGCGCCTGGTGCCGTGGGAATCGGGGTCAGTGTAGACTGAGGCGGGTTTGCTGAGTGAACTGCCTCGGGCTGCTCAGCCCCGAGGGGTGACAGCAGGGTCAGGCCCCGGGAGGCCCGTCAGTGCCTGGACATGCCTTACTCTTGTCAACTTTGTCACTTAATAGGAAAAAGTTCCAGCAGACATTTTAAACACCTGTTACCTCAAATCCCCTTTTGAAGAAGGAGAATATAAATTAACATATGATGGAGGTGACAGAGGCTCAGAGCACTTGCTTCACAAGTGAAATGAAGTTGTCCCCGTGCAGGGAGGCTGTCATCCTCCACACAGCAGACGGCTTCAGAGGGACGCGGAGAGAATGGGACAGGAGGGGACACCGTGCGAATCTGCCCCAGGGGGGACCATCGCGCCCCGTGTCCTGTCTCCTTCGGCTCAATGTAATGCACAGGGACCCGCAGTGACCGACAGCCACCAGCTCTGTGCGGCGAGCGGTGCGGCTCATGCCCGCGGAGCGGGACAGACACACGGACAGCAAATCTCACCGCGCCGGTCACGTCATGTTCAAATTACGGAACCTTCACTCTGGAGGAGCCACATAAATCCATTTGTAAAGAATTAAATACAAAATCTTGTGTAATGAAAACTGAGAGCTGTACAACTAATGGAAATGACAATAAAGAACTTTCAGTTCTTTAATTCTCTGACCAGACAGAATGAATAGAGTAGTTTGGCTGATTCCATTTGTTAAATTGATTTATTACTGCTGGGCTGAGGGATGGATCAAGATGGGACTACAAAACAGAAAGGGGTTTTCATCATTTTCTGAGCTAAAGTCAACTCTGAGTTCCACAGTTAAATACAATTCTCTTCAAACACCTCTTAGATTTAGCACATCACATAAACTGTAATGGAATGGAGATTATTTCTTGGGAGCAGCCATTAGAATATTAGTAAGTTGTTTTCATACTGTAGATAAATCAAATTGAAAGTCTCCTAGGATTGCAAAATGAATTCTCCTAATTTTTCCTCTCCTGTGACTCCAGTCTCCTGACTGTAATAGAGAGAATTCAGCAATTCAGAATTGGAAATCAAAATAGAACCACATAAATAGCAAGCTTAAGTTTTGTTTATTTATGTCAATAATTTTTCAGAAAAGTTTTTCATTAAGTACAAAGCCCTTAAACTGTCATGTCCAGGGACCAGTAAAATCTTCACACACACACACACACACACACACACACACACACACACACTCCCAGAAGTAAAAGCGCTGAGATGAAATAAATCATCTGCATTATCCAATATGGTAGTAAAAGCCACATGTGGCTATTTAAATTTAAATCAATTGAAATTAAATTCAACCAGAAATTGACTTCTTCCGTCATACTAGCCACATGCCAAGTGCTGTTTGTGACTAGTGGTTATCATCTCGGATGGTTCAAATAGAGAACCTCTCCGTCATTACAGACCGCTTTCTTGGTCAGCGCTGATATAGACCCCAAATGGGGAGGAATGGGGAGTCCTCTGTGTGGTGTGGGGCAAACAAGAAAATGAGGTTAGCACTGGCTGATGTGGCTCAGATCAGAGCATCTGCCCTCAGACTGAAGGGTTGCAGGTTCGATTCTCAGTCAAGGGCACATACCTGGGTTGCAGGTTACATCCCTGCCCTGACTGGTGCATGTGGGAGACAACCAATGGATGTGTCTCTCTCACATCGGTGTTCTCTCTCTCTCTCTCTTTCTCTTTCTCTTTCTCTCTCTCTCTCTTTCCCCCTCTCTCCCTCCCTTCTACTCATTCACTCTAAAAATCAATGGGAAAAAAATATCCTTGGGAGAGGATTAACAACACAAAAAGAAAATTAAGTTAAATTACTTGGCTTAGCCTACAATAGGCACTCAAAAGTGTTGAGCTAAAGTGCTATTTGCATCTTCCAGAACAGGGAAGGGAAACAACACTGAGGAAACCTACTAGTGAATCATAGGCCTTGTCTCAGTCCACCTGCTGGCTTGGGGATCGATACCTAGGTGACAACTGGTTATTACGAAAACAGGCATAAGTCACAGTTTCATGAGGGAGGTAAAGGTGAGAATCTGGTGGGCGTGTTTCCTGCTGCCCAGTCAGGACTGTGACTGTGCAAGTGACATATAGTCACTGAGGCAAAGTGGGCATGAGGGCCTGGGCGCTATGGGGACATGATCACACGCCTTGGACACAGGCAAGGGGCAGCAGGTAGGCTCCGTTTGCAGGCAGTTGTCAGATAAGAATCCAAAGGCTGCATGTTGATTACTGCTTGTGTTTCTAATTCTTTTTCATCATCATCTTCTTCTTGTATTTTAATTTTCATTACGTTTGATCATTACCTGCACCTTTTCTATCAGCTTTTCTAGTCCTACACTGATTGGCATAATTTCAAAAGATCAACTTTGGATTTAAAAGTAAATTTGTAAAGAAGTACTTTGGTCTCATATTTGACGTGACTCTTCTATTATTAAATGCAGTGGGGAATTTAAGTTGTGAGATTTTAACATTATACAATGTCTTATTAATCGTTATTCTATTTCATTTTCCAAAATTTCACTCATACTTCCGAAATTTAAAAACAAAAAGGTTTTATAATACACACTGAAAAATACATTTTTGTGACAGCATGTGAGGTTATTTCATGACGCTTTAAATTGAACTCTCTTCAGGGGAAGAAAAAATGTGGATTCAAATTATGAAAGAGTCCCCTGGTTATAGTTTTCTAAGATTGGAAAAGCTAGTGGCACATAAGAGAAAATAATACCGTAAAACTATTAAGGCAGCTCCAAAGAGCCCTTGCTGATTAGGCCCTTAGTGAATTCTTCAACATGCAGCCCCTCTCTTTCTCCACTGTCTTTCTCTATTCAGCAAACCCCAAAATGTCACACACACACACACACACACACACACACAATCCTTGAAAGAAGTGAAAACTCTAAATACTCATCAGAATTGTCAGAATTGTATTTTTCTTAACTTGCGATTAGTAATTATGTAATGAAGTGGATGTTCCATGTTCTTGCTAATTTTAGTTCATCAGCATTGACTGGAAACAACTAAAAGTCACATGTATTTAGACACCTGCGATTTCTGCCAACCCAGCTAGCTTCAAGAACTGGAGGGATTCAGTCTTACTTCACACCAAAGTCTGTTTGGGAGAATGGCTGTTACCATTAACCATTTGACCTTTGGTTTGCATTTATCTGAAAAATTAGAGTTGGTTGTTCATGATAACTAATGCCATTCCTGTATGTTTTCCTTGTATTGCCCATGCAAACTAAATCAGGGTTTAATTCACTGAATAAGGCATAGTCATTGTTTTATCACTTCTAAAGAGCAAGCATAATTGTTGCACAGGTAAAACTAAGGAATAGTGCCTGGCCGGCGTGGCTCAGCGGTTGAGCATCGATCATGATCCAGGAGATCTCGGTTCAATTTCCAGCCAGGGCACATGCCCGGTTTGTAGACTCAGTCCCTGGTTGGGGGCGTGCGACTCTCTCATCATTGATGTTTGTGTCTCTCTCCCCCCCTTTCCTCTCTCTGAAATCAATAAAAGTATATATTTTTAAAAACGCAAAAAACTAAGGAATAGTTATGTGATTTTTCCTTAAGTTCCTGCAGATACATGGATTTGGAATTCCTTTTCTAATTTGGGACTTCTCTTCCCAGGAACATACTGACTTGCCCTGCCTCCTAGCACAGAGTGATGAATTTCATGTCCTTAGGTTAGAATATTCTAGTAGATCCATCTTCAGAACCTAATCCCAGACTTTAGATATTTAAATTCTAATTTATATTTATTCCCTGGGATGAGCCCAGTGCTATGGAGATAGCCTTAATCTTTTAAGTGAAAGAAGGATCAACCCCACAGAAATATCCATGTTTATATTACCTCCCTATGGTACAGAGAAGGGGTGGGAAGGGACTTAGAAATTTGTTAATATAGAATCAGAAAACTCAGTGCTGGAACCATCTCCACATTTTTAGATGAGGAAATTAGGTTTAGGATGTGAAGTGAAGGTGAAATGAGGGTGAAAGGAAGTCTGTCTTTGTCTTTGTCTTTGGTAATGAAGGAAAGCAGAGTTTGCCACCCCAAAATATGCTTGTGAGAATACTGGTTATTTTAAGCTGGTTATTAACAAACAAAAGATTCAGAAAGAAGCTTTGACCTTCCCTCTTTACCTGCCTAAAGGAATTTAGAGAACCTGCTCCTGAAAGGGAGAGATCATCACAGATAACTACAGTTTAATTTCAAATAAGTGTGCTAGACACGGAGAAACCTAGCAAGGTCCCTTTGATCAAAGTCTTCTCTTGTTAAAGATGGCCCAGCAAACATTTATTTGCCAAGCTTTTGCTTTTCCATCTTCATGTAAATTGTGATCCTACCCTTTGATGTCCCAAACCACAACCCACCTCCTCTTCCCCTTAGCTCAAGATGGCATATAAGCCCTTAACTGCCCAGTCTGTCTGTGGGTCTCATTCTTATGGCACCTGTAAAATAAACTTTGGACATTTTCTCCTGTTAACCTGTGTTTATTAAACTTGATTATTAATCCAGCTAGAAAAATTTAGAAGGTGGGAGGAAAACTATTTTTTATGCCCCCAGTTTCTAACAAATCATTAAGCCTGATGGGAACCATGTTAATTTTGTGCATTGAGTACTTTGAAGATGAAAACCTCATTATAAATCAATGATCATTTATGTATTGGTATTGAAAAGTGGTATGTTCATAACAGCATTCCATTTGAATCTAACTAACGATCCTTCATTTCAGATGGATTCAACTGTGATATAAGGCATGGTCCCCATTTTGAATTGAGTTGTTGACTATGTATATCCAAAATGAGTCTATAATTTTCCTAACATCTACCATTCCTGCTAACATATTTGCAACAATAAACTTAAAAGGTCAGATGTTATATTTATAGACTCCAATGATAAGATATCATTGGCCTGATCATACATACAGTTAGACATAATTTAAGTGTATGCCATTATAGTCAATAAGAACTCAGGAATCCTTCAATAGGCACCCAGCACCACCAGTAAGCAAAAGAAGTGAAAGGCTCTGTGCCTGCCCTCTAGGAGCTTGTGGGTGATGTTATAAGTTCATAACATCAGATAAATAAAAATAAATACATTAATCAGAGATAAAATGTATTTTCTCATAAGAGGACAATTGGAAATTAGAATGTAGTCATAATCTATGGGTCATATATTTATGACTTAAAAGAGAGAAGATGCTAGTGGACCAGAGGAATCAGGAAGGGGTTCATAGCAGTTGTAGGACAGCAGGGGAGCCTTGGAGTGTGTGTTGAACATGAACCATAAAAGAAAAAGGGATTGTAAACAAAGAGAACAAGTGTGACATGGCAAGTCTGAGGGTAAGTGTGACGGGATAAAAATATGTGTGATATACTCAAGGGGTATTCGATAGCTCTTGTCAGAGTTGAAGGATTATGTTGATGAGCACTGGAAGATGAGTCCTCAGAGCTGGGTGACAAAGGCCTTTGTGCTGAGTGTGACTTTAATTTCATACACACTAGAGGACTGCTGGCGCTGTAGTCACCAGCCTGGCACACATGTAGAGAAAACTCCTCTGTGATCCACTTCTGTGATGTTAAGTCCTTACGGGTTCGACTTTTTGCCTCAGCTGATTCTTCATCATTATTAAGAAACATATTTCAAAACATCTTATAAACTGAGGTAATGCAAAAGGGGAAGGAAAAGGAACTAGAAAGCTTTAGAGTCTCAAAAGTCTGCTTATTTTCATACATCACTTGATGCTGAGGCTTACCTCTTGGTAGCCATTCTCTGAGCAATGTCTTATTTCCAATGTTTCTGTATATACGGAGGGGGGAAATACCCTCCCCCATGTGTTGTATTGCTAAAGTAGTTCACCAACACCAGATTCTTCTCATTCTCCCAAAACACTGACTAGAAAGTCAAGAAAAAGGTGGCAAGCACTTAATAGCCTACCATTTATTGTTCCTCTTACCACCTTTAAGATCTGGGATGTATGGAACTGCTCCACCCTCCAATCCCAAGAAAACTTGGAGGCAACTCCTTCAAGGAAAAACAAACAGGATTCTAATTGTTGAGTTAAAAACTAAAAATGCTGCTTGCTAGTGGGCTATGTGACCAAGGGGAGAGTCCCCGGGGGAAACAGTCGCCGCATGGGTCTGGTCTCTCGCACAGGCGGCTCCGGCGATTAAAGCCGGGATGACGGGGTGCGGGGCCACGGCGGCCGGCTGCGGGCCCTTGGGCGACAAGGGCAACTTCTCCCGCACGGTCCCTTCAGATCCCCCGCAACTCACCCAGACATTCTTCCCGCTGGAAGAAACAGGACGCCTGGGGCAAGATTTATAAGAAGCTAGCCCGCTAGGCTCTTTCAGTTCTCTAGGTGGACAATTCAGTTGTCACAACCCGTGTGAATGTATTTGTAGTCTGTTCCCAAGTAAATCTATTTCTATATTGTGGTGTCAAAGTAGAAGTACAGTTTAAAAAATTAAAAAAAAAACACGAAAAAAACACATTGCTCCTTTTGAAAACCCTTCCTTAAGTTTAGAATACCTCTCTGATAATTAGTGACAAAGGCTGTGTTCTAATCCATAAGGAAAAGCTTAAGATTGTTATAAATACTTCCCTTACTTTTGATATATTTAGCAAATCAGATTTTATTTTCCTTCAAAGTAGTAGGATTGAATGGTGCCAAATTGCCCCTGAATCGTAAGAGGTTCTTTGGGGTGCAGTAAAAAGGATAAGTAAATATAAAATGTATGTTGACAACAAAAACTCTTGCCTTTTTCATAGTGTTAGAAAAAAAATTTCTAATTTACCTATGGCAACATTTCAAATGTGTTTAAATACATATCATTTTACAAAAGAAAAATATATATATAATGTATTAAAAAGAAATCCTATTTTGTAATGTATAGATTTTTATTTTTTATGGTTATACAAACTGCAGGGGCAGATATAAAAACTAAGCCAGATTTTTTGTTTTCTTTCTTTTCACGGAGGCACAATATTCTGAAACGTAGGCCCACGAAATTCTTAAAAAGGTATGATGCTTTCTTTCATCCATGTTATGGCTTATCACATCTCTAAAGTCAGTATTATAAAACAAGCACAAAGTAATACTGCAAGTTCCCTAAGGTAACTGATCAAATCAACAGTTGAGACTCTTCCCATTTAAAAATGTTTTCCACCCAGTGGGCCCTTTGCAGACCCGCTGGGTGAGCATGACAAGCGAGCTGCACCCTGGGCTAAGTTGGGGTGACCGTCTCTATTCTGCCTTCCAGGTCAGCCTGTTTTGAATAGAAGGTTGATGCTGCTTCTTGAGGTATCTTCCCAAACCACATTCTTTTATTATTAGGTCATTTGGATTAACTAGAGAAAGATAAAAATAAAATCTAATCAGCCCGAGCAAAGAGGAACGAAGCACACTCCCGAATGTGGTGAGCCCAGAAAGTTAAAGTCGGCCTCGGGAGAAGAGATGTCTGTGTGAGAGCAATGGTGTCATCCGGACGCCGTGTTGTCGCTGTCCAGGAAGGACATTTACTGCCTGGGTAATTGTTTAGTCCCATTCTCTCCCATTCCTACTCACAGAAGTCTCCCCTGCTAGGCTCCCCATCGCTGGGATCCCAAATCATTAATTTCTACTCCATGGGTGGTTATTTTTTCTCTCTTGAAAAGAGCTTCTCACCCAGGATTTTGAGATAGTATCTTAAGACCTTCTTTTCTCTATTTCCCATCAAGATCCAAAGTGACCAGATTATGTAGAGATTAAGATCCTCAGATTCAAAACGATATTTGAACAACATCTTCTGCCCCTGAAAACCTGATGGAGAGACGTGAGCTACCAAGAGCTCTCGCAGGTATCTATGGGGCTGCCGATTCTCAGGCGCTGAGTGCTAGCGGAGAGGACTGCAGACTCATATGTGAGGCTGCAGACACAAACTTAGAAGTATTTCTCCTTTCTGTATGGACCAGAAATCACTTTACCAGTAGGTTGCTTTCCCCACCCCTGGCTCCTTCCAGGTCCTTCCCCAAGTTTGCTGGGAATCTTGCTCAACTGTATGGAGTGAAATCCCTACCAACCATCACCCAGGGAAGGAGATAAATAAAAGTCTAATAGGTCCCAGTAGTTTAACAAATATTCTTTAAATTAAGCCTATAATCCACTCAGGTGGGAGGGACTGAGGGAGGAGATTGTTTTGAACATTAGCGATAATTCCCAGTACCAAAGGCTTTTATGTAGAACCAGTCTTTACAAATTTTAGAAAAGTTTGGTTGTAGCTTTAATCAGAATTGACATGACCATTTTCATTTATACAGCAATATTGTGTTTATTATTTTTAAATATTGAAAAACGTGTGGCATGTCTTCATCTGAGGCACGTGAATGGTATTGACTTCATGCGCTGTCACCGGGCTGCGAGGAAAGACAAGGGATCAGCTGTGCGTGCAGCTGTGGCCTTTGTTACATTGATGGTACTGTCCTGTCGCCTCAGGTCATGGCTGTGCGCTTTAGATCTGAACTGTACAGTGTTGCAATCAGCATGCGTTGCTGTAAAAGCTTGTACAATGCACTATTGATACGTCTCTTTCTGCGTGGTGGCTGTATTGCTGTTCCGAGAGCCTACATTCGCGTCTGTCCGGGAGTCTCTCTCCCCCTCTGCTGAGCTGCACGCCCTCCAGATCGGCCCGAATGCAGAACAGGCCCTCAGCTGAGCTCCCCACTGAGAAACCTCCTTCACAAAATGCAAGGTGAATGCTACCCCGTCTCTGAAAACAGAAGAAACCAACTGTGGAATGTCACAGGCTGCCAAAATTGCCCGTATCGTCCCTGCTGGGGTTTGGAGCGGGCACTACTTCTTGGACTATGGACGAAGAAAGCACAGGTGTGAATACAGTGCAGGGAAGGGACCGAGGCCCTAACGGTGGGGATCATCCTGCACGTGCTGTCCTGTTTTCAGGTGCTAAGTGCAAACACTGTGTATTTATTAGTTGCGTGTGCCAAAACAGTGTTCCCAACTGGTGTTTCTGAAAGACATCACCATCTCCCCCCCAACGTTATGCCATTACTAAAGACGGAAAAAAATATAAACATGTGACAACCTGTTCTTACCAAATATAAACTTGTGTATGATCAAAGTATTTTATCAGTGTCATCTCTCTAACCCCAAATAAATGTGTAAATGTGGTCACATCTCAGGGTTATATCATTATTTCTGACCCTGCTGCATTGTGGAGCTAATTTTTCATGAACTGCCCAAATAAGAGGCCCTTCCCTTGTCACAGAGCTTAGCGTGTCTCTGGGTCTTTGTTGGGAAAATGAGCTCTTACTTCTGCAGTTGCCCCTACTGTATCTTCTGAAGCATATTGCTTACCACGGTGGTTCCTCTTTCAGTCAGATCCAATCTTTAAAAAAAAACTGTTTTATTAGGAAAATTTTGTGGACGTACATAAGTGGAGAAAACAGTATAAAAAATTCCCATGGTCTCACCCAGCTTCAACATTTGCTGACTCAGAGCCTGAATCTCATTTCACCCATTCCCCCATGTCAAATCCTCCTCAACACCATATAATCTATTTATTGTCATATAATCTATAAAAAAGGATTCCTTTTTTTAAAAATAAGGCCTCAATACCATTATTACAACTAAAACTATAACAGCAATATTGCCATAACAACATCAACTATTCAGTGAGTGTTCTCATTTCCCTGATTCTCAATTCTATAGAAAAAGCCAGGCCCATGGCCTGTGGCCCGGGGAACCCAGGGAGGCCCCACACAGCTTTCAGGGCAGCTGGGACATGTGAGTCGGGCTCGCAATACACATGGGCTATTGAGGTGCGAATAAGTTAAAAACTAAAAAGCTGTGGGAACTTAAGTGGTGGAGTATATTCTGATATGCCTTGCAAGGGACTTCTATGGCCGAATAAATACATATCAGATTTAGTGTATGTTACGAGTGCTCATGAGGGCTATAAGGTCAAGGGGAGGAAGTATCCTAAAGGGCTGGGTTTTGGTCCTAGGCTCCTGCCAGGAGAGGTAGGTTCCCTGCAGTTTCATCTTCCAGTGAGGCAGCTACTGGAACAGCTGCTGGAGTCAGACCACCTGGCCTCAGGTGCCAGCTCTGCTATTCATTTGCTCTGTGACCCTCACCAAATCACTTAACCTCTCTGAACCTCCCTTAGCTCATCTGTTAAGTGAGGACAAAAATAGCACTTACCACAGGGTGATAGTGAAGATGGAAATGAGAAGAAAACCCAATGCCTGCAACATAGTGAGTTCAGTATGTGCTAATTTTACTTTTATTCCGCGCTGCCACCTGGAAGAACCAGGCTTCAGGTGCAAGTCCTCCATCCTGCCCAACTCATCGAGACAAGATTGTGCGGAACACGCAGAGCCCGCGACGGCAGCATCTCCCCGCAGAGAGCCATTCCATGAGCTGTCCCTGAGGACAGCAGGCGGGTGGCCAAGGCAGCCCCGGTCACAGCCTTAGCCTTGGCTTTAACGGAGGAGGGGGAGACTCAGAAAGGCCGGGCGTGGCTCAGCGGTTGAGCATCGACCTGGGATCCAGGCGATCCGGGTTCGATTCCCGGTCAGGGCACAGGCCCGGGTTGCGGGCTCGATCCCAGTCAGGGGCGTGCAGGAGGCAGCCGATCAGTGACTCTCATCACTGATGTTTCTCTCTCTCTCTTCCTCTTCTTTCCTCTCTCTGAAATCAATAAAGATATACTTAAAAAAAAAAAGAAAGGCTGGGCAGGATAGCTGAGTGAAAAGGAAGAGTGAGAGAAATAAGCCCTTTCAGTTGGGGTGAATTATCTAGTACTTGTTCTGAATCCTTTCCCCAGAGCACACCCCTGCCCCAGACAGGCAGCCGTCAGAGTTAGAACGAAATTACACAGGACATCAGCTTTGGCTTCATTGTGAGACCAGATTTTCTCCTTACCGGGTTCTTTGTCTCGTGGGGTCCAAGAATGAAATTCACGGACAACGGAAGAGTAAGGGAAGGAGTACAAAGGTTTAGTGTAAAGAAAGCACAGCTCTGGGGTGCGAGAGGGGTCCCGAAAAGGGTCGCCTCTGCAGCTCACTAGCCTAGGGGTTTATATTTCCTAGATTTGTTCCTCATGGGCTCATTCTAGGAATTCTACCTTAGTGACAGCCACCCTCTTTGTTTTTAGTTTCCCACTTCAGGGGGTCGGGTGTAGGGCACACTTGTTTTTCTCTGTAGGGCAACCTTGTTTCTCTCATATCCTGTTTGCCCAGAACCTTTCACCTTTGCATGGTTCCTTTTTCCTCAGGGTCCCCACCCTAACTCCTGGCCATTTCTGACTCCTCAGTTGGAATTGCTAATGTGGTCACTTACCTAAGGCTTACAGCTCCCATCTTACACACTGAGACTGAATCATGGGGGGCACACCACAGCTGAAAGAAAGAGTGACTTGGTCTACCCCAAACCATTAAAGAGTTTCCAAAAAGCAAGTAGCGAAAAAGCCCTGAAAGTTCTAAATTGAACGTATCCCTTCCCACGCCTGCTGCCGTTAGTCCTGGCCTCGTAGCATGTGCCCATCAGCACAAACAAACTGCACACCCGGGGAGCTGCACAGGCCTTTCTCTACTTGGAACCCTGCTCCCCACTTTTGGAAAAAATATGTGTGGTCTCTATTAAAGTGTCAGAATGGCTCAGGGAAAGTAATTAAAAGCTTATTACTGTTGGCAAGAAAAGGACTTTCAAGAGGAATTTCAATTTATTTAAACATGGTAACTTTGTAAATTCCAAGAAAATTCAATTATGCAAACTTGACAAAAGGAGAGCTTCCAAGAGTTTCTTTCAATTCAGATTTTAGTCAGTCAAAAGAAATCTTGCTGCTAAACCTTTTGCTTTTGCTTTATTTCCTTATATCTGTTTTATGATTGTGGAGATCAAGAGAGTAAAGAATAGAAATTTTTTTTAGTATCTTTTTTTTTTTTTAATTTAAATTGCTGCAGAAGGTTACCCACATTCCCTCTGTACTGTCAAGACATGTTCTGGAGGGAGAACACTGTGCATCTCCACAGTTGGCTGAGCCCAGGCTGGTTTATGTTCAGGAAAGAGCAAACGTTTCCAATTCTTACTTAGCAGCCAAGAGGTAAAGTTTTCTTCTTTTTAAAGTGGCAAAAACAAAGCATCTGCTCATGCCACTTTTTTAAAAGGGTGACTAGCAAAAGACACTTTCCAAATGTTTGGGTTTTATTGGTCTCTATGGACTAAAAGGCAATAGTCTCGCCTGTGTTGTTCATCGCTGTCTCTCCAATACCAAGGGAAGAACCAGCACCTGGATGTCAGGCTCCTACAGGCTCCTAAGGGAGTAAAGAGCAGGGAAGAGATTGTGCCAACGAGAGGCTGGAGAGAAGAGCAGGGGCCAGGCCTGCAGGGCCTTGAAGAGCATATCTAAGAGTTGTGTCTTTGTCCTGAAAGAAAGGAGAGTAGGTTGGCAGATTTGCATTTGAAAGGAGAACTGTTTAAAATGTGAAGTAATGATTGGAGAGGGTCCAGAGTAGCTGTACCAAGTAGAAGGTTATTTCAATAGTCCAGAAAAGGGTGGCAGAATCTCAAACTAGCAAGTGATGGCAGACCCGGACATGCCACAGGCTGCTGTTCTCAGGGCCTTTGATTCCCACGGAATGACCTTTCCTCTCTAGTCCTCGTGGCCCCTCTCATTTAAGCACCACCAAGCCACCCTTTATCAATTAGAGGAAGATCTGAAGAAGGTGAAGGGAAAAGAATATAAATCTTTTTTTTTTAATGGAAAAGAGCTTTCTTACTCAAGTTACAGTATGAGATAGGAGACTGAACACATGTATTTCATAGTTGTCTTAACAGGAGAAGGGTGTCATTAATGGGCCAGAATTTAAATATTTCTAAAAAAAAAAAAAAAGACAGAGACTGAAACAGTGCGGAGGAAGCCGCAGCCCCAAACTGGCTTGGGGGAAGCTATGGCAGAGAAGGCAACCAGTCTTTCTGGAAGGATCCAGCAAAATCTAAACTCCACTTTGGCAGGACATGGACAGCAGAACAAGAAGGGGTCAGCAAGTCATTAATGGAGGGCGTGTCATCGAGACAGTTGCGCAGGTGACCGTAACGCTCACTGCCCTACAGGTACCTACCTAGTAACCTCCTAAGCGGACAGTCTGGCTTTGAATAAAATTAAACAACCTATTGTCACCCCTTGGCCAGAAAGAGCCAAGACTATATTTCATTTATTAAATAAAAACTAACCAATATAGAAATAGTTGTGTTGGCTGAAAAACAAATCAATAGATACAATAAATCTGAGATGTCTAAGAACAGGAAACAATAGACAAAGAGGTGGAAAAGGCAAGGGGAAATTCAAGAGAATTATAGACTCAAGCCGAGGTCTAAGAAAAGAGAACAGAGATAATTAGAGGTAAGAAAATAAAGATATAATGAAACCTGAAAGAAAGTAATATGGTGACCTAAACTCTCATACCTACTTTCTAACTGAAAACAGCTAAAATGATTGGATAACATATTTGAAACATTTTATAAACATCATGATCTAGCAACAAATAAAAAATTCTCAGGTCAGCTTACTGAAAGCAGAAATCCAGAAAGGCAAGCTTAGCATTAAACCATTTTTGCCTTGAGTTTGTTGGTCAAACTTGGTGAATTAGAGCTTTGGTTTCAGGACTTCATGGCAGAAAGAAGACTAAATGTCCTCCCATCTTTGCCAGCTCTGTTCCTTGCCTAGTCATGGATGGCTATAACCACCTAAACTTGTGGGCAATTTCTTTCTTTTTTTCTTTTTTTTAATTGATTTTTGAGAAAGAGAGAGGAAGGGAGAGGGAGAGAGAAAAACATCAACGTGAGAGCAGAACATCAGTCACCTGCCTCCTGCACATCCCCTACCAGGCATAATTTATTTCTTCATTTAGATGTTTTCCTGCCCAGGCTGTGAGCTCCTCGAGGCCAGTGATCCTGCTCTGTCCATATCTGTGTGCCCACACCTGCCATTGTGCTTGACACGCAGCAGGTACTCAAGAAATGTTTTATGAGTAACTGAAAGCCATAAGAATAAACAATCAATGTCAAATAACCACTATTTATACAGAACAGGGTCACCCAGGCACTCAGAAGGGACAGGAACTTTATTTGCTGTAAATTATTGATAGTAAAGTTGACCCGTAGCATAATTGGTTCCCCAAATGTTTATGAATTATCCAAAAAAGATAAACTTATCATTTAATCCACATATTAAACAAAATAAATAACTGGTGGCAAATTCATTTTATTGCCTTTAATAAAATGTGTCAATACTTATTCTGCCTCTATAGAAACCCAGGTAACTGAAATATCATACTTCTCAATCATTCTAGATTAAAAGGGGCTCTATTACACTCAAAATATATATTAAAATATATTTCACCTTAAAAGTAACTCATACATGAACAAAATAATTTAGAATCTGTCAGAATACGAGATGAAATTAACATAACACACTTATTTTAGGATCAAACACTTAGAGAAGGAACTTGCGCAAAAGTCTGTCGTAGAAATATCAGCCAGCAGACGTTCCTGATAGAAGGCAGAGCTGTGTCTGCCACACTTTCATCTGGGAAAAGCTGGGAATACTTAAACACCTTAGCAGTCTCCCTGAATTTCCTCTCCTTGCACAGTTACTACCTCAGGGACCTGGTGGCCCAGGTTTCCTTGCACAAAAATGTATTTGGCACAGTTCAACAAGCATTCACTCAAGTTTGCAAACCCCATCCTTGAAAGAATTTTTTAAAATCTTAAAATATATGATTTTCCCTAAATAGCATCTATTGTTTACTTAAGCAAACTTGAGACATTCTGAATTTTAATGGTTCTGAAAGAACATTCATGTGATTTTTTTCTTTAATTGCTGTCTTACCTGATTAATGTATATTCCCAACTGTGTCCAACAGTTACCAGCTGCCTTTACTGCTACATCATATTTCATCAAATTCCAAACAGGCACAATAAGGAAAAAGGAACAGAAGTTATATAGCTCCAAGGCTGGATCACTTAACACTGGAATGAGAAGTAACTTTCTAGAAAAAGAAAAGAGAACCTAGGACCTCTGCTCCAAGGTTTTGTTTGCCCAGGAGGAATTTTTCACAAATTTTTCTGGAGCCACTTACTTAGAATTCTTCCCTGGCTTCCAAGAAAAATCTCAGTGAAGAATCTGTATCTCCAGAAATGTCCCAGTTTACCAGGATGAACAAGCCTATCAGCTGTAGCAGGGTGCAGGGGCAAAGCAATTCACAGTAAGCAATGGTAACTCATTTCCCTTCTGACCCTCTCCCTACCACCTCCTTCATCCCTGCCCAGTTCTGCCCTGTTGTGACCCCAGTTTTGCTAAATCTGGCTTGTTAGACACTAGATGGATTCAGAACCATGGGGAAATTCTAGTACCTGTTGACTGAAGCCAGAACTAAAATCTGATTTCTCCCAAGATTGTAGGTCTGAGACACCATGAGGCTTACATTGAGAAAACAGGATTTCTGTGTGTGACTCAAACCTCATGCATTAGAGATGTTCCTGAAACATTCCAATTATCATTAATAACTTGAGGCTTGCATCATCTAAAATTATAATTCTCTCCCCTTGCAGAAAATTTTATGACATATCCCTAAAATCCTATAAGAAAATTTGAAGTAGCCTTACTAACTTTTTCCAGAATATGGCATTTTAAAATTTCAACTCTAACTTAATTATTCCCTGGAGCCTCTCACATGGCTACCAACACTTCATATAAAAATGCTGCACTTGGAATACAGGGCCACATTTTCTCAGGAATTAAAGAGGGGAGGGTAAACTACATTGCCAGAATTGCACTTTAATCACTCAGCCCATCCCAGTGAACCTACTTTACCCAAGCGGACAATGTAAAAATGAAATTACTTTACCCAAAGTGAAAAACTGAAAGTCTTGCACTGCACATAAAACCAGTGGAAATTTCAGGGAAATGCATGAACCCAGCATTGAACTAGACGCCTAAATGTCTGAGTGTTCCTTTCCAATGCTTCTCACCCCTCATCATTTCCTCTACCCCATAATCCGCTTATAAAAATGCCACATTCACATGGAATAGTCCCAATAGCTCCCCACACGCTAACCACCCTTCCATGTAAGGTGAAGTCACCTGAAGTTGACTTTTTCCTCAGCACCTTTGTAGCTTGTGCCTGGCACCTATTTGATACTCAGAAACTGGTGCCAACATTATTATCTCAGAGAACATGTTCTGAAACTTAGTATCATATTGTCTCCTCCACAGTTACAACCTATAAAAATGGTAGAGCCAGGAAGTAGCAGTATCTTCCTCAAGGAATTCATATTGTTTTCCCCCCTGTTCTCCATGTGTCTTTTAATTCAGAGAGCACCTAAACTTGCTTCATCCCCTTCAAATGTTCACTTAAAGAGAATGGGCTCACTTAGCTGTTTCAGAGATCATCCTAAGGAAAGTTATGTTTTCTGGATCCTCAGTTTTATTTTCTTCTGCTGCGTTCACACTGCAGGATACAAGGAACACACTGACATTTCTATTTTCAAAGCAGGTAGTCTCCCTCAACAACCAGCAGTTCTGTGATCTCTATCATCATCATAAAGTTCCTGCATCTCGATTTATATGAACATGCAGAAAGTAATTATTTCGCATCCTTGCAACTTTCTCATCTTCCATTTCTAATTCTCTATTGTGGTTCTTGGAGGGCAAATCTTTCCTTTTGCCATTTATCTATTCTTCGTATATAATTATAGCCCCCAATTTTCTTTCACAAGCAGAAAGTGGAACTGAGCACAGTTAAATCAAGAGAAACTGTACTCTGAGCCACATTGTCAACATACTGATGAATGCTGTCACTGAGGCTGGCAAATCATAATTAATGGTTCTTTTAAAAAGTAAAATGCTCCAAAAATACCCTGAATAGTGGCAGCAACCTTGTGAACAAAGTTGGAGGGATTATAATACCAGATGTCGAGTTATGCTACAAAGCCACTGTAATCAAAACTGCCTGGTACTGGCACAGGAACAGGCATATAAATCAATGAAACAGAACAGAGAACCTAGAAATTTAGCCAAGCCATTAAACTCAATTAATATTTGACAATGGCGGTGAAAGCATACAATGGAGTAAAGACAGTCTCTTCAATAAATAGTGTTGGTACATGCAAAAAAACGAAACTAGACCACCAACTTACACCTACACAAGAATAAACTCAAAATGAATAAAAGACTTAAATGTAAGTGGTGAAACCATAAACATTCTAGAAGAAACTATAAGCAGCGAAATCTCAGACATGTCTGGTAGCAATGTGTTTGCCAAAACATCTCCCAGGGCAAGGGAAACAAAGGGGAAAATAAACAAATGGGACTGCATCAAAATAAAAAGCATCTGCACAGCAAAAGAAACCATCAACAAAATGGAAAGGGAGGCCACTGTATGGGAGAACATATTTGCCAAAGATACATCTGATAAGGGGTTAATATCCAAAATATATGAGGAAATCATACAACTTAACAAAAGGTAGACAAACAATCCAATTTAAAAATGGGCAAAGGATCTAAATGGACACTTTTCCAAAGAGGACATACAGATGGCCAAGAGACATGTGAAAAAATGCTCAAAGTCACTAATCATCAGAGAGATGCAAATTAAAATGACAATGAGGTATCACTTTACACCTGTCAGAATGGCTCCATCAACAATCAACAAATAGCAAGTGCTGCCGAGGGTGTGGAGAAAGGGAACCCTTACACTGTTGGTGGGAATGCAGACTGGGGCAGCCACTATGGAAAATAGTATGGAGTTTCCTCAAAAAATTAAAAATGGAACTGCCATTGACCCAGTGATCCACTTCTCGGAATATATCCTAAGAAACCTGAAACACTAATAAGAAAAAAGTTATGCACACCTATGTTCATAGAAGCATAATTTACAATAGCTAAGATCTGGAAACAGCCCAAGTGCCTATTATTAGATGAGTGGATAAGAAAGCTGTGGGACATTCACACCATGGAATATGATGCAGCTGTGAAAAAAAGGGATCTTGTACCCTTTGGGACAGCATGGAGGGACCTGGAGAGTATTATGCTAAGTGAAAAAAGCCAGGCAGAGAAAGACAAGTATCACATGATCTCACTCACATGTGGAATCTAATGAACAAAATAAACTTATGAACAAAATAGATTCAGAGACATAGAAGCATGGAACAGACAAATCTCAAAGAGAAGGTGGGGGCAGGGAGGGGGTGGGGAGACATTAACCTAAGAACTTATATGCATATATGCAAAACCCACAGACACAGACAATAGTGTGGTCAAGGCCTGGAAGGGGGTAGGGTGGGTGCAGGGTGGGTGCAAGGAGGGAAACATGGGGACATCTGTAATACTTTCAACAATAAAGACAAATTTTTTTTAAAAAGTAAAAGATCTGTAATCTCTAAATGCTCTATATGAAGCACTATATTACTCCTCAGTGTTCAAGTCTGCTTCCTTGAGAGTCTATTATAAAAACACCTGCCTGGCCGGCATGGCTCAGTGGTTGAGCATCGATCTATGATCCAGGTGATCATGGTTCTATTCCCGGTCAGGGCACATGCCCAGGTTGTGCGCTCGATCCCCAGTGGGGGTGCACAGGAGGCAGCCAGTCGATGACTCTCTCATTATTGATGTTTCTCTCTCTCTACCTCTCCTTTCTTCTCTCTGAAATCAATAAAGACATATTTAAACAAACAAACAAAACACCTAACAGTAACTTACAGTTAGAAAAAAAATGCACTCGCGCTCGCACACACACACACACATACACACACACACACATGCACAGGGTTTGGGTGGAGAGAGAGAGTGAGAGAGAATGAATGAGTGAATGAATGAACAAATGAATATATTTGGCTCCACACTCTTTCTCTTCCCATTTCTCTTCCCCTTCTCAGTTGGTTGGTTCTTTGTTTTCTTTTTTTTTTCTTTAAGTAGAGAGCTCAAGATTCATAAATTTAGAATTTTTGAATACATTTATTTAGAAAATGATGGTGTTAAATCCCTCCAAATATTTTGTTGAAAATTTAAAATCTGGGAATATTTTCTGTCTTCATTTTATCTTTTACAGTCCTTCCAAACACTCTATTTCATTTGTAAGTCCCTTTTTTTCCCCCAAAATAAAAAAAAACATGTTAAAAAGCCAACCAATGCAGAAAGGTAAAAAATAGAAGCTGAAAGTCCTTTCACAAACCCTAGAGAGAACCTCTGTGAAGAGATTTGGCTATACCACATTGGCGTTTTTCCATACATCTGTAAATATATAGAATAAATATATATAATAAAAGTATGCATAAATATAATTAAACATATTTGCAGGTACATGGGTGTGTTTCTGTATTTATATGTATTATTGAACATAGAAGCAAACATATACAAGGCAAAGTCTGAGGAATACATACAGGCACGAGGCTATATTTTTAGGCATACTTGTGTTTGTGTCAATGTGTGTGTATACACATATAATTTATAATATATATATGTAATTCCTTTCACATTTATCTGTTATCCCTGGCACCATAACTTCTCACAGGATGGCAATTGCATTTGTTTAAGAAAATTGTTTTGCCAGATCATTTGGGATAGGAGGTGAGACACTGAGGACATGGGTATATACAGGAGACAAAGTAACCCAGGATATGAATTAATTTTAAAAAGCATTATTATCTCTGCTATGACTAATATTTATTGACTGTTTACTCTATATCAGATGCTGTTTTAGCATGACTAAATAATTCCACAGAAGTATATGAGCAAAATTTGCTTCTGCCACAGGGAGGAAGGGAGGAGAGGGAAGGGAGTAGCAAAAAAGGGTGGGGGGAGGGAGGCTGCCCAACTGAGTAGTAAGTGAGGTGCAAAGACACTGAGGCAGCCCCGGGAATGAGCCCCCCTTCTATGTCCATGTCTCTTTTTTCTACACCTTCTCCCCTAAAGCAAAAACAAAGTCTGCTCATTTTTTTCAGGCACAGAAACTTAGCGAATCTTTTCCTTGACTTTTGCCAATATATTTTTTAATGGGTGTAGGGAAATATTGTTTTTGCTTTATTACGTATATATAGAATCATGGACTTCCCCCCCATCACTATTTATCCCCTCTATGCCCTCTTCCACCCCACCCACCCGCTCACCCCCACAATCATCACACTGTCCATGCCCATGAGTTCTCTCTCTCCTTTTTTTTTCTTTTTTGCTCAATTCCTCCACCCTGCGCCCCTCCCTGTGCTGTCTGCCTGTTCTCTCTGAGTCTGTCTCTATTTTGCTTGTAAGTTCAGTTTGTTCATTAAATTCCACATATGAGTGAAATCATATGGTACTTGTCTTTCTCTTAGTGGCTTATTTCACTTAACATAATGTACTTCAGGTGCATCCATGCTGTCCCAAGGGGTAAAATTTTCTTCATTTTTACCACAGAGTAGTATTCCATTGTGTGAATGTCCCACAGCTTTTTTATCCACTCATCTACTGGTGGACACCTGGGCTGCTTCCAAAGCTTGGCAACTATAAATAACAATGCAATGAACATAGGTGCATATATTCTTTTGAATTAGTGTTTTTGGGTTTTTTTTTTTAATAAAATGCCAAAAGTGGAAACACTGGGTCCCAAGGCAGTTCCATCTTAATTTTTTGAGGAAACTCCATACTGCTTTCCACAGTGGCTGCACCAGTCTGTATTCCCACCAACAGTGCATGAGGGTTCCCTTTTCTTCTCTTTTTAAAATCCTCATTGCTTTTCCAAGGAGAGAGTAGAAGGGAGGGAGGGAGGGGGAGGGGAGGGAGGGAGAGGGAGAGAGAGAGGGAAACATTGATGTGACTGAGAACCTGCAACTGACCGGGAATCCAACCTGCAACCCTTCCGTCCACCTGGCCAGGCTCTAACCACTGAGAAAGCTGGCCAGGGCCCTTTTCTTTTTTGCTTTTTTTTTCACATTTGCCACTTCATTTATTTATTTTTATTTTATTTGCAAGAGGAATTGAAACAAATCTTTAAGGGTGTTTTCATTTTTCCCCCCTTAAATATAAATCAAGTGAAACCAACTTAACTATAGAAATGTAGCAAAGTTAGGGGAAAAGTACCACAACAACCCAAGAGGCAAAGGTTGCCTGGGGGAGGTGGGTGCAGCCCTCACACACCATATGCATCCGTGCTGTAGTTTTTGACTGCTATTGGCCCATTCGTGCAAGGGCTTGACCCTCAGGCTGGCCGACAGTGAAGCTCAACCCCCAACACAGTGTACAGGCTGCTCTGCAGGTGCTGGTCATATGAAATGAAATTCACCTCAGCAAGATTTGATGCATGCACATATGTATCCCTGTGGATAGGCTGCTTGTGAGGCTTATTGGATCCTGCTCTCTTGTTGTCTGAAGCTGGACATGGGGTGTATTGTTTTGGGACCTCTTCATAGGGACTCTGGTGCAGGCCAAGGTCAGACTCTCTCTGTGATTGGCCCTGAGCAACCCATTTGGAGCTATCAGCAATCCACAACTTGTGGCTCCCTCTGCTGGGCTTGGATGTGCGTGCAAAGGACCAAGCTGAGCACCAAGGTCTGCTTTTACTAGCCTGGGCCCAGGAGCAGGTCAGGCAAAGCCTCTAAGCACCCAAGGATCCCTCTCTGCCTGCAGGCTGTATGTTGGTTTCAGTCACTTAATGAGCCTCAAGCTGTAGTCCTCAGCTGGGTGCTTAAGTACCACAGGGTGAGGTAAGAGAATTCCAATGGTGGGGCTATTGTTTCCCCCCAGGCAAATGTTGCATTAATGGGAAAGGTCTGCCTAAGAAAAATGGCTTCTCCAGCATAGCGGAATGACTAAACACAGGGGTCCAGGCGGCTGTCCTCTCAGCTCTCTCCCCAGAGCCACCAACCCTAGACTCTCCTCATGCAGCTCTAGTCTCCTCTGCCCTCCCTCTGCTGGGACCCAAGGTGAGTGGCTGCACGTGAAATTTTGTGTTTTGGCCCTTTATAAAGGTGCCTGCATTTCTAGCCATTTCCTCATGGTAGATAAAAACCCTACTGCTTTTCACAGCCAGATGTTATGTGGGCACCTTTCCCAGTTCTAATGCTCTGGCCTGGGGAGCTTGGTTTCAAGTTTCAACACAAGACTTCTCAGGGGGAAGCCCCACGGTTGAGATATCCCTCCGGAACTTCAGCTGCTGTCTGTGGGAGCCTGGCCAGCCCTCTCATGCTCAATACTTCCTAAAGTCTCGATATAGCCTCCTCTTTAAGTCCTTGGTTATAAGACCTCTCTCTAATTAGTCTTTGTTTGGTTATTCAGGATGATTTTTCTATATTCTAGTTGTAAGTCCAGTTTGGTTGGGAAAAGTTCAGTGTAGCTTCCACGTAATCCACTGCCATCTTGGAATGTCCTATTTCTGTTTTGATTGTTGGTTTTCTTTTGGCCATAACGTTTTAATTTTTATGGAAGAAATTTTATTAACATTTTCTTTATGGATTCTGGTTTTATGCCTTCTTATAAAAGCTTCCACATCCCAACATTATAAAAACAATTTTTGGATATTTTCTTTTAGCACTTCTCTGATTTTTTTCTTACATTTAAATTTTTGTTCTATCGAAAACCTTTTTCTGCATTATATTGTATTTAGGAAGTAATGTAGGAATCTACTTTTTGACGACTAACCAGTTGTTCCAACATTACTTATTAATTCACCCTTTACAAGGATTTGAAATGCCACTTTTATTTATACATGAAATCCTATTAGTTCTTGCATTTATTTCTGAATTCTCTGTTCTGCTCCATTGGTTAGTCCATCTATTTCAGTATAAGTACCTTACTCTATCAATTAAGGTGACTTTATAATGACAACAGCAAAAACTTATTAAATGCTTATTATGTGCTGGTACTGTTATAAGTGTTTTACAAGTGGAAAATAAGGAATAGAAAATATCAGTAATTTACCAAGTTTACAAAGATAATAAGTGGAAGAGCCAAAATTTGATCCTAGATTGGCCCTAGAGACAATCTCTTAGCTATTACACTCAACTGCTTCATAACATAACTTGATATCACAAAGCTATTCTACTCTTGTGACTCTTCTCTTTCTGAAATTTCCTGAGTATTCTTTTATGCTTATTTTTCTAAGCAAACTTTAAAATTATTTTTGATAAAATTTTCCCAAAATCTTGGTCTAGTTTTACATGGAGATCTTAGTGAATATAACATTGATTTAGGAAGAACTGATAAGTGTAAGGTGCCTTCCTATCCATGAGTAACGTATGTTTCTCTATTTATTTGTCTTTTTTTAAATCCCTCTGTAGAGATATTTGAAAACATCTTTATAGTGACAAAACTTGGTCTGTTCATTCTATTTCCTAACTGATTATTGCTTATATAAGAAAACTATTAACTTTTGAATATTAATATCAAGTAATAGGGATAGTGACATCTTAATCTTATTTGTGATTATAATATGAATGCTTCCAGTGTTTTGCCATAAATATATTTCTATATTCTGGTTAAACCAATGTATTTTTATCATATTAAAGAAGTACTCATGTATTCCTATTTTACTATGATTTTTAAAAAATTAGTAACAGACATTGAATTTTTACCAAATGCCTCTCCTATACTTATCAACATGATTATATCTTTATATCTATTGGCCTATTGATATGGTGAATTATTTTAATAAATATCTTAATAATAAGCCTTTCTTAAAGTCTTAGAATAAACTCCACTGGGTTTTGTGTACTTTTTTTAGTTTATTGCTAGATTTTATTTGCCTTGTTATTTAGGATTTTTGCATAGATATTCACATGTGAGACTAGCCTATAATTTTCTTTTTTGTGATATTTTTGTCAAAATTTATGTGCTAGTTTTTATAAAAACCTTTCTTTTTTTATGCTCTGGTACAGCTATACAGGCATCAGAATGACTTATTCTTACGCCTTCCTTCTTACCCACTCCATTCCCTTAGGTATTTTATCATTTTAAACACTGTTTACATTCCCTTCATTTTAGTTATGGTTTTAGCATTATGATTGTATCCCTGTGCAATATATGGTTTCATTTTGCACAATTTTATCTGTTTATAGATGAAATTGTTATAGGACACCATAAAAGATGTTATTGGACAGCCCCCTGAGTTGGAGGGAGAGGGTTGTCCCCTCCTTGGTTCTTGTTGGCCTCATAAGAAAGATTTCAGACAAGTGACAGACAGATAGGAGCGTGGTAACAAAGCAAGCGAATTTATTAAAGAAGCAAAGTAAGCAAATTTATTAAAAATACACTTGGCATAAAGCACAAGTGGGCAACTAAGTTGTTCTGAGCATGTGCCCAGTGGGGTCTCAAGGGGTTTTATACCCTTCCTCCTATAGGTTTCAAGGTTTCTCTGCCAGATATCTTGGGTAGAAGATTAGGTTTCAAAGTCCCCTCTTAAGTTGTTTCTGCTTATCTTGGGTTGTTTGTACACACACCTGGTCATCTTGTTTGGCAAGTCCTAAGCTGGCTGACTTTTTAGTTCAGTGGATGAGACAAAACTCCCCTTTTCCTTTCCCCCTTCTCCCTGCCTGTCTTTGCATCTCCCAAGTGATATTTGTCTTCAGGTTTGGCTAGGATCTTTGTTCTCTATTTCCCCAGGCCAGGGTGATTTAAGTAATGTATTCTCTGGTTAAGGAGGAGAGTATTAACCATTTGCTTTCAACTGTCCTTGGTTGGGGAAGATAAGGTCTTGTGATTCACAAGCTTGCTGCAATCTGCCCAAACTGTTTGGCCTGGTTTAATTTTCTTGTCTCAGTTTCTCCTTCTGTTTGCCCAAGAATCTTCCTAGCTTCTTACTGCCCTACCACAAAATCATGCATGTCCTTCAACTTGCTTTTTTGGCTTGATATTATGTTTGTGAGACTCATTCAAGCTGAATGTGCATGGCTATAGCTCACTGATTTTCACTATTGCAATATTCTATTGTATGAATATACCAGCATGCATTTATCTTTTCTACTACTGATGGATATTTCTATGTTTTCATGTTTTGCCATTACAAATAATGCTTCTTTGAACATTTTTGTGTGTGTCTCTTTGTGCACATTTGAGAGATTTTTCTAGGGTATTTTATTGATTTGGGTGCAGTTGCAGAGGACAGGATCTATTCTATATACATTTTAAAGATCTATTACAAAGTATAAAACAGATTATAAGTTAAACTCCAAATTACAACTCACACAGCTACAAAAAACAATATGGATTATCTCTATACACACTATGAAGTGATCATCAAAATATAATCTTAAGTGAATAAAAACAAGATTGGGGAAAAGTAAATATAGTATTTATCTAAGAAAAAGAAGAATATAGCCCAGCCGGCATGGCTCAGTGGTTGAGCATCGACCTATGATCCAGGAGATCCAGGTTTGATTCCCGATCAGGGCACATGCCCAAGTTGTGGGCTTGGTTCCCAGTGGAAGGCATGCAGGAGGCAACCGATCAATGACTCTCTCATCATTGATGTTTCTATCTCTCTCTTTCCCTCTCCCTCCCTCTCTCTGAAATCAATAAAAACATATATTTTTTTAAAAACTATAAAAGGAAAAAGAAGAATATAAAAAATACATATACTCTCATTCACATACAGGCTTGAACTTTTACAGGATAAACTATAAAATACATTAAGGGTTATCTGTTAATGTTACAGTTCAAAGTTCATGTGCCTAACACTTCAAAAGTCCAAAACTCAAAACATCAGAGTTTGGAGTAATAAAAGTATTAATCCTCAAATCCATCTCAAGAAAGTACAGAGTTTGGGCTTCTTTTATATCAGGGAAAAGGAAAATGGGAGAGGCTGGTTTTGTAAAAACTCAAGCCCGAAGCAGAATTCCTGTAAATGCTTAGCATGTCTAACGCAGAAGCTATTTGCCTGGAGACCATGGGAACAACACAGGCTTGAACAAGATGGGCTCAGAAAGACCTAGGATTTCATTCTGTTACATAGAGTGAGGGAGGGGCTAGAGACAGAAACTGGATTTTTCTGAATATAACATGTGTTGTAAACTTGACTTTAGAGTTATATAAATATTTCATATAACTAGAAAAAGTCAAAGTAAAAATTAAGTAATTCCTAAATATGGGAAGCAAAATGAACAAATAAAGTCATCCATGTATCAAATTAGTGATTTAACTACACAGAGAAAAATCACTTTAAATGATTTTAAAATATTTGACAATATATCAAACCACTTATGAGACAGCTTGAAGAAGTTCCCACTGTCCAAACATGGGAAATATGACCAACAAAAATAATAACATATAAACCATTTAAAAAACCCATTTATTCATAATGATACTGAGGCAAGTTAGTAAGAAGCTAGGAAAATTCTCTCACAAGTGGAAGGGGGAAACAAATGGCCAACCAATTAACAGCAAGTTAATACATTGCCCAATCTTATCATCCCTAATGAGGGACACTTAGGAGCAGATGGGTTTTTTTGTTTGTTTGTTTTGTTTTTTAAATATATCTTTATTGATCTCAGAGAGAGGAAAGGAGAGGGGAAAGAGAGAGATAGAAACATCAATGATGAGAGTCACTTATCGGCTAGCCCGCAAGCCGGGCATGTGCCCTGACCCGGAATCGAACCCTGATCAACTGGATCTTAGGTCGATGCTCAAACGCTGAGTCACGCCCGGCCAGGCAGGAGCAGATGGTTTACATCTCTCCTCCCCAACCAGAGAGTGAGTAGCTTAAATCACCCTGGTCAGGGAGATAGATAACAGAGACCCAGTTAGTGCCATTAGTGCCAGCCAAACCCAAGAACAGATGAAGTCAGGGGAATAAATAACTAAATAACCAATTAGAGCCAGACAAATCCAGGATAGAGGTGAAGCTGACCAGAGAACGATCTCAAACATTTCTATACACTCATTTTGATGTCAGCATATTAAAGGACACACCTAGAAAACTGATGAATATTCTGATTGAGACCTCCTCTAAATTTCCCACCTGCAGAAAACAGAGAAGAATCCTCAAGACAAAAGATGCCAGCACACGCTCTCCTTTGAGAATGTCCATACCCACCCCCCTCATGCATATATCTTTGCTTTCTTTCTCCTAAGCAATAAAGGTTCTGATGAGACTTGCGACCAGGGGAGCAGTGGGCAGTAGCCCAAGGCAGCTCAGCCTAGGCTCAGTTCTTGTCTCACATTTCTAAAGCACCAAAGCAGTTCCACCAAGGCTCACTCCTGTTGGCGTGATCTTGCTTCTTTTACCCAACGCCTTTGCTTTGTGTCAATGGTCCAAGCTTTATTAAACATACTCTCAGAATTATCTGGACTTGGTCTCAAATTATTTCCTGAAAGAAGTCAAGAACTGTGCTGAGGAAGACCTGCCTGAGCCTAGTCCTTCCCCAGTGACAATACTGTAATAACTATCTTAAACCAACAAGTGAACCTAACAGAACATTTAAGAGATGTTTGAGGACCAAAGAGTCAACCAAGATGGTGACATGGAAGGCTCCTGAGCTCTCCTCCCACAAGGCACAGAATGTGCAGCTACGTGGGGAGTAATTCTGTGAAAGAAATGCAGAAGTGAGTGACTCCTACACATCAGACAAACGAGAAAATAGCCACATGGAAACAGAGTGGAAAAGCTGAGCTACTCTCTCACCATAAACCCCATGCCCAGCACAGTGCTGTATAATTGAGAGGAAAGCCCCAACTCCTAGCTTCACCTGAAGAATGAAGTGTTTGGACCCCATATCTAGCACCCAACTTTTAAGGCTCCCACCAGAGATATGGGCTCCCAAAAAACATAGCTCTAAAAGCCAACAAGCTTGTGCTCAGTAGACCCGCAAGACTATAGCTAATAAAGAAACAATTCTTAATGATGCAGACCACTCATTGTAGCTGTCTCCTCAAGCCTTAGCCCAGGAGGAACAGACAATATCACCCACTTCCCTGTCTCTCCCTGAAAGAGGTTTATCTGTATACTTTCAAAGATGCTGCTGCTGACAGTTAGCTTCCAGCTTTTTTAGCAGCCAACCAAGGGAAAATCCCCCAGATCGCCTGGCTCTCATACTCAACAGGGAATGCACTTGAGTCCCACGGGACCATAGCAAACAAAGAATGGGTGCAGGAGCACCACCTCACAGCTATACTCCTGGACACAGATGGAGCAGGCAAAAATGCCCATCTTTAAGTTTCTCCCTGGAAGGGACTTAAGTACACACTTTCCCAGCTGCTACCTGAGGGTTCAGCTTCTAATCAGCCTGCATCCAGATGATTATTGCAATCTTTCCCCTTTGGGACACTGATATAATGATGCAAGTCCTAGCTACTTCTTCACAATTATACTGTATCATCACACTGTATGGTTCTGCTATATTAAATTATATGTAAGTCCTTGAACAAGTCCTTTTTGTTTAAATTAATAATGCTTTTTCTCTCAGAATGCCTCTCAGGACCCCTTCACCTAAAGGTGTTATTTCAGGACTAATTTCAGATTGTGAGTACTTCTGGAAAGCCTCTGAGTTCATAAGTATAGCATTCCAGAATATACTGGAGCGCTTACCTTTCCAAAGGAGAAATTTTCTTTTTGGGAATAAATAATTTGAAATCTCTACTCGCTACTTCCCCAAATTCCCACATCACTGAGTCAACAACTCAGTGGCTATCCCTTAAACAATCTCTTTAATCTGCTTATATCTGTATTCTTTCATTTTTTTCTACCCCTCTCCTCAGTTGGTTCAGAATCAGTGGGAGAGGTAGCAGAGAAGCCAAGTGTTAGGGGAAAATTTCCTTACCCTAGCAGGTGAAGAGATGGCTCAGCACCAAGGACAGGGGCACGAGAGCCAGTCCAGACTTACTTGCCTGTCTTCTCTTCCCCATCAATATTTTTTTAAGTCACTCCATGATTGTGTTCCTTAGATTAAGAGCTCCCCTTCACTGCTCAGTTTATCTCTATCATAGTTGTCACCTTATATTGAAATCACTTGTTTCTTATTTATCTTCATTACCACACTTAACACAATCTCTGGAACATAGTAGACTCAGTAAATTACCCATGAATTAATCAATGAATCAATCAATAAACAAATAGATTTCAGAAAAAGAAAGGGTAAAATCTTAGGACACACTTAGATAAAACAAGTATACAAGGAAGAAAAAGTCATATATTTGTTATTAGCCCTTCAGACATCAGTTCTCAACCCTGGCTGTTCATCAGAATGACCTGTAGAGATTATTAAAAATGCAAAATCCTAGATGCTACTCCAGAAATGTAAACTATGAATCTTGAGAGTGTGGGTGTGGCATGTGTAAGGGAGTGGCAGACAGATGATATCCAAGGACATGAAATAATTTATTTTATATATAGCTTTAAGTGCTATTATCCTAGGGCGGAATTAGGCCTTTTGGAAGGGCGGAAGCTCCAGCTGTGTTTATATGAGGAACAGGACTCAATCTTTTCAGCTAGGTTAAAAGGAAATAAACAGAGACTATCTCTTTATGCTGACATCTGCTAATCTCTCACTCCTGGTGTAACAGTGCTGGTAAAGTTATTCTTTCAGGTCTTCCCCTTCCTACCTGCAACCTCCACGTACACAGGCCTCAGAACCACTTCACTTCCCAGGTGGAGCCAGTAGCTCAGGGAAGGTCCACTCTGCTTCAACTAGGGAATCAAAGAAATGCCAAAAACAGTACAGTGGACATGAGAGGAAATCCATTTCAGTTTTTAATTTCCATTTTGTTTGTTTGTCTTGTTTTGTTTTACCAAACTTCACTTTCCAGGCTCTTTGCAGAATTAGCTGCAAAAAGTTCTCATCAAAATGTGAGTGCTAAACATGTTTCTTTAAAAGTTGAAAGCTCCTACATTTATAAGTAACTTCAACTGCCAAGCACATTTCAATTATTTCAATTAAGGCAATCTGATTTCCTTTCTTTTTGTCCAGAAACAGTAAATTTTAATTTTAAACACCTATGTAGAAGGCTTTCTGTCAGATTTTCCACAGATCTGGAACCTTTATTAACTGGCTTCATTATTTGATTCAATTCTGAAAAATCCTTTCTGGGTCTCTAATTATGTCCATCGGTACAGCAGTTGCCCAGTCTTTCCCTTGAGTAGCGTATGGTCCGGTTCAAGGATGCAGGGCTGGGCTCAAGTGGGACGAATAGAGACTCGGTCCACCCTCTTCATCACTCTTTTGCCAAACCAAGGAGCTTCCTGACTTTTATGACATAACTCTCCTGATCAAAAACAATTCTTGTGACAGATCTTCAAGGCAGCTTTGTTTTTTGGTTTTTCATTGAAAACTTTTTTGATTTATTAGCTGTCATGTTATTTAAAACGTGTGTTTTAAATTTCTTATTAATATGGCGTAAGAGTTGTTCCCTTGCAGGAGAATATTCAAACTCTAAATATTATAATCCGTTTGAAAAGATAACATTGGATAATATGCTGAATTCTTCAGTGTATTTGAAACCATTTAGAATTATAGAAAAATGTATATCTCCTTCAGTTAATATTAAATATATATTTCCTTTCTTTAAAACTAAAAATAAATTGTCTACATTCCAGATCTTTTCAGGAAGATTAACCTCCAAAATATAACAAAAACTTTGCCCTCCCTGCAAACATTTAGTGCCCGCACCTGAGCCCCTGGCGCGTGCACAGGCCCCGCCCTCACTGCGCCCTCTGCGTGGCTGGAACCCGCACTTGCCCCGCAGCGCGCCCACCGCTCCTCCCGCAGTCGCCCCTCCCCCAGCGGCCGCGGTCGGTTGGTGACCTTAAGGGGCCCGAGCGCAGTCCCCGCCCAGCCCCGCGCGGCTGTGGGCGCCGGACGGAGGGGCCCCGGGCGCGGGAGCCACGCAGGGGCCGGCTCGCAGCCCAGAGTGCGGGCTTGGTGCGGGGGAGGGGCGCTGAGCTGCACAACCTCTGACCTGAGCCTGGGGGAGACGCCGCGGGGTGAGTCCAGGCGGCTGCACGGGGAGGCGGGAGGGCGCCCCCGGGAGGGGCTCCCCTTGGCCTTCCTGGGGGGGTAAGAGTTCTTTTCGTGGCTGAGGCTATGCCGTTGCTTTCTCACCCACTCGCCTATCGCTGGGCACTTGAGGGGCTTCCACAGCTTGAGGATCGTAAACAATCCTGCAGTGAGCACAGAGCGCACAGATTGTTTTGAATCCGAGTTCTGGGTTTCCTCAGACGCATCCCCAGAAGTGGAGTCACCGAGCCATGAGGCAGCGCCCTTTGTAATGTCCTGGAGAAACGCCACAGGGTTTCCACCACGACGGCACCAGCCGGCCTTCCCACCGAGAGTGTGCAGGTTCCCTCCCCACAGCCCCTCAGCACTTGCTGCCTGTCGGCTTATGGGTGACGGACATTCTGACAGGGGTGGGGGGACGTCTCACTGTGGTTTAATTCGCGTCTCTGACGATTAGTGATGCTGAGCATCTTTTCCTATGTCTGCTGTCCATCGGTGTGTCCTCTTTAGAGGAGCGTCTGTCCAGGTCCTCTGTCTGTTTTTAATGGGATTGTTTGTACTTTTGGTGTTGAGTTATATATGTTTTTTATAAATTTTGAATAATAACCCCCTTACCAGATATATTATTGTCAAATATGTTTTCCCATCAGTGGGTTGTCTTATTATTTTGTTGATGTTTTCCTTTGCTGTGTTAGAACTTTGTAGTTTGATGTAGTCCCATCTGTTTATTTTTTTTTCTTTCACTTGTTCAGGTGATCCATCAGCAAAACAATATTACTAAGAGAAATGTTCCAGGTTTTACTGTCTGTTTTCTTTAGGAGTTTTATGGTTTTGAATCTTACATTTAAGTTAATAATCCATTTTGAGTTTATTCTTGTATACGGTGTAAAAAGGTGGTCCACTTTCAATTTTTGGAAGTATCTGTGGAATTTACCCAACACCATTTATGGAATAGACTGTCTTTACGCCATTGACTGATCTCTCCTCCTTTGTCAAATATTAATTGACCATATAGGTGTGGGTTTCTTTCTGGGCGTTCTATTCTGTTCCATCGATCTATAGCTTTCTTTTTATGCCATTACCATGCTGTTTTGATTGCTATAGGCTTGTGGTATAGTTTGAAATCATGTTGCATGATACCTCCAACCTTGTTTGTTTTTCGCTCAATTGCTGTGACTATTCAGGGTCTTTTGTGGTTCCATATAAAATTTTCCTTATTTGTTCTACTTCTGTAAAACACCATTGGTATCTTGATAGGAATTACGTTGAATGTATAGATCGCTTTGGGTAGTATGGACATTTTAAAGATGTTCATTCTTCCTATCCATGAGCATGGTATATGCTTCCATTTATTTGTATCTTCTTCAGTTTCTTTCTTCAGTGTCTTGTAATTTTCCAAGCGCAGGTCTTTTACCTCCTTGGTTACATTTATTCTTAGGTACTTTTTATTCAGTTATATGTGGGATTGTTTTGTAGTTTGCCTTTCTGATAGTTCATTATTGGTATATAAAAGTGCAACTGATTTCTGGATATTTATCTTATATCTGGCTACATTACTGAATTCATTTGTCAGTTCTAATAGTTTTTTGGTGGAATCTTTAGAGTTCTCTATACACAGTAACATGTCATCAGCAAATCATGACAGTTTTGCTTCTTCCTTCCCAATTTGGTTACCTTTGACTTTTTCTTACTGTCTGATGGCTGTGGCTAGGACTTCCAGTACTATGCTGAATAAGAGTGGGGAAGGAAGACATCCCTGTCTTGTTCCTGATCTTAAGGGAAACTATAGCAGTTTTTCTTCATTGAGTATGATGTTAGCTGTGTGCTTGTCATATGTGGCCTTTATCATGTTGTGATATGTTCCATCTGTTATTACTTTGCTGAGAGTTTTTATCAGAAATGGGTTATGGATTTTGTCAAATTTTTTTCTGCATCTCTTGCTATGATCATTTAGTTTTATCTTTGATTTTGTTTATCTTTTTGTGTTTCATGTAAATTGATTTGTGGATATTGTACCAACCTTGTATCCCAGGAACAAAGTTCACTTAATCATGATGTATGATCTTTTAAATGTATTGCTGAATTCAGTTCGCTAATATTTTGTTGAATATTTCTGTATCTATGTTCATCGGGGATATTATAGTATAATTTTCTTTCTTTTTAGTGTATTTATCTGGTTTTGAAATTAGGATAATGTTGTCTTCGTAAAATAAGCTTGGGAGTCTTCCATCCTCTTTAATTTTTTGGAATAGTTTGAGAAGGATTAGTGTCAGTTCTTTGAATATTTGGTAAAATTCACCTGTGACATCATGTTCAGGACTTTTGTTTGTTGGAAGTTTTGTTTCTTTTAATTATTATAGCTTTTATTTCATTAGCTGTAATCAGTCTATTCAGATTTCCTATTTCTCTTTTGTACACTTTTAAGATTGTGTATTTCTAGGAATTTATCGACCCCTTCCAGATTATCTAATTTGTTGAAATATAGTTGTTTATAATCTTTTCTGATAATCCCCTGTATTTCTTTGGTGTCAGTTGTTCCTACTCTTTCATTCCTGCTTTTATTTACTTGAGTCGTCTTTATCTTGATGAATCTGGTTAAAGGTTTATCAGTCTTGTTATTTTTTTCAAAGAACCAGATCTTGGTTTATTGATCTTTTGTATTATTTTTTTTAATTTTAATTTTGTTTATTTCCACTATGGTCTTATTATTTTCTTCCGTCTACTCGATTTGGGCCTTGTCTGTTGTTTATTTTCTCATTTCTTTAAGCATAAGGTTAGATAGTTTATTAGAACTTTTTCTTATTTCTTGAGGAACACCGGTATATGAATTTCCATCTTAGAACTGCTTTTGGTGTATTTAATAGATTTTGTGTTGTTGTGTTTCCATTTTCATTTCTCTCAAGGTACCTTTCAATTTCTTTCTTGGTCTAATTGTTAACACGTTGATAGTTTAGGTTAATGCTACTTAATTTTTTAAAATCTTCACCTGAGGATATGTTTTCATTGATTTTTTAGAGAGAGAGAGAGGAACATCGATCAGCTGCCTCCCACACGTGCCCACACCAGGGATCGAACCTACAACCTGGGTGAGTGTCCTGATAAGGAATCGCGCCCTCACCCTTTTGGTGTATACGACTGTGCTCCACCCATATGAGCCACCCAGCCGGCGCAGCTGGGCGTTATTCAGCCTCCATATGTTTGTGTGTTTTTCAGTTTATTTTGTGATTAGCTTTTAGTATTATACACTAAAGGCTTAGTGTATAGTACTAAAAGTTAATTTAGTGTATAATACTAAAAGATAATCCGAGAAAATTCTTGATATGATTTCAGTTTCCATAAATTTATTGAAACTTGTTTTGTGCTCCAACATGCCGTTTATTGTAGAAAATATTTTCTGTGCATTTGAAGTATATTCTGCTTCTTTGAGGATAAATGCTCCGAAAATATCAATTCAATCCATATGGTTTAGTGTGTCATTTAAGATGAGTGTTTCCTTGTTGATTTTCTTTCTGGAAGATCTGTCCATTTATGTCAATTGGGGTGTTAAAATCTCCACCTGTGACTGGATTACTGTGGATTCTCTCTTTATGTCCATCGAGATCTGCTTTATGTATTTAGGAGCTCCTATGTGTGTGAATAAATGGTTACAAGGGTTATATCCTCTCGTTGGATTGATCCCTTTATCACTACCTAGTGTCCCTTTTGACTCATATTGTAGCCTTTGTTTTAAAGTCTATTTTGTCAGATACAAGTATTGCTACCCCAGCTTTTTTTCCCGTGTGCATGAACTATCTTTTACCATCCGTTTACTGTCAGTCTCCATGTTTCTTTCATTCCTAGCCGGGTCTCATGTAGACAGCATATATATAAGTCTTGTATTGTTATTCAATCAGCTACCCTTTTTCTTTTGAATCCAGCATTCAAGTATTTACAGTTAAAGTGATTATTGACCAATATGTCTTTAATACCATTTCATTCCTTATAACTATATGCCTGTTTTTCCTTTCATATTCTTTTTTATTTTATTTTATTTTTAAATATTATAGTAGTCCCTTTTTCTCCCCAATGACCCGTTGCACCCTGTCCCATCCCCCTCCCCAGTCCCTCTCCCCACCACTGTCGGTCCTTGGGTTGTGCATATATGCATATAAATTCTTTGGTTACTCTCTCCCCTTCCACTCACCCACCCTCCTGCATCCCTCTGACATTCGTCAGTCTCATCTATGCTTCCATGTCATTGAATCTATTCTGTTCATCATTTTGTAAGTTCTTTAGATTCCACATGTAAACAGGATCATGTGATGTTTGTCTTCTCTGCCTGGCCTATTTCACTTAGCATAATATTCTCCAGGTCCACCCATACTGTCCCAAAGGGTACGGATCCTTCTTCTTTACAGCTGCGTAGTATTCCATGGTGTGAATGTCCCACAGCTTTTTTATCCACTCATCTCCTGATGGGCACGTGGGCTGTTTCCAGATCTTAGCTATTGTAAACTGTGCTGCTATGAACATCGGGGTGCATATATTCTTTCTGATTAGTGTTTCAGGATTCTTAGGATACGTTCCTAGGAGAGGAATCACGGGGTGAAAAGGCAGCTCCATTTTTAATTTTTTGAGGAACCTCCCTACTGTTTTCCATAGTGGCTGCCCCAGTCTGCATTCCCACCAGCAGTGGACTAGGGTCCCCTTTCTCCACACCCTCGCCAGCACATGTCTTTTGTTGAGTTGTTGATGGAGCCATTCTGACAGGTGTGAAGTGAGACCTCACTGTGGGTTTTTTTTGTGTTTTTATATATATATATATATATATATATATATATATATATATATCTTTATTGATTTCAGAGAGAGGAAAGGATAGGGAGAGAGAGAAAGAAACATCAACGATGAGAGAGCCATTGATCGAGCCCCCAGCCCCGGGCATGTGCCCTGACCGGGAATCGAACCCCGATTGCCTGGATCCTAGGTTGAGGCTCAACCGCTGAGCCACACCCAGCCAGGCTCATTGTGGTTTTAATTTGCATCTCTCTGATAATTAGCGCTGTTTAGCATTTTCTCATGTGTCTCTTGGCCATCTGTGTGTCCTCTTTGGAGAAGTGTGCATTTAGATCTTTTGCCCGTTTCTTAATTGGGTTGTTTGTCTTCCTCTTGCTGAGTAGTATGAGTTCTTTGTACACTTTGGAAATTAGCCCCTTATCAGGTTCATCCTTGGCAAATATGTTTCCCCAGGCCGTTGGGTCCCTTTGTATTTTGAGGCTGTTTTCTTTTGTTGTGCAGAAGCTTTTTGTTTGATGTAGTCCCATATGTTTATTTTTTCTTTGGTTTCTCTTGCCCTAGGAGATGCATCAGTGAAAATTCCAGTACATGGGATGTCTGTGACTTTACTGCCTATGTTTCCTTCCAGGATTTTTATGGTTTCATGACTTACGTTTAAGTCTTTTATCCATTTTGAGTTTATTTTTGTGTATGGTGAAAGTTGGTGGTCTAGTTTCATTCTTTTGCATGTATGTGTCCAATTTTCCCAGCACCACTTATTGAAGAGACTGTCTTTACTCCATTGGATGCTCTTGCCTCCTTTGTCAAGTATTAACTGACCACGTGGCCTGGGTCTATTTCTGGGGTCTCTGTTCTGCTCCATTGGTCTATGTGCCTGTTGTACCAATACCAGGCTGTTTTGATTCCAATGGCTTTGTAGTACAGTTTGTTGTCCCGCAAAGTGTTCCCTCCCACTCTGTTCTTTTTTCTCAAGATGACTGCAGCTATTCAGGGTCTTTTTTGGTTTCATACAAATTTTTGAAATGTTTGTTCTAGATCTGTGAAATATGCTGTTGGTGTTTTAATAGGAATTGCATTGAATCTCTAGATTGCTTTTGGTAGTAGGGTATTTTAATATTAATTCTTCCAATACATGAACATGGTATATTTTTCCACTTGTTTATATCTTCTTCTATTTCTTTTTTTGAGTGTCCTGTACTTTTCTGAGTACAGTTCTTTTACATCCTTCGTTAAATTATTCCAAGGTATCTTATTTTTTTAGTTGCAATGGTAAATGGTATATATATATATATTTTTTTAGTTTCTCTTTCTAAACGCTCATTGTCGGAGTATGAAATTGCCATTGATTTTCGGGTGTTAATTTTGTATCTAGCTACTTTGTTGAATTCACTTATCAAATCTTATAGTACTTCGGTTGAGTCTTTAGGGTTTTCTTTGTACAATATCATGTCTTCTGCAAATAATGACAGTTTTACTTCCTCCTTTCCAATTTGGATGCCTTTGATGTTTTCTTCCTGTCTGATGGCTGAGGCAAGGACTTCCAGTACTATGTTGAATAAGAGTGGTGAAAGTTGATAACCCTGTCTTTTTCCTGGTTTTAAGGGAAATGGTTTTAGTTTTTGACCATTGAGAATTATGTTGCCTGTGGGTTTGTCCTACATGGCCTTTATTTAATTCAGGTATGTTCCCTCTATTCCCATTTTGCTGAGAGTTTTTATTAAAAAAGGCTGCTGGATTTTGTCAAATGCTTTTTCTGCATCTATTGCTATGATCATATGATTTTTGTCCTTCATTTTGTTTATGTGATGTATCACATTTATTGATTTGCAAAAATTATACCAGACTTGCAGGCCCGGAATAAATCCCACTTGGTTGTGGTATATGATCTTTTTAATATATTGCTGGATCTGGTTTGTTAGTATTTTGTTGAGGATTTTAGCATCTATATTCATCAGGGATATTGGCCTGTAATTTTCTTTTTGTAGTGTCTTTATCTGGTTTTGAGATTATGATGATGATGGCCTATGAAAAGAGCATGGGAGTTTTCCCTCCTCTTGAATTTTCTGGAATAGTTTCAGGATAGGTGTTAATTTTTCTTTGATTATTTCATAAAACTCGCTTGTAATTCCATCTGGCCTTGGACTTTTGTTTGCTGAGAATTTTTTTATTACTGCTTCAATTTCATTTGTTGTTCTTGGCCTGTTTAGATTTTCTGATTTTCCTGATTCATTTTTGGAATATTGCATGCTTCTAGGAATTTGTCCATTTCACTCATGTTGTCCAGTTCCTTGGCATACAGTTGCTCATAGTATTTTCTTATGATCCTTTATATTTCTGTTGGTTCAGTTGTTATATTTCCTCTTTCATTTATGATTTAATTATTTGGGTCTTCTCTCTTTGTTTCTTAGTGAGCCTGGCTAAAGGTTCATGAATCTTATTTATCTTTTTAAAAAATCAGCTCTTGGTTTCATTGATGTTTTGTATTGTTTTTTTAGTCTCTATGTCATTAATTTCTGCTCTAATCTTTATTATTTCCTTCCTCTACTGCCTTGGGGCTTTTCTCGCTGTTCTCTTTCTAATTCTTTTAGTTGTGTGTTAGATGGTTTAGTAGAGCTTTTTCTTTTTCTTGAGGTATGCTGGTACTGCTATGAACTTTCTCTCTGGACTGCTTTTGCTGTGTCCCATAGATTTGGGGTGGTTATCTATTAATGTGTGTTTTTTTCCATGAAGTGTTGGATTTCTTCCTTGATCTCATTGGTAATCCATTTACTGTTCAATAACATGCTCTTTAGCCTCCATGTGTTTGAATAATTTTGAGGTTTTTTTATAGTGGTTGATTTCTAGTTTCATGCCATTGTGATCTGAGAAGATGCCTGATATTATTTCTGTCTTCTTAAATTTGTAGAGACTTGCCTTGTGCCCTAACCTGTGGTCTATTTTTGAGCATGTTCCATGTGCACTTGAGAAGAATGTGTATTCTGCTATTTTGAGATGAAATATTCTGTAAATTTCAATGAAACCCATTAAATCTAGTGTGTCATTTAAAGTCTGTGTTTCCCGGTTGATTTTTTGTCTTGGTGATCTGTCCAATGATGACAGTGGGCTGTTAAAGTCCCCCAATATGATTGTGTTGCTCTTAATCTCCTCCTTAAAACCTACTAAGAAATTTTTTATATATTTAGGTGTTCCTATATTGGGTGCATATATATTTATAAGGGTTATTTCCTCCTGTTGGATTGATCCCTTTAGTATTAATGTAGTGACCTTCTTTATCTCTTGTTATGGTCTTTATTTTGAAGTTTATTTTGTTAGAGATAAGCATTGCAGCTCCAGCTTTTTTTCATTTCCATCTACATGGAATATTTTTTTCCATCCCTTCACTTTCAGTCTGTGTGGATCTTTTTCTCTCAGGTGGTTCTCCTGGAAACAGCATATATATGGGTCCTCTTTTCTTATCCATTCAGCTACCTTATGTCTTTTGATTGGAGCGTATATTTTGTTTACACTTAACAATACTATTGATATGTACTTATTTAATGACATTTTTTACCTTTATGTTGACACATTTTTTGCTCAATATTTCTTCCTCTTCTTAAAGCAATTCTTTTAACATTTCTTACTAATAGTAATAATAATGATGATGATAATAATAATACAAAGTAAAAAATAGAGACACTACTTGGAGATAAAAGGGGCAGAGAAAAGATTCTGAAAGGAATGAAGGGTGAGCAAAAAATTAAGAGTAGAGAGTAGGAATAGAAAAATGGTTGAAAAATAAAAAATAAAAATAAAGATACAAATACAAACAAACAAAAAGAAAGGAACACGAAGAATAAAAGGGGTGAAAAGAAGACGAGAAAGGAAAGGGAAAGGGAAAGGGAAAGGGAAGGAAAGCAAAAGAAAGTTACTCCAATGGAACAGGAAGAGAGAGAGGTAAAGTGAGGGCAGGGAAGGAGGCCAAGGAGAGATATGGGGAAAATAGAGAAAATCAATAAACTTATGAGTTATAATGATAATATCCCGGTAATAAAGCAGAGAATGTCAAGAAAATCTTTGTAATAAAACAAAAAACAAAACAAAACAAAGGAAAAAACAAGCAAAGCAAGACAAAACAAATTTTTTTAAATGAATTAAAAAATTAAAAACAATTAAAAATTTAAAAAGAAAATTTTGTCTATTCCATCATTTTCTAAGAAATAAAAAATAAAAATAAGAGTCAATCTGCCGAGTGCTGTCTGGGCGGCTTATGCTGTCTGGGGCTCATTGTTCTCTATGCTGGTCTCAGGTCTCCTGAGAGGTGCTTTGTGTTGGCCAATGTCAGGGGCTCTCTAGGTTGTGCTGGGTAGTTGGCTGTCTGAGGCTCTCTGTGGGCCACCTCCACTTGTCAGCTATTTTGCCTCCCCCTTTTGGTTGCCTGGTCTTACTCCAGAGTCCTCTGAAGAGTTTTCAGGGTGCAGCTGGCTAGTGTACTCAGGATATTGCTCCCCTTACTTAGAGGTTTCATTGTCAGGCACTCACTGTGCAGAAGCTAGTCTCTGTTTATGGACATTTTAATGATTTTAGTTCTTCTAATCCATGAACACAGTATATGCTTCCACTTATTTGTGCCTTCCTCAATTTCTTTATTTTTTTTATTGTTCAAAATATTACAGATGTCCTCCCGTTTCCCCATTGAACCTTCCACTCCACACTCACTCCCTTCCCCAGGCCTTCACCACACTATTGTCTGTGTCCATGGGTTATACATATAGGTATATAAATTCTTGGCTTAATCTCTCCCACCCACCCACCCCCGCCTTCCCTCTGAGGTTTTTCAGTTTGATCAATGCTTCCATGTCCCTGAATCTATTTTGTTCATCAGCTTATTATGTTCTTTAGATTCCACATATAAGTGAGATCGTGTGATATTTGTCCTTCTTTGCCTGGCTTATTTTGCTTTGCACAGTATTCTCCAGGTCCATCCATAGTTTCCAAAATGGTACGAGGTCCTTCAATTCCTTTCTTTAACGTCCTATAGTTTTCTGAATACAGGTTTTTTACCTCTTTGGTTAAATTTATTCTAAGAAAACTTATTTTATTCTTGTTGCAATATTAAATGGCATTGTTTGCTTAGTTTCTGATAGTTCATTATTGATGTATAAAAATGCCACTGATTTCTAAATATTAATTTTGTATCCTGCTAGTATGCCAAATTCATTTATTAGATCTAGTAGTTTTCTGGTGGAGTCTTCAGTGTTTTCTATGTACAATGCCATGTCTTCTGTGAATAATGACAGTTTCCTTTCTTCCCTTCTAATTTGTACACCTTTTATTTCTTCTTGTCTCATTGCTATGGCTATGCTGTATAAGAGTGGTGAAAGCGGACACCCCTGTCTTTTTCCTGTTCTTAAGGGAAACTTTTAATTTTTACTCATAGAGTATGATGTTGGCCATGGGTTTGTTATATATGACCTTCATTATGTTGAGGTATGTTCCATTGTTTTCCAATTTGCTGAAAGTTTTTATCATCAATAGGTACTAGATTTTATCAAATGCTTTTTCTGAAGGTGCAAAGAATAATGAAACTAGACTACCAATTTATACCATACACAAGAATAAACTCAAAATGGATAAATGCCAGAGCCCACCGGCAGAGTCGAAGGGTCCTGAGGAAGGGGTGAGGATGGAGAAAAGACAGACACAAAAAAGATGGGATCGGGAGGACTGCAGTTCGTGACTGCTGCAGCCCCGAGTTTATTTTCCCAGCTCAATTTATACAGACACTGTTGATTTTGCTGAATAGCGCCCCGCCCCGCATTCCTTCCCCTTGCCAGATACAGAGTAGTTCCTGCAAGGCCCTATGAATGCTCTTTAGAGTAAACACCCTGCCTCCTGCAGGAGCTCAGACCCTGGTAACTGTCTTTATCTCTGCTTCTAATGGGAACTTGGGTAAGATTGAGTCCTTGGCTGGTATGTGCCTTGACTGTCCTTTGACCCTTTAAGCTGGGACCAGCTTCCTGATAAGCCTTTCTGGAATTTCTGGCCGCAGGCTAAATTAGTATCGCCTTGGTGCCTCAAGGTCTGGGTCAGGGAGCAGGAGAGCAGCTCTGCAGCTCAGCCAGGCAGCTCCTCCGTGCCTGGGGCACAGCGGCTCCCCACAACTTAGATTCTCCCTTAAAGATTCGGAGCTGCCTTGACCTAATGCTGGACACGCTGAACACTGTGGGACAGAGGAAAGGACCGCACTCATTTCAGCTTAAAATTAGGGGCACAGAGGGGCGGGCAAGTCCCAGCTGACAGATGCCAATGGGGGACATTTTAAGAAGAAGAAATTATGACAAGACAGGAGTGACCGCAAACTGGGGACCATGCAGAAAGGAGTACGGTATTCCAAACTGCTACTATTTTTTAAAAAACTTCCAGCTCTTCATTACATTACAGAATTCAACACACGTTTTGTAATTACTGAACGGTTCAACAACAAATTAGGAAAAAATTTTAGGATAAATTCTATGCAGTTTTACAAAACATATTTGCATTTAAATATTCCATTAAAACCAATCTCTTGAGATTACCTATAAATACAAAGGAACTAAAATCAGATGATAGGTTCAGGCAGGGGAAGCTGGGAACGAATAACTAATATAAATTTGGGGTCAGGCTACAGGGTGCAGTGAGTGTCCTGCTCCAGGAGCCGGCGGGGACCCCAGTGGACGGGTTGAGCGCGGGAATATCTGCGCCCCCCGGCCCCCAACACTGATTCCACAGCCGGGGCTCCGTCCCTCCTTCCTCAGCTCCTGGGCCCCGGCAGGTCACCCTTTCAACCCAGGGGCCGCTCTCCCCGCAAACATGACTCCCCTGCGGGTGGTGAAGCCGCCCTCACGCACTCACCTGCTCACCGTCCCCCTCGCAGGGACCTGTCCCCAAGGTGGGGGAAGGTCGCCCCCCAGGGAGCTCCGGGAGGTGGTCCTGCCCGAGGTCCCAGCGGTGGGTGGCCCGCAGCCTCGCGGGAAGGGAAGTGGGCGGCCTCTGAGAGCGGGGCTGAGGGCAGGTGCGAGCCCTGGGGGGGAGGGGAGGGTAGGCGGGGGGGGGGGAGGGGGGGTTGTGCCCAGGTGACCGAGACTAAGTCCCATGGCACCGAATTGAGCGTTTGGAGATTTATTTACCCACCGTCGGAGGCTCGGAGGCTCCTGCCCTAAACAAACCCACAGCCCCAGCAGTGTTTGCGGGAGGATATAAAGGCAGAAAAACCAACTCCTCTCTGGCGAAGGGGAGCAGCTGGGTCGGGGCGCGGCGGGGAGCTGAGGGCCGCGGCGGGAGCTGAGCCCCGGCTCATTGACTCTCCAGTCGGCGTCCTCGGGGGGCCGCTCCTCTGCGCAGGGAGGGGGGAGGGCAGCGCTTCTGCGGGAGGGTCCGCTGCTCGGGCTCAGCCTCAAGTGGCGGCTGCAGGGTGGAGGATGGGGCGCTGTGCTTCAGGCGGCTGGGCCCGGGTCCGAGCGCACCCCGCCCGCTCCGCCCGGAGGAAGAGCCGCCCTCACCCGGACACTGGAGAAATCCCGCAACTTCGCGAGAAATGCGCCCCCCACTCCGCCGGGAAAGAAAACCTTCCGGGATTTGCCCCCCGCCCGGAAATTCTGTTTGGGGGGCCCTCCTGGGCTGGAGGCTGACTTGTGGGGAAGGGGGACTTCCGTTCCTCCAGCGGGTGCGGGCCGGGCCAGGCGGGGCTGGGGCGGGGGCGCTGCGTCCCCTCCAGCCCTGTCTCCGCGCAGCAGGGAGGGTGAAGGAGGGAGAGACACTCACCTTCCTGCAAACGGGAATTTAAAAAGCTGCGGCAGCAATACTCATATCTGACAAATAGACTTCAACATGAAGGCCACAGCAAGGGACAATAAGGTCCCTACACACTAAAGGAACGGATCCAACAAGGGGCATAACCCTGTAAGCACATGTGCGCCCCAGACAGGAGCACCTCAATATGAAAAGAGCTTCTGCAGACGTTAATGGAGACATCGGCAGCAATGCAGCCATGGGAGGGACTTCAACATCCCGCCCACCTCACTAGGGAGATCTCCCGGACAAAAATCAGCAAGGGAACAGGGACTCTAAGTGACACACTAGGTTAGATGCATTTAATCAACATTTACAGAACATTCCACCCCAAAGCCGCAGAAGAAACACTCTTCTCAAGGGCACACAGGACATTCTCAAAGATGGACACATGTTAGGGTACAAAACAAGTCTCCACAAGTCCAAGAAGATTTAAATCACATCAAGCACCTTCTTGAATACAGTGCCAGTGGGAATGCAGACTGGTGCGGCCACGGTGGAAAACAGTGTGCAGTTTCCTCAGAAAATTAAACATGGAACTGCCAATTAACCCAGCGAGCCCACTGCTAGGGATATATCCTAAGAAACCCAAACACCCTGTATCCATAGCAGCACAATTTACAACAGGTAAGATCTGGAAACAGCCCAAGTGCCCGTCAATGTCAAGAACAGGCAAATCCATAGGGAAAAATAAAAGCGGATTTGCCGTGACCAGTAGACCGGGGAGGGGAGAGTGGGGACTCAGGGCTTATATGAGCAGGGTTTCTTTTTGGTGTGATGGAAATACTCTGGAATTAGGGAGTGGTGATGGTTTGACAACATGGCTGATGGACTAAAAATCACTGACTTGTACACTTTCAAACAGTGAATGTTACGTTACATCCCAATTTTTAAAAAGCAATTGGGAGAAACCCCCCATAGCGGTTCAGTCTGACCCCGTGGGATTCACTGTGCAGCCAAGATGCAACAGGGGCTGTAATTCACTCGCACACCCCATTGTCATTTAAGAAATTCCTGCCTTTGTCTTTAGAGTGCGCGGTGGCCGCAGGCCCGGGGGCCTCACTGAGAGTCTCCCCGCAGCCTTTCCAGTCTCAGCTTTGACTTCGCGCTGCGGGCCCGCGTCCGGCGCCTTCACGCTGCAGGGCGCTGGGCTCACCTCGGGACGCGGTCTCCACGCTGTCCCCGAGCCGGTGCTGGCCCCGGGCACAGCGCCGCTCCGTTTGCTGTGACTGCCTCAGCAGGGAGCCTCATCCCCAGGGAAGGTGTCCCGCCCGCGGGTCCCCACGGCCGTCCCAGCTGGAGAACTGCAGCCAGTTCTGGGAGGAAATGGCCCTGCGAAGTGGCCCCGGCGGCCTCCGTGTCATCCCGCCGCAGGGGTGTCCCCGGGCCCAGGCCTGGTGCCGCGCTGCCCCGTTTCCTCCGCCCGCGGCTCCAGCGGGACGTCCCAGGGGCCCGCTCAGGGGCCTCTGCCCTTCCCTCCAGCGGCGCCGCGCCCTCTGCCGGCCTGAGCACTTTCTTCTTCCTTCCCATTGATCTTTCCTTGAGACGTTTTCCTAATATATTCCTTTGGATCTTATTTTATGCAGTTTTCCACAGTGAGATGTGTGGGAACAGCAAGCTCTGCGCCTACCAAAAGCACCTGCTATTGAAACAGATTTTATCCACAACTAAATTTCCCGGATTAGATACCCCCCAGGAGAGATCATCCCATCAGACCAACATCTGTAAGAAAATCAATAACCCAGTCAATACACTCTTTCCTTTCCCTCCCTCCCTTATAGTTCATCTTTTCTGTGTCTTCCCTCCAATCTTAACCATAGTTTCTTGAACCTGTTTTCCCAGGTTACAGCAGACAGTGAACGGTCTCCTTAGAGCCACTCATTTGTTTAGGTTTAACACTCATCTAACCTGACTTCCCCTTTCAAACCTGTCCTGATATTCTGTAGCCCATTCATCCATGTTCCAGCATGTATCAGCACTTCACAATTTTTTTCTTTTAATACTTATCTAATGCCTCTGGGGAGTTTGTGGATGATAACTCTTTCATTGGGTATAGAACTTTTTATTTTTTGTTAATTCTCATCTGAGGGTATTTTTCCCATTTATGTTTAGACAGAGTGGAAGGGAGGGAAGGAGGGAGCGTGAGAGAGAAACACTGATGTGAGAGAGAGACACATCGATTGCTTGCCTCCCACGCTCGCCCTGACTGGGGCCAGGGATGGAACCTGCATCCAGATCTGTGCCTTGACCAAGAATCAAACCCTTTGGTGCACAGGCCAATGCTCTAACCACTGACACACACCGGCCAGGGCTAACACTATTCTTTTAGTAAAAGTATCTTTTTGCTAAAAATGGAAACAGCACACATATAGAAATGCTGTACACAGAACAGTTTATCATTAATCTTATAACAGCAAAGAAAAATGATTGATATTTTTTATGACCCAAATGATATATTTATTTTTTTATTTTATTTTTATTTTTTTAAATATATCTTTATTGATTTCAGAGAGAGGAAAGGAGAGGGAGAGAGATAGAAACATCAATGATGAGATAGTCATTGATCGAGCCCGCAACCCGGGCATGTTCCCTGACCGGGAATCAAACCCCGATCGCCTGGATCCTAGGTCAATGCTCAACCGCTGAGCCACGCCTGGCCGGGCGATATATTTATTTTTTAAGTGGAACAAATGTTAGGCCAGTGTACTTCAATACAACTGCTAATAATAAATACGTGCGTGGACCACACACACAATGGACTAATGGACTGTAACCAGCCTGATGTTGACCTGGACCCAGCTTGGACACGGAAAGGAAACTCTGGACACTGGCTTTAGTTTTAGCTCCACTGAAATCCCAGCTCCACTTCTCTGACTGCACTAAGGGAGATGGGGCTTTGGAAACCCGGGGATGTAATTCCGTGGAAATAAAGCTTCTTACCAAATCTCATCCTCCCGTGGGGGCCTCCAGAAATGCTTCTTCCAGTGGTACCCCAAGACCACACTTCCACCCATAACAATTTGTTACAGAGCCAGAGAAAACTAACACACTAATAAAGGACACCTACTTTTAAAACCCACTATCTACATAATCATAGAGAGATATTCTCTTTTTCCTTTGCAATTTCAACAAGGAGTGGATACCAACTCTTCTCCCACCCTTTTTTGAAACCCTGCTTGCAAAAGAAAAATAATATTCTAGGCATTGGAAAAGAAGCAACAAAACTATCACAATTTATAGATTACATGTCTGTTCATGTAGAAAATCCAAAAGAATCTGCAGATAAAATATCCAAGTAAGAAAAAAATCAGAGTTTTGAAAAATACTGAATCCAAGCTCAAAATGCAACATAACAATTTTATTTCTAAAAGCTGGCAAGAAAAAGAAAATTGATTTTTTAAATGACGTTTATACTAGGATCAAAAGTATTAAATAATTGAGAATAAGTCTAAAAAATATATGCAAGATCTCTATGGAAAATATTTTTAAACATTGAGAGTTAATCAGACAAACTATTAAATAGTTTGGAAAACTCAATATTATACATGCCTTTTCTCCACAGTTTATTTACAGATACAATGCAATTCCAATCAGAATCCTTGCCGTATATTTTTAGTGCTTGACAAGTTGTTTATAAAAGGTTTTTGGAGCCCTCTCCTGCTTCCTTCTCTTCCAAACATTTTGGCTCAAAGGCGTGGGGACAGAGGCAGGGAGGTGCGGTGGCCCAGAGCGAGGTGCTGGAGCCCGGATGGAACGAGGAAGGCGTGAGTCTGGGAGGGCCCCCTGCACAGTGTTGGCGCTGGAGCCAGAGCACCCTGAAAGGCGGGCGACAGGGCAGGAGGGGTCAGACAGCAAGGTCAGGGGGCACCCCGCAGGCAGGACCGCCCAGCCTGGCCTTCAGAGCCGACAGGGTAAGTCATCTGCAGAAGAGGTGGCCCGGCACAGGGGGAGGAAGGATGGGGTGAAGCGGGCACATGCCTGGAAGGGACAGCAGTGGAGACAACCCAGTGTGGGGGTCACAATCCAGCTGGGAGGGAGGGGACACGTGCGCAGGGGCAGGGCGACAGAGCTGGTTACCCACAGGGAGCCTGACCAGATAATCAGATACTGCGGGTGGGGCCCGCTTACTGCCAGGAAAGGGACTAAGAAGGGAAAGGAAACAACTAGCACGAACCCCGCGGGATAGATTGGTGAGAACTCCTGCTTTTCAATATATTCCCAGAGAACTGCAGACGCGTGTGCGCGGATGTGCGTGTCCTCTGCACACACGGTCCCTGCTGCTCTGAGGGGCCCGTGAGCAATGAGCCCGGGAGCGGCGCGCACCCCACAGCCAGCGCCGGGCCTTGGTCTCTAAACGTCCTCGCCCCTAAGAGGAGTCGGGGCTCTTATGGGAAAGGCTGATTCCAGGGCTGGGCAGGAAACCGCAGGGCGAGCCTGGAACATCCTGTGCCCAGAGAGCAAGGAAGAGCTCAAGGGAAAATGGGGACAGGTCAGAAAGACAGGAGGGCACCCCGAAAGGCCACCACGGGCCCAATGGGGGGAATTAAGCACCAAAACAGTCAGCTTTCCCTTCTCCCTCGTGCCCACTTGTCTTTAACTGTCTCGGTGCAGAAGGGATGGCGGAATGAGGGCCCCAGCACCTGGCAGACAACATGGTACCGGCTGATTCCAGCAGGAATCATCGCGGGCGCTGTGCCAGCTGCGAGAAATTCAGGGAGGGGCCAGGTATTGGCACCGCTCAGAGGACCCCGCACAAGGGATCTGTGACATACAGAACATAAATAGGAGCTTCACTGTGGGCAAGCCCGGCAGACGCTTCTTAACCGCACGCTCCAGGTCAACAGCGCCAGGCCTGGAGCCGAGCGTGTGCCCCAGGTCGGCTGTGCTGGAAGGTCCGCGTCGCTGCGGGACGCGCCCGCCCGGACGGCAGAACCTGCGCTGCGTGAGGGAGCTCCACGCGGCCCCGAACGGGAGTCCACAGAATAGCTGCCTGCACTCTTCAAACTGGAAGTCAGGAAAAGCAAGGGAAGCCTGAAGACTGTCCCAGATGAAGGAGACTAAAGAAACGGGACAATGGGCACAACACAGCGTCATGGATGTTCTTTGACTATAAAGGATATTACCGAGACAATAGGAAAATCTAAATGATATCCAAGATTACATATTAATACTGAACCAATTTTAATTCCCCCATTTTGATAATTATACCGCAGTTAGGTAAGATAATTCCGTCTTCATAGGAAATGCACACTAAAGTACTGAGGAGTAAAGAGGCATGTGTGTAACTTTCAGATTTTATATATGTGTGTGTGTATGTGTCATACCTACATTTATATTTATCTAGGAAGAGAGGAGGGAGGAAGGGTAAAGCAAATGTAGTAAAATGTTAGCATTTGGGGATGGTACCCAGGAATTCTTTTTACTATTCTTGCAACTTTTTTGTAAGTCTGCAACTGCCAATACAGAGTTTTCTAAAAGACAAATTCAGAAAAATTATTTTAACAGATTGTAACCCATTGAATAAAATAAGCCATGAGCCTATATTAATGAATGAGTCAATCAGAAGTGTAGGGAAGAGATAGCTCCATAGTCCCAAAGTACTTCCCTATAAAACACTAATTGCTTGTAAAGTGAGGAGGGAACATTACAGAGGAGAAACCAAGCAGGTACCACCCTCCCTGACCCACATTAACATCACCAAGAATGGCAGAGCAACAGCGTAGGCCCCACCACAGGACACAGTTAGAGGAGTGTAGGACGACTTCTGTGATGCTCGGGCTAAAAATGCATAACCGAAATCTCATCATAAGGAAACATCAGAAAATCCACCCGAAGGACAGTCTACGTTACGGAGCTTACTCTTCAAAAGACTCAAGGTCACGAAAGTCAAGGAAAGACTAAGGGCCTGCTCCAGACTGAAGGAGACGAACACACACTACAGCTAAATGCAACCCAGGGATCTGAACAGGATCCTTTTGCTATAACAGACACTACAGACAAGTGGCAAAAATGGAAAAGAATATGAGGATGAAATAATAGAATGTATTCGTGTTAATTCCTGATTGTGAGGGTGGTCTGGTAGCAAGTGGAAGGTACTGACTGGTAGGAAATAAACACTAAAGGAATCGGGTGTTGGCATAATGTCAGCAATTTACTCTCAAAGGGTTCAGGGGAAAAGAGTTCTTTGTACTAAAACTTGGAGCTTTCTCTAACTTTAACACTATTTCTAAAAAATAAATCAATAGAAAAGGGAAGAAGCCTTAGGCAAACTTTATTTCCCCACAAGGAAAGATCTATGAATCAGGGTCTAAAATGACATGCGATGAGTCTAATGGCAATATAACTAACAATTGTAATACATGCCAACATTGATGGCAGCCACAGCAGCAGATATAAAAGTGGTGTCTGTCTAAATCTTTAGGGTCAAATATAGTGATAAAATTGGAATAGATAAAAAAGCTATCAACTAACACCACTAATGTGTGAAGGACATTTTGGTGGTTTGGGTGTGGTTTAAACAGCTGGTATTTGGGCAGTTCCAGTATATAAACCTCCATAGTGCTGGCTTTCAGTTAGAAAACATGCTTGAAACTTAGAAGCCAAGAAACATAGTTTAAAATACTATAAATTTTCATCACACACATCCAATAATATTTTTCTTTAATAAAGATCTCACATGTTATGCATTTAATGGAAAACAATTATTGAAATGTTATGTAAACAGTCCAGTAAATAAATTTATAGTATTTGTTTCAGATCATATAATTTTTCTTCAAAATCTGTGCATATTCTCGTGACGTTTTCACAAGTAGATCTTGATGTGAAGTTCACTGAGCAACGGATCCTACAGGATAAGCTCTAAAGGATTCAGATTCAAATGCAGCAGCACCTGGAAAGAAAAGGAAAATTATATTCTTTATCTACACTGCCACTAAGTATAAGTGTTAAGAATGAAAACATCTGTATATGACGACAGTGCACAGCACAAGGTTACTGTGGCCTGTGGTCTGCCCGAGGATGCACACGGGATGAAGTGCTACTGTGGACACGAACAGCAGTGTGCTGGTTGCCAGAGGGAAGGGGGTGGGGGGCGAAGGGGGGTCTTAATATACGGTGATGGGAGAAGATATGACTCTGAGTGGGGGCACACAGAGGAATATACAGATCTTGTAACAGAAACCCAGCCCTGAAACCTATGTGTTCATATTAACCATTGTCACCCCAATAAGTTTAATAAAGTGTTATATATAAAACCAAACCAAAACAAAAATAAACAAAACAGAATTGCTATCATGGCTAAGTAGCAGGCATCTGGCTGCCTTGAGGTTCATTCACTCAACAGCCACACAGTAAGGAGCACGGCGGGCGCTGGAGTTAGAGGGGAAGCTGCTCAGGCCAGCCCTGGACAGTCGCCCGCTGTAAACTGAACAGACGGAGGAGCAGGCAGTTTCCACTCAGAGCCGCATGCACCGTGGCGAATATAAAACAGGGCCCCCCTGGGGCACACAGAAGGGACATTCCAGTTGTGTGTCAGCATGGCTGGCCTCTGGGGAGCGGGGATGTGTAAGTTGATACCCGAAGGACACGGGAAACCTATGCCAGAAAGAGAAGGGCAGCAGGTGCCAAGACTAGGGGCGAGGGGGGCTCCTGTGGAGCCGAATCGCCTCGTTTGCCAGACGCTGGAGCAAAGGGGCGGAGGAGGGGAAGTAGCGCCTAGAGACAAGTCTGAGTTATTTGGCCAAAACAATGGACTTGGTGTTTTTACTCCATGCAAAGGAATCTGGAGATTTTCCTGAGGGCAGAGGTAAGTGACTGACAAAGTCAGTGACTGGAGATCTAAATGTCGCCCCCGGGTGATAGCTATGAGAACTGTAGCTGCTTCACTAAGTCCTGGTCCCTGGTGAAAACCTGAGAAGTGGGTGACGCCCAGATTTCTGGCAACAGTTTCAGCTGACATTCCATCAGCATCACAGAGGAAAGGAAGGGGGTGGCCAGAAAGGGGAGATGCACGGCCCAGCTGGGTGGCCCAGCTGTAGGACTGTCCCTTGCAACTAAAGGTTGCAGGTTCGATTCCCATCAGGGCACATACCTAGGTTTCTGGTTTGCTCTCGGGTGGGGGCAGGAACGGGAGGTAATCAATCGATGTTTATCTTTCACATCAATGCTTCTCTCTCTCTCTAGCTCTCTCCCTCCCTCCCTCTCTCTCTGAAATCAGTAAAAACATCTCCTCGGGGGAGGATTTAAGAGAGAGAGAGATACACGGAGTTTTGAGGCTTCTAAAAGCTACGGGACGCGATGAGAAGATGCAGAATAATCGGATCTTCCTCACGCTGCGCTTTCGCTGTTCACTTGCTTTGGACAAGAAAACACGTGGTGCAGTCAGTGCCTGTCACCCGGACATGGACAATGCCCTTCCCCACTTACAGTGTGTTTCAGAAATCAATGATGTTTCAATTTAATTAGCAAATTTTGGCAACATACCTTCTTTTAGTTTTCTACTTAGAGTTTTTTTCAAGCTCCTGCTGCATCTGCAGGAAGTGAAATATATTTATACTCTTTCAGTTTAATAAGAGACATTATTAGAGAAAGAGCTTATGAAATGCGTCCTTTAAATAATGCTTTTAGAGACTAGACCTAACTTGGGATTGTGTAAACAGAAAAATAATCACATAAATAAAATAATGTTAGATAACAGAAAGCATGTATATGTAATGCTATTGAGATTAACCTGATAAAAAGCATAATTAATCTTGGTCTATTGAATAAACATAACTTCAGAAAAGTGATGTTTCATCCCATTGGTTCAAGGAAGTTCAATCGAGTCAAGTCATATTTCACACTGAGTGCATTACTTTGCAAGTCCTAGAAAAACTGCCCTTTTTAAAAGTTTTGGGGCTTGTTTTCCATTTTAATGAAGTTTTCCTTAAAGTGACTTTTCTATTCTTATAGTTTTAGAAAATTAAAATCTCAAAGTATGTTCTATGCCATTAATTTTTCAACCTAAAATGACAAAAGCGGTACTGTCATAGGTCGTGTGAAAATTCTACCAGCAAAAATAAATAAATATAAATAAAGCTACTTTGCTGTCTGTTCTATGACTGAAACATTTCTTTCTAGAAATTAAGGATAAATTTGGAAACATTCAACTAATTATAATTATAGTCTTCTTCACTATAAAATGTGTGGGGATATTGCAAATGGTATTACATATCCCAATGTAGAGTATTCTTAACTTAAGCCTTTCCTGTAAAAGGTATCTTCTCCCTAAATGCCTGAAACAGGGTTTAAAATACTCTGCTAAACATAAACACTGTGGCGATCATGATAATGTGATACCCAATGCCTTTCCAAATTTTAGGTGTGAAGACAAATTTGTTGCCTGAGATGTTCCCCAGTATTTTCGGAGGCTGTTCTCCGTCACACTTTACAAGAGCATGAGCGACAGGCCTTATTACACGGAGAGGGTGGCAGCGACCTTGCTCGACAGGCCTTGTGGTGCTAACTCAGCACCTCATAGAGAGAGGCCTTTACTGAATCAATTTTATGTTACCATTAATAAACAATATGTGCAATGTAAAGCACATTTTTACACAAGTTGAATTAAGAAACCACTGATGTAACTATCTTTTCCCCAAAAAGCACTTTTCCTAAATATTTACTTCTGTGACATTTATGCTTATTTCTAAGTGAGGATTCTGTTCAGATGGTGGAAGGAGCTTGAAGTCCAACATTAATAAGGAGAACACATCTGCAATTTTACTTATATTTTTCCATTTACCAAAAATATAGAAAGGTGAGGAACTTATGCACATAAAAACAATGCATCGGCAACTTTAAATTCAAAGGACTTATAACTAGAAGGATTTTTCTCACTACTGGTAGTTCTCAAACTATATCCCATAGGAATCTGAGTTTCCACCGGGGACAAGTTAGGACTGCAGAGCCTGAGTCTCCATCCCTCCTTTAGCTAGACAGCTCTGAGTCTCTGTTTTATATAATACAGTTTCATGAAGAAAAAATTTTTTTAAAGTTCTAGTCCTTGAAAGAAAATTGTTTAAGGTATGAAAATCACTGATTTAGTCCAAGTCCCCAATTCTACATCAGAGTCAACAAAGGCTCAGAGAGATTGTAGGTCGATCGCCCGAGGTCACGAAGCCAACCGGCTGCAGGCAGAAGCGGGTCTGCGTCTCCCTCCTGAGCCTCGGGCTCCGTGGCAGCGGCTTCCTCACACTCAGGAGAGACACACGGGCTTTAAGCAGAACTCAGAGGAAACCAGCGCGGGAACTTTGCCGTGAGCTCAACAACCTTTCGGCAGGGGACGCGAAATAGCAGCTTTCTAACTAAACTGCACGTTTCAATGTCATGAATAAAAATCAAGGGACGGAAATTAGCATCACGTCTCCTCTTAGGAGCGGCCGGGACACTCAGTTTATAAAGCGCAGGACAAGAAACGAAGGAGAAAGTCTTTAGTTAAACCGAACAAGCTGAAATGGAGGAAATTCTTCCTTAAAAGAACGACTCCTTCCCCCAAAAAACCTGGTTTACCAAACCCATCAAGACGTGAGTGATCCATGTTGTGGGTCCCCTGTAGCAGAATTTAAAACCCGCAGCAGGTCTCTGTAGCACCTAGCAGGCTGCTGTCCCACTTTCTCCTCCTCAGTCGGTGTGAACGACAGACACGCGCTAATTCCCAGGGTGATTTCAGCATCAGAAAGGGCAGGGCCCGCCTCCCTGCCTTCCTCTCACAGGAGGACCTGGGCTCTCTCCACCCGCCCCTAGAGCAGGGGTTTGCCTGGTGGGCGAGTCCGAGAGAAGGAACTGAGGTCACTTGCCTGCTCGGGGCTCTTCCTGGAGAAGCTGTGTCGCCCAAGGGCCAGCAGTGGGTCCCGGCACCTCCCGCTGAGCAGCCTCAGGGGATGCTCTGGGAACCCAGCGGGAGGGCGGCTGTCTGCCCCCAGCCCCTGCTCTCATCTCAGAGGGGAAGGGGGGGGTCACTTGCCACCTTTCCGCCACAGCTCCAAGAAAGGTGACTCCACAACCCTCACAGAAAGGTTTTCTTCTTCCCCGACTTCTACTTAATGTGCATTGTCCAGAACCCAACAAAGGCTCCCCTGCTCGACACACTAAATGGTCCACACACCAGGCCCTCAAAGGTGGGCTTACTGGAACGCGCAGGAGAGGCAGGGTGGGGGAGAACAGGGACAGGCCCACAGCTGCAGCAGGCTGAGCCCACAGCCCCAGCAAACCCAGTGGTTGCGGATGGGTTAGGGTGCAGCCCCCACACTGCAGACCAGCAGAGGGCAACAGTCCAGCAGCATCCCTAGCCCCACCCCAAAATCCAGGTCCCTGCCCAGTTGCAGCAGACCAGTAGCAGCAGCAGAGACAAGTCTCCAGCCTCCTGGCCGCAGCACTGTGCTGCCAGTGGCCACGGGGAATGAGGCCGCAGCTCCGTGGGCTCACAAACTAGCTCCCCTCAACTGGCCACATCCCCCTGCCTGCCACGCTGGTGGCGCCCTGAGACCCAGGCAACCCGGATCCAGCACCAGCACCCACCACCCTGGTCAGCCTGCTGCCACCACTCCCATGTCCAAGGCTAAGCCTCCCACACCTTGAATCACTGCACCCCCTCCCCAAGCTTAAGTAGCACAGTAAGAGAAAACAAATCCTGTGCTACGGCACCACCTACTGGAACACTAAAGAAAGACCCCAAGTTATCAACCTGCTGAATGGTGGAAACCAAATGTCCCTAAATAAGAAAAGTGTTCACTACTTCAAATGCACCAGCAGAGAAACAACCCATTAAGCAGCATGGACCACCAAGGTAACGCTAACAAAGAAAGAAAATGACAGTTCTCCAGAAAGAAACTCAAAATAACGGCTGGTTGTGATACAAATGAGAGAGAAATCAAAATAGCAGTCATGAAGAAACTCAACAAGACAAAAGAAAACTCAAAAGGCAGTTCAATGAGCTCAGAAATAAAATTAATGAACAGAAGGAGTACTTTACCAAACAGGAGAAAACTATAGAATGAACCAAACAAATTCTGGAGCTTAAAGAACTCCATAAAGGAGATGAAGAATGGATATATTAATAACCATGATACACAATGAAGCCTAGTTGCTATTTCAAGACTCCCTACCATTGCCATCTTAGTCACCAGTCATTCAAGTGCTGGCAAGATATACAGACATAAGTGACCCTCATTTTAAAAATTCAAATATATCGGCAAACATACTGCTGAGAGAGATGTCTGAGATTTTGCTGCCTACGTTTTCTTCAAGGATTTTCATGGTTTCACAACTTAAGTCTTTTATCCGTTTTGAGTTTATTCTTGTGTATGGTGTGAGTTGGTGGTCTAGCTTCTTTCTTTGCATGTCCCTGTCCAATTTTCCCAGCACCATTTATTAAAGAGACTGTCCATTGTATGCTCTTGCCTCCTTTGTCAAATATTAATTGAGCATAAAGGCTTGGGTCCATTTCTGGATTCTCTGTTCTGGTCCACTGATCTATACGCCCGTTTTTGTGCCAGAACCAGGCTGTTTTGATTACAGTGGCTTTGTAATATAACTTGGTATCTAGTATTGTGATCCCTCCAACTTTGTTCCTCTTTCTCAAGTTTGCCGTGGCTATTTAGGGTCCTTTTGGGTTCCATATAAATTTTTGGAGAGTTTGTTCTAGATCTGTGAAATATGCCACTGGTATTTTAATAGGGCTTGCACTGAATTTATGGATTGCTTTGGGTAGTATGGACATTTTAATGATGTTAATTCTGCCAACCCATGAACACAGTATATTCTTCCAGTTGTTTATATCTTTCTCTATCTCTTTCTCTCTTTTTAACATATCTTTATTGATTTCACAGAGAGGAAGGGAGAGGAAGAGGGAGAGATAGAAACATCAATGATGAGACAGTTATCATTGATCGACTGCCTCCCTCACACCCCCTACTGGGGATTGAGCCCACAACCCAGGCATGTGCCCTGACTGGGAATTGAACTGAGATCTCCTGGATCATAGTCAATGCTCAAGTGCTGAGCCATGTCCAGCCAGGCCTCTATTTTTTTTATCGTCCTATAGTTTTCTGAGTACAGGTCTTTTACCTCCTAGGTTGTTTATTCCGAAGTATCTTAAATTTTTTGTTGCAATGGTAAATGGAATTGCTTTTGTAATTTCCCTTTCTGAGAGTTCACTATTGGTGTATAAAAATGCCTCACACTGAGCCAGCGGAGCTCAGAGGTTGAGCATCGAACTATGATCCAGGAGATCGCAGTTCGATTTCCAGTCAGGGCACATGCCCAGGTTGTGGGCTTGATTCCCAGTGGGGGGCATGCAGGAGGCAGCTGATCAGTGACTCTCTCATCATTGATGTTTCTATCTCTCTCTCTCCTTCTACTCTTCCTCTCCCTGAAATCAATAAATACATATATATGTTAAAAGTGCCTCACACTGATCAGAATGGCTATCATCAACAAATCATCAAATGACAAGTGTCGGTGAAGATGTGGAGAAAAGGGAATCTTAGTACACTGTTGCTAGAATGTAGACTGGAGCAGACACTATAGAAAACAGTATGGAATTTCCTCAAAAAACTAAATATGGAACTGCCACTTGACCCAGTGATTCCATTTCTAGGAATATATCCTAAGAAACCCAAAACACCAATCAGAAAGAATTTATGCACTCCTATGTGCATAACAGCTCAATTTACAATAGCTAAGATCTGGAAACTGCCCAAGTGCCCATCAGGAGATGAGTGGATAAAAAAGCTGTGGGACATCCACACCATGGAATACTATGCAGCTGTCATAAAGGAAGGATCTCTTACCCTTTGAGACAGCATGGAGGGACCTAGAGAGTATTATACTAAGTGAAATAAGCCAGTAAAAGAAAGACAAGTATCACATGATCTCACTCATATGTGGAATCTAATGAACAAAATAAACTGATAAACAAAATAGATCCAGAGACATAGAAGTATAGAACAGACTGATGAATTTCAGAGGGAGGTTGGGGGTTGGGTAGTGGGGAGAAGGGAGACATTAATCGAAGAACTTATATGCATATATGCATAATCCATGGACACACTCAACAGTGTAGAGAAGGCCTGGGGTGGGTGGGCCAGAGGGGGCCGATGCTGGGTGGAGGGGACCAGTGTGTGGGGGGGGGGGGAGGACATCTGCAATACTTTCAACGATAAAGATAAATTTAAAAAGTAAATTAATTAAAAATTCATATATCTCCTTAATTTAACTATTTAGAAAATGTACAACTGCTCTGCAAGACATTTTATAAAAATTGAAATAAAAATGCTGTAAGTAAAGTAGCAATTAAGAACATTCTCTCACATAAGAAGATGACAAAAAATGTTCACTTAAAAACAGAAATTAATCCTTTTAGTATTACAAGATTATTTAATTCATGAAAAGGGTTCTTGAGGCAGGAGTCCCCAAGTTCTATTTTGTAGTAGAATTTCTAGAGGGTACAAAATTATTATCAGCATTTTCAACAAAAAGTGTCTCCTGGACTGGCATCGTGCCAGGAGTGCTGTGTAAAGATCTCTCCTGTTGGTTCTGCTTGAGAAGTTCATTTTTGACCTCTGCCATCCTCTCCTTAGTCCTGTGAAGATTGTAAACAACAAATGCTTAGTATTTTATTTTTCCCTAAGTGACCTGCATTTTTTTAAGTAGCCACAATAGTAAACGGAATTTCCCATTTTAACAATGAAAATGTGTTGGAGCAGGCCTTCTATATTCAAGTATAGGTTCTAAATTGTCCTAGAGAAGCACTATGTTTCTAGGGAGGGGGGAGGGGGTTCCTCACTAACAAGTAATCCAAAGCAGGGAGGGGAGGGAAATGGCTGTGATGTGGGCGCTTCTCAGGTGACACTTGCTGCCTCCTGGAAGGACTGTACCTACAAGATTCTGGAGGATGCCCTTGGGCATATCTAGTGAACCACTTGAGAGGTTTTTTTAAATAATCCCTCAAAGACACTGTCAAGCATTTGCTTTCACCACCCCTGTACAATACACTCATTACCTTGGAGATTTTAAACATTTCCCATGGACGCATAATTTAGAGCAACAACCTCTATGGGAACAAGACAGCCTCGCTGGGGATCAAAATGAACGAAAACAGCTCCAGAGGCGATCAGCTTGTAACACTGTTCCCAAGGCACCGGAGCTGGGAGCCCCCCTTTCTGTCTCCCCGCCCCCCCCTCAGGGCTCCACCACATTCTCTTCAGCAACTGTGTCAATCATACCGCCCTTCACCCCTGTTCATCTTTCCCCATTTACCCTGCAGGCCTTTGAGCAGAAAAACTATAAAGGATAGTTTGTCTCGAGGCGCCCTCCAGTGATAATAACAAAGGTCACAGTGAAGAAAGTAAATTACCAAGCGCCAGACTGTGCCCAGCACTTAACCCTTTCAGTTTAAGTTATTTTCCAAAAGTAGTTAAACTCATTAATATTTCTATTTAGTGTAATTACAACATGCAACTTTATAAAAATATCGCTGTCTAAATTATAAAGCTTCAAAAACAGCTTAAAGACTAGTACATCATGGAGGTTAACTTAGGAAAATATTAAGGGGGGAAAAATAAAATGGGGAACAGATGCAAACTGTCCTGGACAAACATTTGATAGACAAGTTCATTTATTAAGATAATTTTCCAAAATTATACTACTTAATTAGCTTCCATTTCTACTAATCTCACGAACCTGGCTTGATAAAAATTATGCTTTAGAAACTAATTAATGAGGTAAATTTATTTTCTCTGATTTTGTGTTTTGACTTACTCGAGTAGTAGGCTTGGCAGTGACTTTGTCCATTGGTTTTCTCTCTGGTGGAGTTGGTTATATTTTTCCAATTTGGGAAGTTCAGATTCCAGATCTTCAATTATGGGTTCCAACTCCCTTCTTAATGAAGCTTTACTATGTGGCTTTTGTTGAGGTAATGGATCCATCTGAAGCAAATAAGAAGGATACATTTTTTTAAAAAGTATAATTTGAATAATTATATTTGTTTCCTTTAATTTTGAGTCAGTGATTCACAGAGCAGCTTTAAACATGAAACTAAGCTGGTTTAAAATATTATGTCAACTAAATTAAATCTAAATTATAAAAATAAAGTTAAATCTTCCTTTTTTATTTAAATTTTATATTGTTAACACTATTGTAGATGTCCCCCGTTTTCTGCCCCTTTGCTGCCTCTAACCAGCCCCCACCCCCCTCCCACCTTGGCCATCACCACAGTGTTGTCCGTGTCCATGGTCTATGCATAGATGTTCTTTAGCTAATCCCTTAACCTTCCTTTCTCCAGGCCCTCCAAACCCCCTCCCCTCTGACATCTGTCAGTCTTGTCCATTTATCCATGCCTCTGGTTCTATTTTGTTCATCAGTTTATTTTGTTCATTAGATTCCACATATTAGTGACGTCATATGGTATTTGTCTTTCTCTGACTTGCTCATTTCGCTTAGCATAAAATCTTTCTTTTACTAGTACTCATGCATTCTGATAACTCAAAAAATAATAGATTCAATTGACATTTTTAAAAATTGAACAACAGAACTTAATAATAGTGTAATTTTTAAATCAAAATTTTTACTTTTCTTCCTTATAGTCTTGTTTTACATAAACTGGTCTTAAAAATAAAATGATCCTCTAGTAAGAATCATTCTGAATGGTCAATTTAGTGATAATAATGATGGAAATTAAAATACTGAAATGAGAAACATGCCACCTTCCTTCCTGAAATCTACAGAACAAATTGCTATTAAGGGAAGTGGGGGAAACACATACAATGTCTATGTCCAAAGTGAAATTTGCAGTAAAATGAAATAAAGCACATTAAAGATCAAGAAATTAACCTGTAACAACAGATAGGCTTGTTTTAATTTTTTGTTTAAATGCTTTATTTCTCCCTCGCCAATCATCTGTTCATACTGTTCTTTTTTTTTTCTGAGCATTTTTGCTTTTTGTTTCCACTTCTGTTTTTTATCCTCTAGTTTTTCACATTTCTTTTGAATTGCTTTCACTGATGATAATGTCTGTTGAAGTGTATTTTCTTCATCCAGATGTGCACATGCTGAAGATGCAGGTTCCAGTATTGCTATGAAATCATCAGTCTGCATGAATGAAATAATATAGTTTGGTTATGAAGCTGTGGACTGAGAATAGTCTTAATTCAACACCAGTTAATTGTGATATTTTGAAATGAATTCAGTTGCAGTAAAATGTTATCCGTACTGTAGTACAGTCTTAGAATGTGGAACCTTGGATTACTCAGAATCAAGACCAAAGTTAAAACAACCAGGAGTCACAAACATATATTTACTGTCATCATATTTGCCACACAGAGTCTGCAGTTGATTTTATACTCTTTTTTCTGTGACTGTTTCATGTCTTTCCTCCACAAAATGACTATATGTCACCTCTTAGCAGAAAGTCTCTTACCTCTTCCCTCATCTTAACTCTTTGTAATTTTTAAAGAAGTGCAGGGATATCATTTTGAGGTATTTAGGACTGAGTCAACAAATGCATCCCAAAATAAGACTTTCAAAATGAGACTCTAATTAATGAATCTTCTAAATATGGATTCTAACGCCATAAGTCTTGTATTGAACTACAAACGGTTGATGCTCATTTGAATTGCATTCCAAGAAAAAATGATCCCATGGATTGCGGAGAAATCACATCTCCCACTGTAAAAGTTTAAGCGAGATGAGCCCTAAAAAAGTGGGGCTTAAATCAATAGTGAAATATTGAAATTCTTTGTTACTTCCCACAAAATAAGGGACCATACTAAACAAAAAGAACAGCACCATCAACAACCAACCTGCTGGAATGTCAGTGATAAGGGCGTGGGAAGAACAACCTCCTTAGAGATGATGATTGTTTGCTAAGACAAGACGAGTGAGGCAGTTACTGAAACATGTCTACAATTCCTTTGCACTTCTCCATGAAGCAGTGCTGGCCTTAGTTACTGGTTTCTAGTGAATAGAATGTGGTGGACCTGCTGTGTGACTTCTGTGTCTGGTGACACAGCTCCCATCTCACTCTCTCTTGGGAAGTTCACCCTGAGAACCTGGCCACCCTGTTGTGAAGGATGAAGCAGCCCAGGCCGCATAGTCAGTCCTCATCTTGGTGGCAGCTGAGTCTGCCCCAGCTAATGTCCCAGCCAAAAGCCTGCTGCCACTGACAAACAGGTGAATGAATAACCTTTACATGAGTCTAGTTCCCAGCTTCAAGTCACCCCAGCTGATGGCAAGTGGAAAAGAATTGAGCTGGCCTCACTGCAGATTTGCGAGCAAAGTAAATGCTATTTTAAAACACAGGGTTTAGGGGTGGTTTATTAAGCACCAATAAATAACTGGCACAGATACTGATATTAAAAATGGAGTGCTGACACAGACATGAGGGGGAGTGCCTTTGAACAGGAGGTAGGTGGATCCAGAGATAATGTATAGAGGTGTGACAATGAAAACCAAAAGGGCCTCCAAGAAACAGTGAGTCGAGGCCTCATAGCCCTGAGGCGGCTGACAGCAAGCGCTTCTGGGCAAGAGACCAAAATGACACTGAAACAAGGATGACGGGATTCTCCCTAGGAAGCCCTGAAAGTGAAATGCACTAGAAAGATGAGCTAAAGGAAGACTATTAAATGGCAGAGAACTTACCGGGTTCCAATATTCATTTCCCATTTAGAGCTTCTCCCACATGTCCAATGGTCAAATAATGCTAAAATACACACATGGCTTCTGGGTAACATCAAATCCAGGGTGTTCCAGGAAAGCATGGTCTAAGGATGAAGCCAAGACTTATAAAACCCTTAAGACCTCAGAAAGACTTATGTGGTGCCTCAGATGCCTTTAAGGATTTCCAGAATGTGAGAGTTTTCAAGGCACTGTCCTACAACACCTCCAGGAAGCCCAAGCTGAAGAGCTTACCTTAAAACAATGTGTGAGGGCGGCTTTTCTAATGGTATGAACACCAATAAAATTCACAGGAAACTCAAAGCTTCTAAGAGAACTGTAGTAGCAAAACCCCTGCTTGCTCACTTGGACTAAAGGAGAACAAGACAGTGCACAATAAAAAGAGGCCTGTGGGCCTTAGACCTTCTACAGGGAAGAGGCGGGCTGAGAAAAGAGCTGTAAGCACAGGTCAGCTCTTGTGAAAAGGGCTCAGGGAGAAGAGCCAAGGGCCCTGGAGAAGCAGTCCATGGTTAGGACAAGTCTTCCTCTCCTCAGTGAGGAAATAGAGAACATTATGAAATCGCTTTAGATCTCAGTAGTAAAACCAATGCAGTGTCCTTCAGCACCATTTACATACAATGTCCTTCTACCTTCCCTCAAGCTTGTTCGTAAGGGAAGGTAAGACCGACTCATCTTCATGTCACACCACAATGTTTCTCCATGAAAACAAATAGGCTTTACATTTTTGAGATTTCAAATTGAGACATTTCCAAAGAGGAGAGGGGACAAGCCAGCTGTGACCCTTCTCCTCCCTGGGCAGTGAAACCTGCCAGCGAGTCTCTGAATTATGAGTTAACCACATGAAGTAGATGCCAAGGCAGCAGGTCTGTTACAGGGTTTAATGGAAATGAAGCGAAGCGGGAGGCGCTGGGTTAGAGACTAAAGGTTGGAGTGGAGAGTAAAAGGAATGGGGGTTACCTTTGTGAGCCTACTTTCCCCTCCTGTCAGAGTCAGCAAACACAAGCTGGCCACGGGCTTTATCAGGAAGCAAAATATCTCCACGAAAGGAGCGTTAAAAGCATCCCACTACACTGACTTTTTATTATTACATAAAACAGCTGGTAATATGCAAGATGACTGGGAAAGAGCACTCATAAAATTTGATTTGGGCCTAGCAGAAGGACAGACTTATCAATCAATGAATTAGAAGGGAGAATCCAAAAATTAACCCTCACATTATGGCCAAGTGCTTTTTGACGAGGGAGCCAAACAGTTAAACCAGACATGAATGGTCTTTTTTAACAAATTGTGCTGGGACAACTGGATATCCACATGCAAAAGAGTAAAATTAGATCTGTACCTCCTACCATACATAAAAATTAACTCAAAATGTAAAAGCTAAAACTATAAAACTCTTAGAAGAAAACATAGGTGTATATCTTCAGGACAGGATTTGGGTATTTTTCTTAGATGTGAAACCAAAGACAAAAATAGACTAACTGGACTTGGTCAAAATCCAAAACTTCTGTGCTTTAAAAGACACCATCAAGAAAGTGAAAAGGGGAGCTACTGAATGGAAGAAATATTTGAAAATCCTTTATCTAATAAGGGATTTGTATCTAGGATATATACAGAACTCTTACAGTTCAATAATAAAAAGACAATCCAATTAAAACTGGGTGAAGGGATCGAAAACACAGGCTTTCCAAGAAGATACACAGATGGATACTCAGCATGTGAAAAGACGGTGGACATCACTAGTCACTAGAAAATCACAAATCAAAACCACAATAAGATGCCACTTCACACCCACCAGGATGGCTACAGTCAAAAGACAGGCAATGGCAAATGTTGGCAAGAATGCAGAGAAACAGGAACCCTCATACATTGTGAATGAAAATGCCAAATGGTGCAGCTACTTTGGAGAAAAGTCTGGCAGTTTCTCAAAAGTTAAATATATGATCTAGCAGATCCATTTATAAATATATTCCCAAAAGAATGAAAACTTGGATATGAATGCTCATAGCAGCATTATTAACAAAACCAAAAGTGTCATCAAATGATGAACAGATAAAAAAATGTAGTTGCTCCATGCAATGAAATGTTATTCAGCAATAAACAGAAACGCAGTACTAGTGATACATGTCGCAAAATAGATGTTCCTTGAAAACATCATGCTAAATATAAAAGGCAGTCACAAAGGACCACATATTGTGTGATTCCACTGATATGAAATGTGCAGAATAGACAAAACTGGAGAGGCTGAGCGGACAGTAGTGGTTCCTAGGGCTAGGAAGGGTGGGGAAGTGGAAACGGGCACAGGGTGGTTGCTAAAGGGCACAGGGTTACTTTTTAGGGTGATGCAAATGTTCTAAAATGGATTGTGATGATGACTGTAACTCTTGGAATATAGAAAAAAACCACTGAATTGTACACTTTAAATGAGTGAACTGCATGGTATGTTCATTATATCTCAATAAAGTCGTTGCCAAAAAAAATTTTAATTTGGTGCTGGTGCCTGGGGTCCAGTAATGGTATGCTTCTTGCCAGGGCTCAAGGCACAGAAGAATTAACAGTATGCCCTTTTTATAGAAAAGTGATAAAGAAAAAAGGCTGTCTTGTTCACTGATACCAAGTTCATACAATTAATAGAAAAATCTGTATTTCACTGCTCAAAGAATTGAATGATATGTATTTCCCCAAGGTAGGTGATTTTGGGGTCCCAAATCTGATTTACAATTACCTTCTGTTTTAACATATTAGTCCGAATTTCCATTTCAGTTAGATTTGGTTTTAAATATTCAGGAAAACTAAGCTCTTCATTTTCATGTTCATTTAACTTCCTTTGTGTAATGTTTAAGAGTTCCTTCAATCTGCAGAAACGTACAAAATGAGTAAGTCCAATTCTTTAAGAGTAAATATTTGATAATTATTTGAACAGATACTATGTTCTATCATAAAAAATAAATAAATCTATAAATTATGATCCTCTCATTTGTTCCAATCTAATATTGCTTGAAAGCATACTATCTAAATTATAAATGTAAGGTGAAAAATATTCATGGCATATGTGATACAGAGTTAATATTGAAACTATGCAGAGTTCTTATAATTAAGTTATTATTAATATTCATGTTAGTATGTCAATATAAAACATGAACCTATTATTAAATATCAACTATAAACCAGAGATCAGTTTCCAAAGTGAAGTAGAAAAGCATAATTACAAGTGAATGTTTTGAAGAGACACAAAAATACCTTTTGGTACCTCCTGACGACAATCTACAAGAAGAAAGGTCCCAACAAAACATCAAGGAGCTCATTCAAAATAGAAAGAGAAGCAGGAGAGAAACATCTTTGAAGTCTGACTTGAAGGCAGAATTAGAAAGGGGCAGGGCTTTAGAAGAAGGGAAGTCAGAGAGAGCATGTGTAGCAGTCTCTTCGAGGCAGTTTTAAGAAGGTATCTTTGCTAGCACAACATTAACAAAATGAAAGGGATACAAAGCAGTGTAGAGAAAGATAGTGAAATGAGGGGAAAACACTGGTGAGGATCAGAGAACAAACTTAAGTGCTTGGTAAATAAACAGAAAGGAAGCCATGCGGGGATTCCCAGACACTGGGGAAAATCCCATTATTTTTCACTAGTGGTAAAAACATGATTATACAACTTCTTTAAGTCATACAGACATTTTTGTATGTGTGATATATTTTATAACTAAAAAAGGAGAAAGAAACATAGGCCAAATCAAAAGAATTTTTGATGTTGTTAAACAATGACACAGGGAGGCTTTTAGATATTAAACTATTTGAATGCTGAAGGGAAAGCACACTCACGACTGAAAGTAGGAAAGGTCACCAGAGAGCAAAGACATCTTGCAGAAGTAAAAATTCAAGGTAGACATGAAAAGTGCAGTCGACAGGATATGCAAAATGCATCCTCATTATTGTTTTAGGAACCACTAAAGAGTAAGTAGAGCCCAGCCGGGTGTGGCTCAGCAGTTCAGCATCGACCTAGGATCCAGGAGATCGGGGTTCAATTCCCAGTCAGGGCACATGCCCAGGTTGTGGGCTCGATCCCCAGTCAGGGGCGTGCAGGAGGCAGCGGACCAATGACTCTCTCATCATTGACGTTTCTGTCTCTCTCTCTCCCTCTCCCTTCCTCTCTCTGAAATCAATAAACATGTATTTCAAGAAAAAAAAAAAGTACAGTATTTTGGCCCTCAAAGCAGTTTCAGATTGTGGTGTGAGTTTCTCAAGTAAATTTTTAAATAGGATAATTTGTTTAATTATGAAAATTACACATAGGAAATAAATTTGGATTTTGGTTTTAATAAAGTAAGTGGCAGTTAAATCTTAATTGAAGGTGGAAATGGTCTGAAATATTAAAACCTTACCTATTGAACTCTTTCTCCAGTTCACCCATCTTCTTTAATCCTTCACGCAGGCAAGACTGCAGGAAGAATTTTAACTCAGTCCATTCCCTTATCTGTTTCTTTTCATGCTGAATCTGTGAAAAACATTTTTAAAGTGAATTATTTTTAAAAATCTAAACACTCACTCTTCTTTCTTAAAAATATGATTTCTCATGAGTTCATGAATAATATGTGTAGACAGGTTTATAAAACATAGTAGACAGGTTTATAAAATCTAGTTTATAAACCTGGTGCTTATAAGGACAGATTTGAAAAATAATGACCTCTTACAGCAGCTTAAATTGACTTTACGGTTTCACCATTTTTTGGTCTGGAATTTAAATTGCCAAAATTTGCTAAAACAGAGGTTTTGACATATAAAATACTAAGTCTTTAAAAAAACCCCAAAACTTTAAGAGAATGGCTATATTGACATTTTAGTTTCTAAAGCTGTCCTAGAAACATTTTCATTAATAATTGAACATATTCCAGGTTTTATTAAATTGAATCTTACTAAGATAATCTTTGAAAAATTCTCATGCAAATCTGACTTTAGGATGAGATGCTCTCATTCTCTGTAAGCTTCTGCCGTAAGTTTCAATCTCTCCTTCTCTGTTAAACACTTTCTCTTTAAACAAAGTTTGTCTTCTCTATATTGAATAAAATCATAGCTTTTACTTCATCCTTGTAGCTTTTCCCATCATCCTGCTCCCCACTTCCACTCAACGCTAGCATCTTTAACGCAGGCTCACCCCCAGGCTCCTGCTCTCCCCACTCCTCTCCTTTCACAGGAGAATCCACTCCAGCCCTGTAACTGCCCCAAGCACTTCCTGAGGCTCCTTTAGGCCCTGTGCTGCTTTACTTCCCACAGCTACTGGGAACAAGGGCCACACCCCACCCTCTGGGCCTCCAACCCCAATTCCTTTCTACATGATGGACAGTCCTCGACTCTTTCTATTCCTTTTTAATTTATTTTTACTCTTTATTTATTTTTTGTTTGTTTGGAACAAAGTGGTAGCATGTTTATTTGTCTTCACCCTGTTGAATGCCATGAGCTAGAGCTACACTGAAGTTGAGGGAGATGTAACAAGTTTAAGAAACTCAATACCTGGTTTTATAATTCAATGGTCTTTGTTTATAGCAACACATTAAACTAAAGATATGGGCTAGAGACTGTATACTTAGCACATGAAAATAAGTATATAATCAATACAACAGAAATTATGAGGAATTCCTAAGAGACAGAAAGCTGACAGGCTCAAAGCTGATAGGCTCGAATCGCAGACACATGCCCAAGAGGAGGGCTCTGAAGGAGGAACTGGGGGAGCTCAGTCAAGCAGCGGATAGACAGTGCTCACCTAAGACAATCTGTTTTTATTTAACCTTTTTTTATAGAAAATTTCTAACACAAACAAAAGAAGATAGAATATTATATTTACCCTCCAGAGGTTCATCACCCAGCTTCACACTTTTCTTTTTTATTACTTTTTATTCTTTTTCTACCTCACTTCTTTTTTTTCTTTCCATCACCACGTATCCCCTCTATGCCCCCTTCCACCTCCCCCAATCCCCTCACAGCCCTGCAATTGCCACCCTGTTGTCCGTGTCCATGAGTTCTCTCTAGCTGTTTTCTTTTTTGCTCCATCCCTATCCCCCCCCTCCAACACCACCAACACCATCAGCAGACAAGTACCATATGATTTCACTCATAGCTGGAATTTAATGAACTGAACTACTAAGCAAAACAGAGACAGACTTATAGATAGAGAGCAGTCTATTCCTTTCCTAAAATTCAGAGTTCCTTAAATGTCAACACTTCAGACCAGATTCCCTCAACATTTCCAGCCCTGACCCCTTTGCTGAGCTCATCTGTACTTCTCTTCCTCCCTTCTAGCTCCTCATAGACAATACCCTCAACCACACACTCATGAGCCATGATGTGATAGGTCACCTATGTAGATAGCTAATCTTGTACATTTTATGTTGATTCTTATTGGTGTTACTTTGAGTGTGCTAGTGTTCTGTTCTGATCTTGGGGGCACCTTTGTTAACCAGCATTCTCTGTCTTGATTTTTCTCTTAAAATGCAAATGTTTTTCACAAGCATCAGATTATCAATTATTTGCCTTTAAAAAATAATAATTTCCTATTCCATAGAGACCTGACCTAGGGAAGTCTTCTGACATTCCTTTCACATGCATACTCAACTATATTGTATGAAGACTTGAGAAAGCTAGAGCTATCTTCTTGCCAATTCAGACTCTTCACCTCAACACTGTGTTGATCAAATATCTGGGTTTGAATCCCAAGTCTATCGGTGATATAAAGTATTTAATTTTATTCTAACAATAGTTAAGCTCAAATATTTCCAACTTATATGACTATATCATATAATATCATATACCCATATCATATAATATACATCACGGACAAATTTATACTTAGAAACACAAGGCTATCTCTCATGAGAAAAATTAAAACAATGTAAAATTAAGGGCTAAATTCTCCTGTACAGAAGAGATGACAAGTGCTTAAAAGAATGAGGTCAATGAGAGTTCGAACAGTCAGAGATCACTTCATGGAAAAGGAGAGATTGGGAGCCAGGTCCAGATAGATGTAGGAATAAGCAAGAGGAATAGAAACTGAAAACACAGAATGGACAGCATGAGTAACAGCAGAAAGATGCTAACATCAGCCCAGTTATCTCAGAGGATAAAGTCCAACGGCAAGGAAATAAAAACATATGTTCACACAATGACTTGTACACTAATCTTCACAGTAGAATTATTAACAGCCAAAAAGTGAAAACAACACAAAGTGCCTTCAACTGATGAATGGATAAATGGTTGAGCCACACAATGAAGTATTGTTCAGCAATAAAAAGAAATAAAATATTGATATGTGCTATAATGAGGGTGAACCTTTAAAATATTACATTAAGTGAAAGAAGCCCATCACAAAGGACTGCAACTTGTGTGCTTGCATATATATGAAATATCCAGAATAGACAAATCAACAGAGAAAAAGTAGGCTGGTGGTAGCCTGGTGCAGGGCGAGATGAGAAGCTGGTAGTGACAGCTAAGAGATGTGGAGTTTGTTTTTGGAGTGATAAAAATATTCCATAATTGATGGAGATGATAGATGCACAACTCTCTGGATATGTTTAAAAGTATTGATTTGTACCATTTAAATGGGCAAATTATATATGTAAATTATATCAATACAGCTTTTGTCAAAAAAATCCAATGGTTGATCTAGATTTAATTTTCTTAATTGTCTGACTATTTCCATGCTTTCATAATATTCTGAGAGGAAATGAAGGATATGCCTACTTCAACCAGTTTGTATAATGACCTTCCCGTACAAGTTATTTCAAAATCTGTAAAATAAATACAGATTCTATATCTATTCACCAAAATGAAGGTAAGAACTAAAACAATTTTCTGGAACATCCCATTAAGCATTATCCTTTGATTTTATCTCGCTGCCTCACCATGATAATGGAGATATCACTAAAAATATTGTTTAGTAGAAAGAAAAAAAAAGCCTCTTGACTTCTATGAAGAACACTGCATAATTCTCAACTTTCCTAAGGGTAAATATTATAAGAAAAAACACAAAACACAAATGGCAGGATAAAAGCCAGAGTTTAAGAAATAAGTGCACTATAAAGATAATAAAATTATAATAAATTAATTACAATAAAAATAGAAAAGAAAGCTGACCATGAAAAGTAGTACCCTAAAACACTCTATATTGTTTAACCAGCTGTAGATGAACTGATGACATGTTAAATTTCATACATACTTGACTTCTGCTTTCATCTAATTCTTGCTTTAACTTCTTTTTCTCATCTTCTAAATTCATACGAGAGAGTGATTCAACCTTCTGTGAAGCCTCTAACGTAGATAGTTTATTTTTGGTATCAGCCAGTTCTTGTTGAAGTTGTCTCACCACTGCCTAGTAAGATATTTCCGTTACTGGTTTTAAAAATCACATTTTAATTAAATTATGTTAATAATTATAACTTCACATACAGGATAGGGCTAAAGGTTACAGCTGTGAGTACATGAAACACAGTTTACTTTTGTATTGTTATTTACTAATTATTGCATTACTCTCCATACAAACAACTGTAAACCTACTTTTGCCCATGCTGGATGTACTTAGAGTCACATATTATTAACATAATATGTAACTGGGAAATATCACCACATACATCAATTCGCCTTCTTTTCCTCATAATGGACAGATTCCTGTTTGCTTAATCAGGTTAAAGACACAGAAATGTAATCCTCCTGCCTAATCAGTATTAGGTTACTTAGACAGCTGATTCAGCCCCTCTCTCAAGCCCTGACCCTCTTCATGAATCTCAAAACTTTACAATCTACTGACGTCCCAAAGAGAAATGGGTATGTAGGTGGATCAAGTGGTAGTAAGTTCAACATTGTGGAACATTTTTCTCTTTTTATTTATTTATTTTTTAACCAGAGGCTTCAATTAACTTCAGAGCTCCTCACACATTCAATCCCTTGCTCAAATTCTTCCAATAGATTCCCATCATAATAGAAAGTGAAGTCATTCCAATGGCCTTCGAGGCCCTAGGTAACCCGCCATTGCCCTCTCTCCCTGCTACACATAAATCCTGCCACCCGTCACTAGTCTGAAACAGAGATCCAATGTCAAATTAAGAAATCACAGAGAGTTACAACTCTCTCTGTATTGGACAAACTTATTTCCAAATGATAGTAATTAGGCCTTGCCATGAGAAACATGATCCAATCACTTGTAAAAATATTCAAAGAAAATTGTAAATAGTAGTGGAAAGTATAAATTTGCTAAAACTCATCACATTTGTCCCAAATTATGATTTAATGAAAAGTAGATGCCTTTAAATGAGCTGAAGGGTCTCATGAATATATTACTTGAGACTGAAATATTTCCAAATTTAATTCAAATTCAAAATAACATTATACCAACTAAAATGTATATAAGAAGCCAATGAAGGAAAGGTACTATGAGATACAGCATCTGCACTTCAGTTCATCTGGAAAATCTGAAATAGTGTCAAGATAATCCACTTAATTGAATCTTAATTTCAAAATACTCATTTTAGGTATGAACATTTCCATTTATCTGCTTGCTAAAGGAATTAAGATGTGGTGACAGAAAGATTAAAATTATTATTGTATCAGTATAAGACTAAATTTTAATATCAATCTATATCTATTAACAATCTATGGCTTAACCTCTTAAAATTTCATAGGCAACACAAAGTCTTTACTCAAAACAAAGCACCTCTCAGACCTAATGTTCAGTTGCTGGATACAATGTCTTTTAAGCTGATGGAGCAAACATATTTATAATCTATATATTTTTAATATTCAACTAGATTCACATTTAACCATCATCAAATATTACTCTGAATTTTCTTTTAGGAAATTGGAAAACTATTTATCTGTCTGGATACTTACATCTTTTTCTGCTTTATCATTTTCATACTTATATATTCTTTCTTTTAAATGATGCCATTCATTGGTTAACTTCTTCTTTTGGTCCTGTTCAGCATGAAGTGTTTTTCTGATCTCCTGAAGCTGATCTAGGATATTAACAACTCTCTTTTCTTCACTGTCAGCTTTGCTGTGCGCATCACCCAGCTGCTGTCGAAGCAACATATTTTCACTTTGTAGTTGACATAACTTCTCCCTTAAGGATTCCTGCTCTGCAATGTATTTATTCACTTTACATTGTTCACTTTGATACACGTGTTCAGTATCTGTCTTTTGGCCCTTTGTTTTGCTTAGGTCTCCTTCTGCGCCTTCTAAAATCAAGGTCCTTTCTCTGGGAGCATCTCTTGTGTGATGAAGCTCAATTTCTAGGCTACTGAACTTACTTTCAGGTTTAGAAAGTTGTTGAGAAAGAATCTCATTGCTTTTCTTAAGGTCAGACATGTCAAAATTCATTTTGTCCTGGAAACAAAACCATTCATCTCTTATTCTCTGGAAAGCAAGTTGTAGGTGTTTCTTTGATGTCTGACATTGTTCACGATGCTGTAGAGTAGTAGTCAGTCTAGGTCGGTATGATTCAACTTCTGCTTCCAGTCTTTCTCTGTTTTGTTTTTCATTCTCCAGTTCAGAGTTGAGCATTGCATTCTGAGCTGTCAGAGCCTCAAGCTGTCCATGATATTGAAATATTGTTTTTGTTAATGTTTCTTCATTCAGTTTTATTGTCTTCTGAAGATGGTCATTCTTTTCTTTGGCAATTGCAATGTCCTTCAAACATTTCTTTTCCATTTCCCGGTTCTGATTTTTTACTGCATCTACTTCCATTCTTAGAGCAGCAATTTCATCCTGCAACTTGTGAATTTCAGGCAACAGGCTTTTTTCTTTTTCATACCTATCAGAAACCTAAGTAAAACAAAGGAGACTTGTAGCTAACACTCATTGAAATGACATATCATGATAGCCTCTGAAATTAAAGAATAACCTATATGTTTATATAAAATAAGGCTGCAATAAGTGGATATCCCTCTGAAAAAAAAATAGAGTTGGATCCAACCTCTAACTTGAGACAAGCATAAATACTCCAAAGTTCAAAAATTTAATAAGATGATGAATTTTTTAAAGTGAAAAGGAAATCACAAGAGAATTTTTAAGACTCTCAGTACTGGAAAGGGCTTTCTCGGAGTCACCTCAGAACAAGAATGTATTATATAAAAGATTAATAACTCTACACTTAAAATTTGAGTTTACAGTCTGAACATATGGCTACCCCACAGTAAGAGTGTTCATCCTGCACATATTAAGATAGACTAAATTTCCTAAAATTCTTTTTCCCCCCAAGAATATCTCTTAGGTATTCTACTTTCCAGTACTTTCAAAGTCAGCTATAAAAACTACCTCCACTAATAACTGATAACCTAGGCTTTGTCCTAAGCACTTCTGCATCTATCAGTGAACCCATTCAGTTATCACAATCTAGAATGGAGAGGTGAAAAAGATAAGCAAGTTCAGGTTCTTCCCCAGGTGTGCAGACTCCACAGTTTGTGCTCTGGCACTGCCCACAGTTCTTCTCTAGTGTGAATACAGAAACACTAAAGAAGCCTCATCTATCAAAGTACAAATGGTGAATAGGATAAAATTTATAGATCTCTTCTTAGAAAAGTCTGAAATTTTTTGTTGCTACAATAACTTTTATTTCTTGTTCATGATGTTTAAAGTAGTAATAAATGTAAAATGGGGGGAAGTACACTAAACTACTTTACTAGGAATAAAATACTTACTAATAAATTATCAGGTGAACTTCTACCTCTGTTTCTCAAAGCCAGGAGCTCTGCTTTCGACGTGTCCATGTTAAGCCTTTGTACATCTTGCTGTAATGCTTCATTTACACATCCTGTAGATGTTCCAACACTGTAGGGGTCAGAGGAACTCCATTCTTCTATTTCAGGTTCCACGCTTTTATAGTTACTAGCACTGCAATGATCTGCATATAATGGCTTCTGCAAGAAGTCTTGATTTTGCTTTGATTCCTTATAAGTATTTGTAACAGCATAAGTATCATGCCTTTTCATTTGAATCATGTGTTTTTTTTCACTCTGGCTGGCAATCTGCAAATCAAGATGACTTTTTAGACCACTAGACTGAGGAGTATGACTGACTCCTAATTTCCTATTAGTGGTATTTGCGTTCATATTTTTTGTCATCTGCATATCAAACTCTTGGTTTTCTTTCACTTTGGATGTAACTACTGGGTTCTTTACTTTGATATTTTCTGTATCAGTACAAAAACGCTCTTCATTTTTGTTTAAAACATGTTCAGTGTCAGGTTTGTGATCATTTTCAGAGTGTAATTCCTTTTCGCTTAAACAAAGCTCAGAAGATGACCAGGGAGAGTCTTCCGGGGGCCCAGAGCATGAATGAGATGGAAACACATTTTTGAGGGTGGGTTCTTCTCCTCCAGGAAATGTCTGGAATACTTCAGAGAGAGGCATTCCAAATGCATCTTTTCCCCCACAGTCAAGTACTTTATTTGTCAGAAAAGAAGGCATTTGTTTTACACTTGCTCCTTTTTTAGAGTTATGGAGGGGCCCTTCCTCAGGACACTCACTAGTGTCTTTTTCACAAAATTCATGACGCTTCTGCTTTAACTCATCACTGGTAAGTTGTAAATTCTTCCTCTGTTTGAATTTCCCATGTTTAACCCACATTTCCTCATCCTTTTGCACAGAAGGATGTCCTGAATATGCAAAAGTATACCCCCTGTCACATGCCCTATTTATTTCTGAGTCTTGAGATATTTTTTCCAGATGCAAAGTTGTAAGGTGAATTTGCTTGCTTTGGTTTTCTGCTGTCTTTGCTGTAGGGATATACATTTTTGAAATAACTTCACCCTTAAGTAATCAAGTATGGACAAAGGAAAATTAGAATATAATTAAAATTTAACTTTTAGAATTCTTAATCTATAGTTAGCTACTCCCAAATCACTGGATTTTAACTGAGAAGTAAATATTTACTGGCCTTGGTCTAAATTAAAAGAAAAACATGAACCCTCAAAGTTAATTTTGTCACAATTCATTAGATGTTAAATCTATCAAAAATAAATTAGTAGCTGTATTTTTATGCTAAAAGGCTTCCTCACTTAAAATATTTCACCTCCCCATAACCTCAACAGTGAGCCCCTGCACCACATTTCACCTAACCATATCCGCAATAGTGAGCCCCTGCACCGCATTTCAGAATTTTATTAGAGCTGATCTAAGATGGAGCCAAAGGAGCTAAGAGTTACATTCACCTCCTCCCTGGACCGAACTGAAATTACTACTAAGGTACATAACTACCAAACTGAATAAGCAACTGAAGACTAGCTGAACATTACTCTTGTAACCAAGAACTACAGAAGAACCCTCAGCTAGACTGGTAGAAAGGGCAGAGATTCAAAAAGGGCTGGCCTTGCACCCACTTGTGGTGGTTGAGAATGCTGAGGGGTATCTCAGCTGCAAAGTTCCCCCTTGAGGATCATGGGGTCTCAACCTACACTGGGGTCCCCAACCTTGGGCACCAGAGGTGGGAAGAGGAGCCCACATAATATCTGGCTCTGAAAATCAGCAAGGATTCTGTCCTCCAGGAAGAAATGGGAGTCTGCTGGAAAGACAGGAACCCTCTTAGAGGGCCAGCACACAAGTCTTATTCCAAACACTCACTCTGGGACTATGAAGAAAGGGTGTCTCAGAGTGGAATGGAGTCATGCGAGGAGAAACTGCTTTGAATGGCTCTGGGAAGAGAGCTGAAGTTATGACTTCTGGGTCCCTTCCCTGTGCTGAGCTTCTCTCCCAGAGTACCCAAAGATGCCATCATTCCTGGGTTAAGCACTCCCTTCATTAGAGTATCAACCTGGGGAATCTACTAGCCCCACTGTCCTCACTCCTTGTTCTCTACCCTATGGAGCAACACACTACAAAGGAGTCAGCTGCCTGGGCCTATTATGTAGACTACATGGAGGTCTCTTGAGGTGGTCTGGTGGACTTAAGGGGTGTCAGAGATGAAGTTGTGTAACTTTGGGGTGGGGGCCATTTTTTAAAATCCCTTGCAGGTCTAACTAAGGCCACCATTCTGATGAAGAGCCCTCCCTCACACAGCCAAATCTTGGCTTTCTGGGGCCTGACGAATTCTGCTGGCTTTTACTCTAATGATTCCCTGAGGCCTCACCCAACCCAGCCACAAAGGTCCACAGATACCCCATGGGTGATAGCTGGCATTGGTGTATCCCGGAACTTTTGCTGAGTAGCCTAACACCCAGTAATGAAGCTGACTTTGAATCTGTATCAATCTGGTGAACACCACTCTCACCTACCTGATGACTCACTTACCTCATGCAACTCACATACCAACAGGAGCTCTTTCAGTGACTGACCACAACAGAAAGCTGGCAGGCAGAGGTGGATCTCAGAGTGACTTGGGCTTTTTGCTCACCTGGCCCACGGGCTTGGTGCTGGTGGCAGGAGGCCTTGGTGTGCAGCTTGGCCCCTCCTAGGCACACCCAGGCACAGCAGAGGCAGTCACAAACCCTGATTGCTTTGTAACTCCACATAGGTAGCCCAAGGGAAATCACTGGCAGAACCTGACTTGCACCAGAGTCCCTCCCAAGAGGGCCAAGTACCAGTACATGTGGTAGGGGGCTTCAGAGCATAATCCAATTAACTCCATGAGAGTGACACCCAAAGATTTCTGCAGGCACCAGACCATGCTGGCGTGAATTACTCAACATGGCATCAGCTTTCACATTGCAACACAGTGCATACTGCGGTCAGCCAACCTGAGGATCAACCCCATCCATGAACAGGCCATTAACAATCAAGACTCTACAAAAGGAGGGCTCACATAACACACACAAGTGACTTTCCTGGAGCACCTAGCTCAGGTGATCAGAAAGATTGTGCCACTGAGCTGCACAAGACACCTAATACATAAGGTTATTATACTAAGACTGGGGGGCATAGCAGATCCACCCAGTACACAGAAACAAATATGGAGAGGCAGCCAAAATGGGGACACAAAGAAACATGCCCCAAATGAAAGAACAAGAAAAATCCACCAAAAAAGAACTAAATGAAATGGAGGCAAGATATGCACCAGATACAGAGTTCAAGAACATGGTTACAAAGATACTCAAGGAATATAGTGAGAACTTCAATAAAGAAATAGCAAGTATAGCCTGGCCAGTGTGGCTCAGAGGTTGAGCATCGACCTATGGTCCAGGAGATTGTGGTTCAATTCCCAGTCAGGGCACATTCCCAGCTTGTGAGCTCGATCCTCAGTGGGGGGTCATGCAGGAGGCAGCAGATCAATGATTCTCTCATCATTGATGTTTCTCTCTCTCTCTTACTCTCTCTGAAATAGAGACATGTTTAAAAAAAGAGAGAGATAGCAAGTATAAAAAAGGACAAAGACATCATATAAAAGAAGCAGTCAGAAATGAAGAACACACTAGAAGAAATCAACAGCAAATTAGATGAAAAAGGAAATAGAATCATTGATTTAGAAGACAAGGTAGCAGGAAACACCCAATTAGAGCAAAATAAATAAATAAATAAATAAATAAATAAATAAATAAATAAATAAATAAATAAAAAATAAACAAAAATTATTTTAGAGGCTAGTTAACAGACTTCTGGGACAACACAAAGCATAGCAACATTCACATTATAGGGATTCCAGAAGGAGAAGAGAGAGAGCAAACAATTGAGACCCTATATGAATAAATAATGACTGAAAACTTTTCTGACCTGGTGAGGAAGAAAGACACACAAGTGCAGGATGCAAAGAGAGTCCCAAGCAAGATGAACACAAAAAGGCTCACACTAAGACACTTCAAAATTAAAATGGCTAAGTTTAAAGACAAAGAGAGAATCTTAAAAGCAGCAAGAGGAAAACAGATAGCTACCTACAAGGGAGCCCACATAGGACTGTCTGATGCTTTCTCCACAGAAACATTTCAGGTTGGTAGGTATTGGCACAAAATATTCAAAGTAATGAACAACAAGAACCTACAACTAAGACTACTCTACCTAGCAAGGCTATCGTTTAAAATTGAAGGAGAAAAAAAGAGCTTCCCAGGTAAGCTAAAGGAGTTCATCACCAACAAACCAGTATTAGAGGAAATATTAAAGGGACTTTTATACAAAGAATATGAAAAACGGAGGGGACATAATTATAAAGAATAAAATAGGAATAAGGGTGTACCTATCAATAATCGCTTTAAATGTAAATGGCTTCAATGCTCCAATCAAAAGACATGGAGTAGATGAATGGATAAGAAAACAAGATCCCACCCAGCTGCGCTTGGCTTAGCGCTTGTGCATTGACCTAGGATCCAGGAGATCACTGTTCAATTCCTGGTCAGGGCACATGCCCAGGTTGTGGGCTCTATCCCCAGTCGGGGGTGAGCAGGAGGCAGCCATCCAATGACTCTCTAATTATTGATGTTTCTATCTCTCTCTCTCCCTCTCCCTTCCTCTCTGAAATCAATAAAGATATATTTTAAAAATAGAAAAAAGATCCCTACCTTTGCTGTCTACAATACACCCACTTCAGGGAAAGATACACACACACTGAAAATAAAGGGATGAAAACAGATATTTCCTGAAAATGCAAACAAAAAGGGCCCTGGCCAAGTAGCTCAGTTGGCCGTCCCGATAAGCCAAGTGTGTGGGTTCAATCTCGCATCAGGGCACATACAAGAAGCAACCAATGAATGCATAAATGAGTGGAACAACAAATCAATGTTTCTCTTTCTCTCTCTCTCTCTCAAGTCAATAAATTAAAATATTAATTTAAAAAATTTTCAAATGCAAACAAAAAAAGCTGGGATAGCAATACTTATATCAGACAAAATAGAATTTAAAACTAAGGCTACAACAAGAGACAAAGAAGGTCATTACATAATGATAATGGGATCAATCCAATAAGAAGAAATAACCCTTGTAAACATATATGCACCCACCATAGGAGCACCTAAATATATAAAGCAAATATTGATAGAATCATAGTTGGGGAGTTTAATACCCCATTGACATCAACACTGAGATCTTCCAATATATATATATATAAAACAATCAAAACCACAGGGTATACATTTTTTTCAAGTGCACATAAAACATTTTCCAGGATAGACCACACGTTAGAGCATAAAACAAACCTCAATAAATTTAATAAGATTGAAATCATTTTACACATCTTCTCCAACCACAATGGTATGAAACTAGAAATCAATGGCAAACAAAACAAAAACAAAACACCACACAAACACATAAAGGCTAAATAACATGTTACTAAACAGTGAATGGGTTAACAATGAGATCAAGGACGAAATCAAAAGATACCTTGAGACAAATTAAATGGTAACAGACCACCCAAAATCTATGGGACACAGTGAAAGCAGTCCTAAGAGGGAAGTTCATAGCAATACAGGTTTACCTCTAGAAACAAGAAACCTCAAATTAACAATGTAAACTTTCACCGGAAGACATGTTTTAAATGAGCCCATCAGATTGTTTTAAAATGTGTGACATGGCCTTAATTTGATCGACTGATTGATTATTGTTATGACAGTATTCTATTTTTAGTGAGTCAAGTTCACCAAACATAAAATTAACAATTTTAAAGTGAAAAATATAGTAGCACTTGGTACATTTACAATGTTGTACAATGATCACCTCTGTCTAGTTTCCAAACTTTTCATCAGTCCAGAAGGAAACCCCATTCCCATGAAACAATAGCTCCCCATTCCCCCTATTGCAGTCTCTGGCAACCACTTGTCTGATTTCTGTCTCCATAGCATCACTTATTGTAGAAATTGCATGTAAAAGAAATCACACAATAAAACAGAAAAATTTTCTGCTTTGGCTGGTGTGGCTCGGTTAGTTGGACCATCATCCCATGCACCGAAGGGTCATGGGTTCAATTCGCAGTCAGGGCACATACCCAGGTTGCCAGTTCAATCCCATTTGAGGTACATACAGTAGGGTGAGAGTCTCTTGATTTTTCTTTCTAACCCTTCCTCTCCCTCTAAAATCAATTAAAAATATATATATATACCCTTGGTTGAGGATTTAAAAATAAAAAGACTAATTTTCTGTTACAAACCTAAAGGTAGTCCACTATAAAATTTTAAGAGTAAGTGCCATGCAAAATTAAATTGAGGGCAGGAAAATTCATTTCACAAGAGAGCACATTACCTTGAAATCTTCATGGTGGGATATAGGCCATGAATCATTAATGCCAGGTTTGCTGGAAAGTCTTTACAGTAAAATATACAAACAAACAAAAAGAGTGAGTTCATTTCTTAAAAAAAAAGCAACAAAAATTTTAAGCGAAAAATCAGCTATCTATATATCAAATGAAGATTCTTGATATAATTAACATGGGGCCCTGGTTTTAAAAAAGCTTTTAGTTATCTATTTCTGCTGCCACCTCTCCCAACCTACGAACTATTTAATGAAGACACATTCTGCTTGAGATTAATTTGTTTTTACCACTTAATGGCTAACATAAATTTGTTACCTGAGCTGGAACAAATCTGATGACTTAAACCAAGGTAGAAAGATACACTGTCCCTTCCCCATCATCTGTCCCTGGTTCAAAGACTAATCTACATCAGTAAAAAATGGCACTCTTGACTCTTGAGCATGGAAACCACTTATTAAGGAGAACCCATTCCTTCCTTTTACCCTAAAACTGTACAGGAAGTTCACTGAAATGGTTAAAAGTTAAATGTCCAAATATCAATGAACAAATGTATGTGTTCTCAGCCTTCCCACTCCCAGATCACCCTTCTGCAGACTCAATGACAGTCTTCAACCTTTACATCTTCAACCTATGAAGGCACAGACTCCTGATACAAGGCTGGGCTCCAATTACCAAGAATAGGAGCTCTCTATTTCCCTGCTCCTGGAAAACAAACTAAATGAAGTCTCAGGGATTCACTCATAACATAGGCATGTTATCAACTATCCAACCCCATTACTGATTTGACAGCTAGTTCTGCCCCTGCCAAACCCTACATGTACATGGGAAGCACATTAGCTCATTGGGAAAAGAGGTAGAGGTGAGAAGACACCTGCCTTGGGCCATAGATCTATGTCATTCAGCAATCTCCAGTCCCCTAAGACTCAATGGGACCTAAGCCCCACTCTAAGTCAGAGTTCAGGTAGGTAATACCACAGTCCTGTTTGTGATCAAAAGAATCTTTCCAGTGGCTCAAAGTATTTTAGTATCTTTCTGTAATTGTCCTAGTTCCTCCAATTAAACAAACAAAAGAGCAGCAACCTCATCAGGATTCTCCTGAGCCCCTTCTTTTAATGTGCCTTTCTAGACAACTCCCAACATCTTGGGGCTTCCTTCTTATAATTTATCATTAACTTGTCATAAACCCCCATATTCTCATCTCTTTTCTAAAACTATCCCAACCCAGTGTTGTTCATCTTGAAAGTTGGGATTCCCCTGCTAATGCCACTCTTAACCTCTATCCACTGTGTTCACTAGACCCATTCCCCATATTTCTATTATTAAAACACTCACCTACAGAATGATAAAGAAGGAAGATTATAACACTTAGAAACTTGAATTTACATTTCATTTCCACCACTTACTATGTTCCAAATAGTCACTTTAATCTCTTTGAGTTTCAAATTCTCCATGTGAACAACCACTTGACCAGGTTATGAAACACAGGGTGAAGTGCTAGAAGGTGTTCTCATTAATTAATTGCTAAAATTCCTTAAACTCCTGAAATTCTATGTGCCTTTGATTCTGTCTATAGAAAAATGGAGAACACCACTGCTGGCAGAAGTGGAAAAAAACAGCACAATGAAAGAAACACCAAAAATAGAGAAGTAAAAAAAATCAAGAGAAGTCATGGAAGAGGAAAAAAGGACTCTAGGAATAAATGAAAAAACTTAATACAACTAGGCAAAGGTGCTACCTGAGGGGAAAACCAGACTCGGAAGTCAGTAAATAGAGCAGTCAATTAGAAACATCTTCTAAATAGATGTTGAATTTAATTAACATAACATGGTCTACACATAGATATTTGTTACTTACAGATAAGGAATTCATTTCAAGAAGAAGAGATATCATTATACCTAGAAACACTTGCCTGATTAGGCCTTGCTTGGATAAAACCTTTGGTTCTGTGGCCATAGCTAACTGTGAAGTGCCCTAAAGCCTTTAATGGGAAAACGAGGTACTAGTTACCACTGCAATTGCCAAGTATAGTAAGACAAATGCTTGGACTAACTGGGCCTTTTAGAAAAACACTAAATCAGAGTTAACACACAATTAGATTTGACTTTCTGAGTTGATATAATTTGCATCCCTGTCTCGATGCCAGTGCTATACAGGGACTTATCAGTGTATGTTGAAGGACCACAGCATAGATTTGGGAGCCAAGTAGGTTGACAGTCAAGTCATGGGTCAGTAGTTGGAGTCATGGGTCAATTAATCAACCTCCCTGAATCACAGTTGCCTAATTAATAAAAAGTAAGCTATAATAGCATAGCTACTTTGCAAAGCTATTGTGATGACTATGTAACACATGTTAATTACATAATATTGGGCCTACCCCACAGTAGAACACTCTAGAAATGCATTTCTTAGTTAACATAATTTTTTAAAATCCTACCTCCTTAAAGAGTCTCCTTCAGAGCTCTCATCCCCTATTAAAGAAATAGTAAAATACACTTTAAAGCAACAATAGAAAAATACAGGACTTTAAAAGTACTGGACTAATGCTTTGTTAGGAAGGATTCCTTTGGGACCACACCTGAAGACTATACTAGAGTGAGTATTAATGATATAATGGATAGGCCATTAATACATTAAGAACATTTACTTTCCCTTTTTAAATATATCAAATGCAAAGAGTGGGCTCCATCAAAATGTGATACCTACATATGAACTGCTATTTACAATGAACATAACCCTACCCAAACCCCATCAGGCTGACAGAAAACGGTATCGTTAGGAGAAGCAGTATCATAAACGAACAATATCAAACTTAAATAGCATGAGTTTTCTGGACTCCTGCCTAGAAGAGCAGTTAGAAGAGGGTGTACTTATTTTGCTGTAACACAATTCCCACTTCTCCAGCTCTTCAGTGAAGACTAGCTGGTTTAGGATGAAACGCTCTATCACAAGGAAATTTGGTCACTAGGCACTGCACTTGGCAGCACAGCAAAACAAAGGGAACAGACCCTTTCTCTTCCTATACCCAACTGCAAGATAAGTAAGAAAGACTTCGATTCCAGTAGTATAAAGTATAACCCCTTGAGACTGTCTCCTTCCATTGCTAGAGTCTATCTGGACCCACCACATAGAGCAGCGTGGTTCAAACAGTTAGTGCCCTGCAGTAGTGCATGAGGTCATTTTTCTCAACCCTCCCCATTAGGTGGCAAATGCCTATAGAAATCATGCTTTTTTGGCTTGTGTGGCATATGTCATCAGATCCTATGCTGATGAACAAGAACAAACCACAAAGGACAAAGAACATCTTGGGTAACTACATTCAAGTACCTTAGGATTTTAATTTTTTAAACATTCAAAAAGATACCCACTATATGACTCCAACTATTCAACAGTCAGGAAAAGGCAAAACTATGGAGACAGTAAAGAGAGCAGTGGGTTCCAGAGCTTATGGAGCAGAGAGGGATGAAGAAGCAGAGCACAGAGGACTTTTAAGGCAGTGGAACGGTTCTCTATGATGCCTAATGGTCCACACATATCATCATACATTTGTCAAAACCCACTGAATGTACAACACCAAGAGTGAACCTTAATGTAAACTATGGACTTTGGTTGATAATGATGAGTCAGTGCAGGTACATCCGTTGTAATAAATGTACCTCTCTGGTTCATGATGTCAAAACTGAGGGAAGCTGGTGTATGGGGATGTGGGGTTTATGGGAACTCTTGTACTTCCCACTCAATTTTGCTGTGAATCTAAAAATGTTTTAAAAAATAATGCTTACTAATTATTTTTTTTTAAATATCTGCTGAACCTGCTATTAACATAGAGCAACATATTAAAGCTATTTTCAAGACACAGGCAGCTTCAAAATTAAGATAAAGATCCAGTGAGGAAACAAGATAGCAGCATAGGTAACATCTGTACCCGCCGCCTCCCGCAACCACATCAAAATTACAACTAAAATACAGAACCACCATCACTCAGAACCTCCTGAAATCTGGCTGAATAGAAGCCCTACAAGGAGGGAACTGAAGGTGCACCAAGACCAGCAGGAAGGGCAAAGAGGTGAGCAGTTTGGGGCTGAATCACCGAGAGGTGATTACCTGATGCCACAGGATAAACCTGGGAGGGACATCTTGGTGGTGGAGGTTTCCCAGAGGTGCGAGGGGTCCCAGTCTCATATCAGGCCCCCAGCCCAGGTTCCAGGAATGGGAAGAGAAGTCCCTGCAACTTTGGGCTGTGAAACCAGCAGGGACTGTGGCCGAGGGATGCTGAGGCTGTGGGAGTCCCAGGCACCTCTTCTTAAAGGGCCTGCACATGAACTCACTCAGACACCCTCCCTCTGAGCCCCAGCTCTGGGCAGCAACTTGAAAGGATCTGGGACATTTGGGGAGGAACTAACTTGTCTGAAATCAGGGCAAGAAGTAGAGGGGCAGCTTTCTCCCAGGCAGAAGAGCTAGCAGAGGCCATTGCTCTTTTGTTAAGCCCTCCCTCCACAGAGCCGGCAGGAAGGCACCATATTTGAATATCCACCAACTGACTCCCACCTTTGGCCTCGCCCTGGTGATTCCAGGAGACCCGCCCCTCCCAACTTGCCAGCTCATCTGAGCCATTTCCAGTGGCTTTTCTATGCAAGTGGCCTCTCAAATCATTTGTTTAGGACTTCCCTAAAATCTCTCAAACAAGCAGCAGCATGCCCCACATGTCTTGTAAGTGGCCACAGGCCTGGCACTAGTGGCAGCCTGCATAGCTTGGCCTCTCCTGGACACCTCCAAGCCCAGCACAAGTAGCGGCCAACTACGGTTTGCTGTGTAGCTCATGCTGGGTGACCCTGGGCATGGCACTGGAAGAGGCTGACTTTGCACCTCTCAGGAGGCCCCAGAGACAGTGCACCTGGTGGTCAGACTTGACCACGCTGAATTACAGCCCTACTACATCCACAAGTGACACACTCAAGGGGCACAATTGGTGCACACCAAAACTCCACTGAAGAAAATCCTGCTCCATAGGGGTGTCTCCAGCACACTAGCTCTTTGGCTGTAGTTGCAGCTGGTCCTCCTAGCCAATTGGCCTGGGGGTCAATTCCTCCCAGTGATGCCAACAGCAACCAAGGCTCAACTACAACAAATCAGAGCACACAGCCCACACAGGGGAGCACCTAGAAGGCCCAGCTCAGGTGACTGGAAAGGCTCAGCCACTGGGCCCTACAGGACACCTACTACACAAAGCCACTCTACAAAATCCAGGAGACACAGCAGCTCTACCTAATACATAGTAACAAACACTTGGAAACAGCCAAAATGTGGAGGCAAAGAAACATGTCACAAAGGAAAGGACAAAAGAAATCTCCAGAAAAGGAACTAAATGAAAGAGAACCAAGCAAGTTAACAGATACAGAGTTCAGAATCTTGTTTTTAAGGATGCTCATGCATATTAGTAAAAGTATTACGAAAACAAGTGAGACCATCAATGACATAACAATTTGAAATGAAGGTTACATGAACTGAAATGAAGAATAATTTACAGGGAATTAACAGTAGAGTAGAGGACACTGAGAATCAGATCAGCAATTTAGAACATGAGGAAACAAAGAGCACCCAACCAGATGAGAAAAAAGAAAAAAGAACCCAGAAATATGAAGTTAGTGTAAGGAGACTCTGGGACAACTTCAAGAGGCCCAACATTCGTATTATTGAGGTGCCAGAAGGGGAAGAAAGAGACTAAGAAATTGAAAACCTATTTGAAAAAATAATTACAGAAAACTTCCAGTACCTGGGGAAAGAAATAGACTTACAAGTCCAGTAAGCACAGAGGATCCCAAACAAGAGGAACCCAAAGAGGCCCACAGCAAGACACATCATAATTAAACTGCCAAAGGTTAAAGACAAAGATAGAATCTTAAAAGCAGCAAGAGAAAAACAGTTAGTTACCTACAAAGGAGCACCCATACAACTGTCAGTTGATTTCTCAACAGAAACGTTGCAGGCCAGAAGGGAGTGGCAAGAAATATTCAAAGTGATGAAAAACAAGGAACTACAACCAAGATTGCTCTCTCTAGCAAAGCTATCATTTAGAATTGAAGGTCAGCCTTCTGAATAGACACTTCTCCAAGGAGGACTTACAGATGGCCAAGAGACATATGAAAAAATGCTCAAAGTCACTAATCATCAGAGAGATGCAAATTAAAACCACAATGAGATATCACTTCACACCTGTCAGAATGGATACCATCAATAAGTCAACAAATGACAAGTGCTGGCAAGGGTGTGGAGAAAGGGAACCCAAGTGCACTGCTGGTAGGAATGCAGACTGGTGCAGCCACTTGGAAAACAGTATAGAGTTTCCTCAAAAGATTAAATATGGGATTGCCTTTTGACCCAGCAATCCTACTTCTGGGTATATATCCTAGAAATACCAATCAGGAAGAATATATGTATTTCTAAGATTTCAACTGTTACAACTCCTGAAAACCTCTCCAATCTATTCCTTCTTCCCCATTCGTCTCTCCTACCATAGTGCTACATTTGCCTCCCCTGCCTTGGGTCTCTGCCCTTCTCAAGTTCTCCTGCCCACTAATCTGTAGAATCTCTGATTTAAGAGCTCTCCTACTTTCTCAACACAGTTAGTTGCCTTCTCAGCCTTCTCTTCAGTTCATAGAAAGTCCCTATTTTTCCTCCTATTGCAGATGGCTGACAAAAAAAAAAAGAAAAAAAAAGAATTGAAGGTCAGATAAAGAGCTTCACAGATAAGAAAAAACTAAAGAAGTTCATCACCACCAGACCAGAACTACAGGAAATGTTGAAGTGTCTTCTTTAAGAAAAAGCTAATGAACAAAAGAATCTGACAAACTAAATAGATCCAGAGACATTGATGCATGCAAAAGATGATCATATTTCAGAGGAAAGAGGGAAGGGGGATGGAGCGTGGGAAGAGATTAACCAAAGAAGTTATATGTATATATGCATAACCCATGGACACAGTCAATAACGGGGTAAAGTCCTGGGGAGGGGGTGGGAGCGAGGTGGAGGGGATCAATTTGGGTGGGAAATGGGACACCTGTAATACTTTCAAAAATAAAGACAAATTAAAATAAATAAATATATAAAAGAAAGATCCAAGTATCAGAATATGGATATTATCTCCTCAATTGAATGAAGCAGATGAAAAGATATGAACAAGCAAATGACTTGAATTGTATACTAGGTAAGGTAAGATAAACACTGATAAATATGACTGACTATCTTCTTTATAATTATAAACAGGGAATAAGTGCAATATAAATCAAAACTAAAACATCCTTATAATTACAAGACAATTTTTATTCTAATTTTGAATCAGAAATCATCATGCTGATTTTATCTAAAAATGATCTTGAAACATTATTTGAATAAAAAGAAAAGATTATAAATGTCTAATATTGCCCAAGTCATTTACATACAAATAACTGTTAAATACTCACCAAAAGTAACAAAAGTGACTGGCATTGCTAATAATTATGCATGATGCAACTGAAACCACTACAATGTTATATAATTATATTACATGCTTTTAAAATGAAATTTTAAGTCAATCCCAAAAATACAGTCAGGGCTATAACGGCTGTGCAGAAAAATATTACACAGCAAGCCTAAAACAGCAATCCATAGTAAGTCTTACTCAAATGGCTAACCCCCGGTTGGTGCCAGATAAGATGAATCAGGGGAGGGTTTACACAATTTCTTAACAGGTTAGGAGGGGTTCACTGTGACTAAACACTTTGTACAACCAATGGGATTCATTCTGAACACTTGCTTTCCAACAGGCAATCTAGTATTTTGGCACACACTATGGGCAAGATACTGCTGTGACTAGGGTGACATAAAACCCCTGGCACTGAGTTTAAAGAGACTCTGGAATTGGTAACTGACATTTCACAAGTTTTGTGAGAATTTAACAGTGCAATATTTGAGCACATCCTGGGAACTCCACAGGGAGAGAGCTCTTCCAAGCTTGTGCCTGGTGTCCTCCACACTTTGTCCCAGAGGGTGATTTCAAGCATACCTCTCTTGGAACGGGGTCTTCTTACTGCTTCTTCTGTAGATTGCAGTAGATCTATTTAAATAAGGGAACAAAAAGATAAATGAAAGGATGATATCAGAAATAATTTAAACAAAGAAACCGAAATTTACTCAAAATAGAAAATGCTGAATCCTGATGATAGAGAGCCTGCTCTACTGTATGCAGGTGCCTATAAATAAAATGAAACATCACACTGGAAATATTCTCTAAGGACACTTTAATTCCTTTTTACAATAGTTCTGAATGAATCAAGCAACTAGGGTAGCCAAAGAAAAACAATAATTCTCTAAAGATAGTACAATAGTGTTCTAGTAATTACAGAGTTCTATTTCTTTGTTTCTAAACTTTTTCTTAATATCTTATGACACAAAAAAACATGGCTCTCCTATGAAAGGCAGTTGTTGAAAGGAGAAGGTAAAAAGTCAAAGAAACTATTAAAAATGTAGGGTGAATTACCCATGGATATCCCAACAAACTCAACATGTATGTTACAAAAGTGCTCTTTCCTGTTGAGTTGGTGCTCTTCCCTGTTCATCTAATAAAGTCCTATTCTCCACCTCCAGTTCACACGCCATTGTGCACACTGGAGACCTATGAATGAACCATCTTAGATTTCATTCTCCATGATAACATTTACATTTAATTATCATGAAATCATATGAACTAGACCTCTTTCCTTTCTCTTCTTTACTTTGCTACAGTCAATGGCCTTAGTCTACCAAGGGCTCTTAAAGATGGCTTTCACAGTGGTGAAAATAACAGCAAATATTATTTTCTTTCGTAAATTAAGATTCTTAAGAAGAACAAAAGCAATTTCATTGGGATCCTTGCCCACTGTTTAAGTGGTGTCATTTTTATCCTTAACCACTGGTTTCTGATTGCAGGCAAGTATTGTTCAGTTCCTAGATTTAGTGACTTTTTACTGAGACAAATCAATATGCAATAACAAGTGTTCATGTATTTGGTGTAAACCATTTGCTATAAAAACTAAACAAAAGATCCTTTCTTAACAAGTTAATTTTGTTATAATGTGATTATAGAGGAAGCGTGCAACCTCTTAACTTAAAATCCTTTTAATTTTTACATAAACATATCAAAGAGGACATTAGAAGTCATGACTAAATAAGTGAACTTCTTCTCCAACAACATTGTTCCAGATTTTAAATCACGTACAGTTAACTGTTTAAATAATAATGAATACTAGTCTATTAAGGAAGAAAATAAGAAACACTATAGGAGCCCATCCAGCGTGATCCAGGAGTTTGTACAGCCAATGGGATTCCCTCTGAAAACTTTCTGTCCATCTGTCCTTCTAGAATTTTGGCATGCACTATGGGGAACATGTCAATGTGATTAGGGAGCCATAAAGCCCTTGGTACTGAGTCTAAAGGGGCTCCGGGATGGTAGATGGCATTTCACATGTCTTCTAAGAATTTGACAGTGGAATACTTGAGCACATCTTGGGAACTCCACAGGGAGCGAGCTCTTCCAAGCTTGTGCCTGGTGTCCTCCACACGTTGTCCCATACACATTTTCTCCTTCCTGATTGTCCTATGATCCTTCCACTCTAGTTAATCATAGGTAGGAGTAAAACTACATGTTGAGGCCTATTAATTTGTATAGTGAGTAAGCCCAGCTAGGTGTGGGTTCAGGAACCTCTAACAGAATGGCATTATGTGGGGTTTTTATGCTGCGGGATGGTATGTTCCACATGATTAGAGGCAGAGGGTGATTTCAAGCATACCTCTCTTGGAACGGGGTCTTCTTACTGCTTCTTCTGTAGATTGCAGTAGATCTATTTGAAAAAGGAAAAAGAGATAAATGAAAGGATGATGTCGGAAAACAATGTGAGACAAAGAATGGGCAATTTACTCAAAATAGAAAATGCAGAATCCTAATGATAAAGAGCCTGCTCTACTGTATGCAGGTGCCTATAAATGAAATGAAACATCACACTGGTAATTTTCTCTAAGGACACTTTAATTCCTTTTTAACATAGTTTTGAATGAATCAAGCAACTAAGGTAGCCAAAGAAAAACAATAATTCTCTAAAAATAGCATAATAGTGTTCTGGTGATTACAGAGTTCTATTTCTTTGTTTCTAAACTTTTTCTTAATATCTTATGACACCAAAAAAAACACGGCTCTCCTATGAAAGACAGTTGTTGAAAACACAAGGTACAAAGTCAAAGAAACTGTATCCAAAATATAAGGTGAGTTACCCATGGATATCCCAACAAACTCAACATGTATGTGGAAAAACTGGTCTTTCAGTTGAGCTGTTGCTCTTCCCTGCTCATCTAATAAAGTCCTATTCTCCACCTCCAGTTCACACGCCATTGTGCACAGTGGAGACCTATGAATAAACCATCTTAGATTTCTCTCTCCATGATAACATTTACATTTAATTATCATGAAATCATATGAACTAGACCTCTTTCCTTTCTCTTCTTTATTTTGCTACAGTCAATGGCCTTAGTCTACCAAGGGCTCTTAAAGATGGCTTTTACAGTGAGGAAAATAACAGCAAATATTATTTTCCTTCATAAATTAAGATTCTTTAAAAGCAATCTCATTGGGATCCTTGCCCACTGTTTAAGTGGTGTCATTTTTATCCTTAACCACTGGTTTCTGATTGCAGGCAAGTATTGTTCAGTTCCTAGTTTTAGTGACTTTTTACTGAGACAAATCAATATGCAATAACAAGTATTCATGTAAACCATTTGTTATAAAAACTAAACAAAAGATCCTTTCTTAACAAGTTAATTTTGTCATAACGTGATTATAGAGAAAACATTCAACCTCTTAACTTAAAATTCGTTTACTTTTTTACATAAACATAGCATATGGGACATTAGAAGTCATGACTAAATAAGTGAACTTCTTCCCCAACAACATTGCTCCTGATTTTAAATCACCTACAATGAACTGTTTAAAAATAATGAATTCTAGTCTATTAAGGAAGAAAATAAGAAACACCATAGGAGCCTGTACAACCTGATCCTGGGGTTTGTACAACCACTGGGATTCATTCTGAACACTTGCTTTCTATTTGGCAGTCTAGAATTTTGGCACACACTATGGGGAAGATGCCAATGTGACTGGGGTGCCATAAAGCCCTTGGCACTGAGTCTAAATGGGCTCCGGGATGGTAGATGGCATTTCACATGTCTTCTAAGAATTTGACAGTGGAATACTTGAGCACATCTTGGGAACTCCACAGGGAGCGAGCTCTTCCAAGCTTGTGCCTGATGTCTTCCACACTTTGTCCCACACACATTTTCTCCTTCCTGATTGTCCTATGATCCTTCCACTCTAGTAAATTACAGGTAGGAGTAAAACTACATGTTGAGGCCTATGAATTTTTCTAGTGAGTAAGCCCAGCTAGGTGTGGGTTCAGGAACCTCTAACAGAATGGCATTATGTGGGGGTTTTATGCTGCGAGATGGTATGTTCCACATGATTAGAGGCAGAGGGTGATTTCAAGCATACCTCTCTTGGAACGGGGTCTTCTTACTGCTTCTTCTGTAGATTGCAGTAGATATATTTGAATAAAGGAACAAAAAGATAAATGAAATGATGATGTCATAACACATTGTGAAACAAAAAAACAAGGCAATTTACTCAAAATAGAAAATGCAGAATCCTAATGATAGAGAGCCTGCTCTAGTGTATGCAAGTGCCTATATGGAACTGAGACATGACACTGGCAATTTTCTCAAACTCAGCAGGGTTTCCTTCCTTTTACAATAGATATGAATCAGCCAAGTAACGTGGGTAATAAGATGAAAACAATAATTCTGAAACATAATGAAATAGGTTTCTAGTGATTACAGAGTTCTATTTGTTTGTTTCTAATCTCTTTCTTAATATCTTATGACACTATAAACATGGCTCTCCTATGAAAGGGACTTGTTCACAGGAAAAGGTAAAAAGTGAAAGAAACTTTATTCAAAATGTAGGCTGAGTTACTCATGGATATTCCAACAAACTTAACACGTATGGGAAAAAACTGGTCCTTCCTGTTGAACTGTTGCTCTTCCCTACTCATGTGATAAAGTCCTATTCTCCATGTCTAATTCACAGTCCGGTCCACAAGCTGGAAACTTATGAATGAACCATCTTAGATTTCTCTCTCTCTACTAATTTTTTACCCTTAATCGTCATGAAAACCTGTGAACTAGACACCTTTTCCTTCTCTGCTTTATTCTGCTACTGTCAACTGCCCAAGTCAAACAATTGGCTTTCAAAAGGGCAAAAATGCACCATTGTTAATCCTTCATAAATTAATATTTTTTAAGCAGAACGAGAAAGAGATTTGCTTAGAAAAACACAATCACTTAAATGGAATAGATTGACCTTCCTGACTTGATTTTAGCATGGATGGGTCAAAGCTTCATCATGGCCTGATGCTAGTCCAGGGAGACAAAGCTCCCTTTGTCTTCGAATCCCTTTATTTGGTTTCCTTCAATCTGTCCTCTACATGAGTGTTCTGCAAACTAGGGCCCATGGGGTCTAATACAACCTAGCATCTGGTTTTGTGCATAAAGTCTCACTGGAATACAGTCCTGTCTTTTCCTTGACATATTGTCTATGACTGCTCTCAAACTACAATGGTAGACATGAAGAGATATGATAGACCACATGACCTAAAATCAGCTCCTTTAGACAAAAAGCATTCTGGTCCCCCATTCATATACAATCCAGAGTGCCCCAACAAATGTATTCTTCTGACACATATGCTCAGTTCTCTCCAATGAATCCCTTCAGTAGATATTGCTGACTACCTACCTTAGTCTTCCTTCTTGCTGTAGACCCCCAGCTGTATTTGCACATTTACTGTCCTGATACACAAATGAGGTGGTATCTACCCAGCTCCAAAAAGAGAAATGATTATACTAAGCTAATCACAGTACCTAGGTAATGACTAAGTGGTTTAGGAGTGAGCATGTGATGTAGCCCAAGCCAATAAGTTGTTAGTGAAAGTCAATGGCAAGCCACTCAGTTTTCCTCGTATTTAAAAGAAACATATAGCTCAGCATCACCAATCAGGGAAATTCAAAGGAAAGCCATAATACAGTACCACCTCATGCCTCTCAGAATAGCTGTCCTCAAGATATACATAAATAAATTAACTAGTGTTGGCCACAATGTGGAGAAAAGGGAAAGCCTACCGCTCTGGTTTTGGGAGTTTAAATTGGTACAGTCACTGTGAAAAACAGCATGGAGATGCCTCAGAAAATTAGAAATAAAACTGCCATTCCACTTCTGGGCATTTCTTCAACAAAAGCATGAACACAGATTTGAACAGATATCTCCACCCCTATGTTCAGTGCAACATTATTTAGAATACCTAAGATATGGAAGCCATGTAGGTGTCCCTCCATAGGTATACAAAGAAGATGTAGCAAGTATAACATATATAGTGAAATATCACTCAGGCATGAAAAAAAGGAAATCTTGCCTTTTACGACAATATGAAAGGACCAAGAGGCTGTTATGCTAAGTGAAATAAGACAAAGACAAAATAGTATGTCTCACTTACATACGGAATCTAAAACAAGAAAACAAATCAGAAACATATCCCATAGCTACAGGGAACAATCTCATGGTTGCCAGACGTTAGTGAGGTGAGGACACACATGATATAGAACATGATTAACAAGTGAACCTTCCACTTATAACATATGTGAGCCACCCGGATGTACTGTACAGCACAGGAAATATGTCAGTATCATGATAACTTTGCACAGACATAGAGGGTGACTAGACTTAGCGCGGTGATCACATCCTAAAATATGTAAATGTCTAACCACCATGTTGTAGACCTGAAAGTCATATATTGTGTGCCAACTACGCTTTTAACAAGATATTTCAAAGGAAAGGAGAAAGGCATAAGGAAAAGCAATCTTTCCAGTGTATAAAGATACACTGTCTTTTGAGAATATGATGCCTCGGAGCCATCACTAAGCAGCTGCCTAGGAAAGGACACATTACCATTGACAACCATGCAGCTGAAAGAGGACAACTAGGATCCTGATGACATCATGGAAAACCAAAACAATCCTCCTTACTATTGTTTTGGCCACAGTTAATTAGGCCACCTATCCTCTGAAGCTAAGACCATTCTATGTGACTGACAGCCCAAGGCCTACAGGGTAAGATCTCTTCCTTTCTGGTGCAGGAGACTTTCAAACGCTTGCCTTCGCTAGGTAGTCACCTGATTCCCACCCATTCCCACAGGACACACTGTGCACCATCAATAATGAACTGGGCATTAATGCCGCAAAGTTCTCTTGTACATATGAGCCCTTGCACTGCTGTGCAGGCTGCCAAATGTGTCCTCTCCATCAATGTTCCTCCTGCTAAACGTCACCCTTCTGCCCCTTTACCTGGCAAACTTCTTCATGTTCTGCATGCTTACTTTACATCTCACCTACACTTTTTATGTTTTAACCCTTTGCGGTCATATGTCTGTTCTTAGCCACCACAGCAAGGAACCGTACGCATCTTAACTCCATTCATGTATCAGTTCATAATTTCTCTTGTTTATCCTTCATAAACTTGCATGTTATGTATCACTGCTCTTTCAATGGAAATTAATTCCGACCAGTATGACACCCATGTCCAAATTTAATACAACCACAAGGGTTAATAATAAATCTTTTGAATTGATTTGACAGAGACAGGAAGGGAGAAACAGAGAGAGAAACAGTGATTTCTTGTTCCACTTCCTTATGCATTCCTTGGTTGATTCTGGTATGTGCCTTGACCAGGGACAAAACCCACCACTTTGGCATTTGGGGAAAGCGCTTTAGACAGCTGACGTACCTGGCCAAGGCCTCACCCACATTTTTCAAACTCTAATTCTTGTCTTGGATTTAAAGTGTCTGGCACATACTACACACCAATGAAAAGAATAAATAATAACAGGGGTAAGCTCCTAGTGTGCTCTGGCACCTAGTAAGCACTGAATAAAGTATAGGAAATAATAAAAATGACAATGATAATAACAAGCTCTTGGAGGGCAGGGACCTAGTTTTTTAAATGTTTGAATTCTGCAACATCAGCATAACACCTAGTACCTAAAAGACACCTCACAGTTAAATAGCAAACCATTAAGAGGCCAACGAATAACTCACTTTTGAGATTTTCTTTGAAAATTCTGTTTCAAAAAAACACACAGAAATAAACCAGGCACAGCTCTCTCATAATATTAGCACCTTCAAGGTCAATCTTCTACTTCCTCTTTATGTTTTCCATAATCTGCCAAAGCAACCTACACAAGTTCTTGTTGAAGGTCTACTAACTCCAAGGTGTCCTCATGCCTTTCACGTGGTAGGCACAATGAACTCAGTGCCACAGCTGGGTAGCACACTGGCATTCTTCTTCTTTTTTTTAAATCTTTTTTAAAAAATATATCTTTATTGATTTCAGAGAGAGGAAAGAAGAGGGAGAGAGAGAGATAGAAACATCAATGATGAGACAGTGATCAGCTGCAGCCCACAACCTGGGCATGTGTCCTGACCGGGAACCGAACCCTGATCGACTGGATCCTAGGTAGATGCTCAACCGCTGAGACACGCCTGGCTGGGCCACTGGCATTCTTCTTATTGTGAAACATTTCTCCGCTTTTATTAGAATTTGTTAAGTCCCAGTTGAGCTATTTGAATATTTATTACGATTTTCTTTTGAACAATGGCATTAGATCCTCTGGTTCTCAGAATATTAGTGTCATGACAATGATTCAACAAGCAGAAGGATCGTCTTGTTCTAATGAAGTCAACATGCCTCATTCTGTTTTGACTTCTGAGGAATGAAGTTGATCATAGTGAGACCTTGTTGGTATAATATGTAAAACTATCTCTGCTTCTCAACTGGCATTGCCTCTCTGACTTCTGTACTCTGGTAGATATGTTTAAAACCCAATCATTGGGATCCTGGCCCTCTGGCTACCTGTTGTAGTTTTTATCGTTAACCATTGGCTTTTAGTTCCAGGGAAGTATTGTTCAGTTCCTAGTTTAGTGACTTTTTAGTGAGACAAGGCAGTATGTAATAACAAGTATTCATTTACTTAGTGTAATCTATTTGCTATAAAAACTAAACAACATGTCCGTTGTTAACACGTTCAGTTTGTTACACTGTGATTATACAAGAGAGGACCTACATCTTAACTCAAAAATCCTTTTACTTTTTTAAATAAACCTATCATATGGGATATTAGAAGTTGTGACTAAACAAATCAGCTTCTTCTCCAACAATATTGCTCTGGATTTTAAATCACCTACAATTAACAGTTTAAATAATACTGAATACTGGTCTATTAAGGAAGAAATTAAGAAAAACTATAAGAATCCAACCAGCTTGATCCAGGACTTCAAATAACTGATGGGATTCATTCTGGACACTTGCTTTCCTTCTGGGAACCTATAATTTTGTCACACACTATGCGGAAGATGCCTATGTGACTAGGGTGCCATATCACCCTTGGCACTGAGTCTAACGGGACTCTGGGACTGGTAGATGGCATTTCACATGTGTTGTAAGAATTTGACAGTGGAATACTTGAGCACGTTCTGGTAACTCCACAGGGAGACAACTGTTGCAAGCTTGTGCCTGGTGTCATTCCCACTTTGTCACACGCAACATTTGTTCTTGCTGATTGTCTTATGATACTTCCACTCTCTTAAATCACAGGTAGGAGTAAATTATATGTTGAATCCTATGAATTTTTCTAGCGAATAGACCCAGGTAGGTGTGGGTTTGGGAACCCCTAACAATATGGCATTATGTGGCATTTTTATGATGCGGAATTGTATGTTGTGCATGACTAGAGGCAGAGCGTGATTTCAAGCATACCTCTCTTGGAACTGCTTCTTCTTGATGCTTCTTCTGAAGATTCCTGCAGATCTGTTTGAATAAAGGTACGAACAGATAAATGAAACGATGATGTCAGAAAACAATGTGAAACAAAAAAACAAGGCAATTTACTCAAAAAAGAAAATGCACAATCCTAATGATAGATAATATGCTCTACTGTATGAAAGTGCCTATAAAGGAAATGAAACATCACACTGGCAATTTTCTCCAACTAAGCAGGGTTTCATTGCTCTGTACAACAGATATGAATCCATCAAGTAACTGGGGTAGCGAGAGGAAAACAGTAATTATCAAAGATAGTACAACAGTCTTCTATTGATTACAGACTTCTATTGGTTTGTTTCCAACATATTTTTTAATATCTCTGGACACTGAAAACATGGCTCTCCTATGAGAGGTAGTTGTTGACAGGACAAGGTTAAAAGTCAAAGAAACTGTATCCAAAATCTAAGCTGAGTTACCCATGGATATTCCAACAAACTCAACATGAGTGGGGAAAAATTGGTCTTTCCTGTTGAACTGTTGCTCTTCCCTGCTCATCTGATGAAGACCTATTCTCAATGTCCAATTCACACACCAGTGCACAAGCTGGAGACCTATGAATGAACCAGCTTAGATTTCTCTCCCTCTGTTAACTTTTGAAGCTTAATCATCATGAAATCATGTGCACTAGACCTCTTTTCCTTCTCTACTTTGTTTTGCTACTGTGAACTGCACAAGTCAAACGACTGCCTTTCAGAGGGGCAAAAATTACACCATTATTATTCCTTCGTAAATTAAATTTTTTTTAAGCAGAACAAATGAGAAAGACATAGGCTTGGAAAAACACAATCATCTCAAATGGAATAAATTGACCCTCCTGACTTGATTGCAGCATGGATGGGTGAGAGCTTCATCATGGCCTGAAGCTAGTCCAAGGAGACAAAGCTTCCTTTCTCTTCCACTCCACTTATGAGGTTTCCTTCAATCTGTCCTCTGCATGAGTGCTCCGCAAACTAGAGCCCATGGGGTCTAATACAACCTGTCATCTGGTTTTGTACATAAAGTCTCACTGGAACACAGTCCTGCCTTTTCACTAACGTATTGTCTATGACCGCTCTCACATTACAGTGGCAGTCTTGAGGAGATATGACAGACCACATGACCTAAAATCAGGCCCTTTACAGAAAAAGCTTCCTGATCCCCCCTTCATATCAAAACCAGAGTGCCCCCATCAAATGTAACCTTATGGCATTTCTGCTCAATACTCTGCTATGAATCCCTGCCTGCAGTAAATATTGCTGACTCCCTACCTTAGTCTTGCTTCTTGCTGGAGACCCCCAGGTGTATGTGGACATTTACTGTCCTGATACACAAATAAGGTGGTATCTGCCCAGCTCCAAAAAGAGAAATGATTATATTAAGCTAATCACAGTACCTAGGTTACCACTAAGTGGTTTCAGAGTGAGCATGTGATGTACCTCAAGCCTAAAAATGTTAGCGGAAGTCAACTGCAAGCCCCTCAGTTTTCTTCGTATTTAAAAGAAACACATAGCTCAGCATCACCAATCAGGGAAATGCAAATGAAAGCCATAATGCAGGAGGACCTCACTCCTTAGAGAATGTCTATCCTCAAGATATAAACAAATAAATCACAAGTGCTGGCCACGATGTGGAGAAAAGAGAAAGCCTTAAGCTCTATTTGTGGGTTTGTAAATTGGTACTTTCACTATGAAAAACACCTTGGAGATGTCTCAGAAAGTTAGAAATAAAACTGCCATTCCATTTCTGGGTATTTCTTCAACAAAAACATGTACTCATATTTGAAAAGATATCTGTACCCCTATGTTCACTGCAGCATTACTTACAATAGCCAAGATATGGTAGCAATGTACGTGTCTTTCGATATATCAAGAAAAAAAGAAGATGTAGCAAGCATGTATTATATATTGAAATATCGCTCAGAAACGGAAATAAGGGAATCTTGCCAATTACAACAACATGGATGGACCAAGAGGCTGTTATGCTTAATGAAATAAGACAAGAAAGACAAATATAGCATGTCTCACTTACATGTGGAATCTAAATCAACCAAACTAACAAAACAGAAACACACCCCAAAATGACAGGGAACAAAACCATGGTTGCCAGAGGCTAGTGGGTTAAGGAGACACATGATATAGAAGAACATGAATAAGAAGTGAACCTTGTAGTTATAGCACATGTGAGCCACCCAGATGTACTGTGAAGCACAGGGAATGTGTCAGTATTGTAGTAACTTTGCATGGAAATAGATGGTAACTAGACTTAGCTTGGCGATCACATCCTAAAATATATAAGTGTCAAACCACCTTGTTGTACACCTGAAAGTTATATATTGTGTGCCAACTATGCTTTTAACAAGAAATTTCAAAGGAAAGGAGAAACGCATAAGGAAAAGCACACTGTCATGTGAGAATATGATGCCTTGGAGCCCTCGTTACTAGCTGGCCAGGAAAGGACACATTAACACTGAAAACCATGCCTCTGGAAAGAGACAACTAGGATCCTGATAACATCATGGAAACACCAAAACAATCCTGGTTCCTATTGTTTTGGCCACAGTTAATTAGGCCACCTTTCCTCTGAAGCTCAGACCATTCTATGTGACTGACAGCCCAAGGCCTACAGGGTAAGATCTCTTCCTTTCTGCTGTAGGAGACTTTCATAAGCTTGCCTTCGCTAGGTAGTCACCTCATTCCCAGCCATTCCCATAGAACACATTGTGCACCATCAATACTGAACTGGGCATTATGCCAGAAAGTTCTCTTGTACATTTGAGCCCTTGCACTGCTGTTCCCACTGACAAACGCAATGTTCCTCCAGCTAAACACCACCCTTCTGCCCCTTTACCTGGCAAACTTCTACATGTTCTGCATGTTTACTTTACATCCCACCTACACTTTCTATGTTTTAATTATAAATCTTCTTTTCATTTATAAATTGATTTGTTAGAGAGACAGGAAGGGAGAAACAGAGAGAGAAAGAATCATGATTTGATGTCTTACTTATTTATGCATTCATTGGTTCATTCTGGTATGTACCCCCACCAGGAATCAAACCTACAACTTTGGCATTTGGGGACAGTACTTTAACCAACTCACCTACCTGGCTAAGGCCTCACACACATTTTGAAAACACTAATTCTCATCATGGATTCAAAGTGTCTGGCACATACTACACACCAATGCAAAAGAATAAATAATGACAAAGGTAAGCTCCTAGTGCGCTCTGGCACCTAGTAAGCACTGAGTAAAGTATTAAAAATAATAAAAATCACAGTGGTAATAAGAAGGTCTTGCAGGGCAGAGACCAGGTTTTTCAAATGTTTGAATCCTGCAACACAGAAGAACATCAAGTACCTAAAAGACACCTGAGAGTTAAATAGGAAACCATTAAGACGGAACCAATGAATAACTGAATTTTGTGATTTTCTTTGAAAATCCTGTTTCAAAAAACATACAGAAATAAACCAGACACAGCTCTCTGATATTACGTGCACCTTCAAGGTCAAACCACTATTTCATCTTTATGTTTCTTATAATTTGCAAAACCAACCTACACAAGTTCTTGTTGAAGGTCTACTAAGTCCAAGGTGTCCTCATACACTTTACGTGGCAGGCACAATGAACCCAGTGCCACAGCTGGGTAGGACACTGGCATTTTTGTTATAGTGAAACATTTCTCTACTTTTATTGTAACTTGTTAACTCTGAGTTGAGCTATTTGAATATTTATTATGATTATCTTTTCACCAATGGCAAAAGAGCATCTGGTTCTAGGGAAATTACAGTGTCATGACAATTATCCAACAAGCAGAAGGATCATCTTGTTCTAATGAAGTCAACATGCCTCATTCTGTTTTGACTTCTGAGGAATGAAGTTGATCATAGTGAGACCCTGTTGGTATAATATGTAAAATAGCCTCTGTTTCTCAATTGGCATTGACTCTCTGACTTCTGTACTTCTGGTGGATATTTTTAAAAACCAATCTCATTGGGATCCTTGCCCACTGGCTAAGTGTTGTCGTTTTTATCGTTAACCATTGGTTTCTGGTTCCAGGGAAGTACAGTTCAGTTCCTAGTTACTGACTTTTTAGTGAGACAAATCAGTATGTAATAACAAGTATTTATTTACTTAGTCCAATCCATTGCCTGTAAAAACTAAACAAAAGATCTTTTCTTAACAATTTCAGTGTGTCATAATGTGGTTATTGAGGAAACATACTATCTTTTAATTTAAAATCCTTTTACTTTTCTACATTAAGATATCATATGGGATATTAGAAGTCGTGTCTAAATAAATGAGCTTCTCCAACATTATTGCTTCAGATTTTAAATCACCTACTATGAACTATTTAAATAATAGTGAATAATAATCTATTAAGGAAGAAATTAAGAAAAACTCTAGGAGCCTGGCCAGCCTGAGCCAGGAATTTGTATAAGCAAATGGATTCATGCTGAACACTTGCTTTCCTTCTGGCCATCTAGAATTTTGGAACACAGTATAGGGAAGATGCCTATGTGATTAGGGTTCCATAAAACCCTTGGCACTGAGTCTAACGGGACTTTGGGACTGGTAAATGCCATTTCACATGTTTTGTCAGAATTTCACAGTGGAATACTTGAGTACATCCTGGGAACTCCACAGGCAGAGAGCTCTTCCAAGCTTTTGCCTGGTGTACTGCACACTGTCACACACAGATTTTCTCCTTCCTGATTGTCCTATGATCCTTCCACCCTAGTAAATCACAGGTAGGAGTAAAACTATATGTTGAGTCCTATGATTTTCTCTAGTGAATAAGCCCACCAAGGTGTGGGTTCAGGAACCCCTAACAGAATGGAATTATGTGTCATTTTTTATATGCGGGATGGTATGTTCTACATGATTAGAGGCAGAAGTTGATTTCAATCATACCTCTCCTGGAATTCCTTCTTCTTGATGCCTCGTCTGAAGATTCCTGTAGATCTATTTGAATAAAGGCATGGGAAGGTGAATGAAACGATGATGTCAGAAAATAATATGAAAAAGGCAACAATTATATTTATTGAAAATATAAAATACAGAATCTCAATAACTTATAACACGTTCTATAGTATGGAAGTTTAAGTAAAGAAAATGAAACATCACTGTGACCATTTTCTCCAACTAAGCAGGGTTTACTTCCTTTGTACAATAATTATGAATCAATCAAGTAACTGGGGTAGCGAGAGAAAAACGATATTTCTCAAAGATAGTACAGTAGTGTTATAGTGATTACACAGTTCTTGACTTCTAAACTTTTTAATATCTTATGACACTACAAACATGGCTCTCCTATGAAAGGCAGTTGTTGACAGGGCAAGGTAAAGAATCAAAGAAACTGTATCCAAAATGTAGAGTGAGTTACCCAGGGATATTCCAACAAACTCAATATGTGTGCTAAAAAACTGGTCTTTCCTGTTGAACTGTTGCTCACCCCTGCTCATCTGATAAAGTCCTATTCTCCACCTCCTGTTCACACACCAGTGCACAAGCTGGAGACCTATGAATGAACGCTCTTAGATTTTTCTCCCTCTACTAACTTTTTACAATTAATTGTCATGAAAGCAAATGAACTACACTTCTTTTCTTTCTCTGCTTTATTTAGCTCTTGTCAACTGCCCTATTCAAACAGTTGGCTTTCACAGGGTCAAAAATAAGGGCAACTATTATTATTCATTCATAAATTAAAAATTTTAAAGCAGAACAATGGAGAAAGACATACACCTAGAAAAACACAATCATCTTAAATAGAATGAATTGACCCTCCTGACTTGATTTCAGCATGGATGGATAACACCTTCATCATGGCCTGATGCTAGTCCAGGCTTCCTTTGTCTCCCACTCCCTTTATGTAGTTTCCTTCAATCTGTCCCCTACATGAGGGCTTTGCAAACTAGGGCCCATGGGTCTAAAACAACCTGTCATCTGGTTTTGTACATAAAGTCTCACTGGAACACAGTCCTGCCTTCTCACTGACATATTGTCTATGACTGCTCTCACACTACAATGGCAGACTTGAGGAAATATGACAGACCACATGGCCTAAAGTCAGGCCCTTTACAGAAAAAGCTTCCTGATCCCCTCTTCACATCAAAACCAGAGTGCCCCCATCAAATGTAATCTTATGGCATTTCTGCTCGATACTCTGCTATGAATCGCTGCAGTAAATATTGCTGACTCCCTACCTTCTTGCTGGAGACCCCCAGCTGTATTTCGACATTTACTGTCCCGATACACAAACAAGGTGGTATCTGCCCAGCTCAAAAATAGAAATGTTTATACTAAGCTAGTCACAGTAGTAGGTTACCACTAAGTGATTTAAGAGTGAGCATGTGATGTACCCCAAGCCTATTAAATGTTAGAGAAAGTAAACTGCAAGCTTCTCAGTTTTCCTCCTATTTAAAAAACACATAGCTCAACATCAGTAATCAGGGAAATGCAAATGAAAGCCATAATGCAGGACCACCTCACTCCTCTCAGAATGGCTGTCCTCAAGATATGAATAAATAAATAATAAAGGTTGGCCATGATGGGGGAGAAAAGAGAAAGTCTTGTGCCCTGCTCATGGGATTGTAAACTGGTACAGTCACTATGGAAAACAGCATGGAGGTTCTTCACAAAATTAGAAATACAACTGCTATCCACTTCAAGGCATTTACAACAAACAGAGATTTGAAAGGATATCTGCACCCCTATGTTCACTGCAGCATTACTTACAATAACCAAGATATGGAAGCAATGTACATGTCTTTTGATAAAAAAAGAAAAAGAAAGAAGATGTAGCAAGTATATAGTATATAATGAAATATCACTAAGACATGGAAAGAAAGAAATCTTGCCATTTAAAATCACATGGTTGGATTAAGAGGCTGTTATGCTAAGGGAAATAAGACAAAGACAAATATAGTATGTCTCGCATGTGGAATCTAAAACAACAAAACAAACAAAACAGAAACACACTCAATAGCTACAGGGAACAAACTCATGGATGCCAGACGACAGTGAGTTGAGGAGACGGATAATATAGAAAAACGTGAATAAGGAGTGAACCTTGTAGTTATAACATATGTGAGCCACTCAGATGTACTGTACAGCACAGGGAACATGTCAGTATCGTAATAACCTGCATGGACATAGAGGGTGACTAGACTTAGCATGGTGATCACATCCTAAAGTACGTAAATGTCAAACCACCATGTTGTACAACTGAAAGTCATATATTGTGTGCCAACTATAATTTAAAAAGAAATTTCAAAGGAAAGGAGAAACACATAAGGAAAAGCAGGCCTTCCAGCCTTTATACACTGTCATATGAGAATATGATGCCTCGGAGCCCTCACTAAGCAGCTGGCCAGGAAAGGACACATTAACACTGACAACCATGCACCTGAAAAGGGACAACTGGGATCCTGATGACATCACAAAAACACCAAAACAATCCTGGTTCCTATTGTTTTGGCCACAGTTAATTAGGCCACCTATCCTCTGAATTAAAAGCAATGACTGACAGCCCAAGGCCTACAGGGTAAGATCTCTTCCTTTCTGGTGTAGGAGACTTTCAAAAGCTTGTCTTAGCTAGGTAGTCACCTCATTCCCAACCATTCCCACAGGACACATTGTGCACCTTCAAAACTAAACTGGGCATTCATGCCCCAAAATTCTCTTGTACATCTGAGCCCTTGCACTGCTGTTCCCGCTGCCTAACCAGTCATATCGATAGAAGTTCCTCCTGCTAAACATCCCTCTTCTGCCCCTCTACCTGGCAAACTTCTTCACGTTCTGCATGCTTACTTTATATTCCATCCACACTTTTTGTTTTAATTATAAATCTTCTTTTCAATTGATTTGTGAGAGAGACAGGGAGAAACAGAGAGAGAGAGAAACAGTGATTTCTTGTTCCACTTCCTTATGCATTCCTTGGTTGATTCTGGTATGTGCCCTCACCAGGGATCAAATCCACAACTTTTGCATTTGGAGACAATGCTTTAACTAACTGACCTACCTGGCCAAGGCCTCACCTACTTTTATTTATTTATTTATTTATTTATTTATTTATTATTTATTTATTTATTTATTTATTATTTATTTATTTATTTATTAGTACCTGGCACCTCCTAGGTACCTGATCACTGGTCTTCATTTCTGTTGGGGATACAATGCAGGCCAATGATAGGATGGACACTGTTTTCCAATCCTGCTTGACAGCAAGAATGACCCAAGGAGCTGGTTAAAAATACATATTCCCAGGCCTCATCCTCCACAGTCTATAGAAAACAATGGGAATCTATGTTCTAACAAGCCTCCGGCTAATTCCTATCAGGCACTGGGAACACATCCAGGAGCCCTTCATTCCAACGTCTTGGTTCAGCTCTTTTGTTCCCTATGCATCTGGCCCTGTATTCAGCAAAGCTGTAGCTGTTGCTTGAAGGTGGACATGATTAAAAGGTCAAATATCATTAAACTGTATTCTCAAAGAGAATGAGCCCTGAACTTTGCACAGCAGATTTATTTCTAAAAGCTGTTTGCAAATGGAATTTGGGGGGATATGTGTGTGTGTGTGTGTGTGTGTGTGTGTGTGTGTGTGAGAGAGAGAGAGAGAGAGAGAGAGAGAGAGAGAGAGAACAAGCATATATTTAATACCATAGTTTGCAATTCAAGGGAATGCATTCAATTCAACTAAATTAATATTGTTGGGTGACTTATGTGCTGGGCATACAAGGGATTTGCTTAGAGTCCAGTGAGGAAGATGGTGAAATAAACAGGCAATTACAACACTGTGGTTAGATAAGGTTCACACAGGGACCTAGGAGACCACGAAGGGGGGTGTGCATCCAACTCTGGGTTGGCGCACATCTAGGAATTTTCAGGGGAAGTAACAGGCCTGTAAATTGGAATTAAGTCTTTTTTTTTTTTTTTTTGCAAAGTGACTCACCCTTCTCTAATTTATCCTTGCAGAAAAATGAAGTTTCACATCATTTATACAAGCATGTATACAAGCATGCAGCGGCACAAGTTTTGAGTTCCTGCTAGGGGCAAGGCGCAGAGTGAGGTGTGGCAGGGAGACCTGGGTGAGAAAAGCCCAATCCCTGCCCTCAGGGAGTTTATATCACACCCCCTCAGGGTTAAGTGCTGTTCTCATCTGGGTCATTAATCCAGTGGAATCTGTGTATGTCTGAACAGGTAGTTTACTATTCAGGTCTTAACTCCTTTTACTGAAAAGGCTGTGTGTTCTCTTTCATCACCACGTGGTGGGGAAATCCAGTTCCAACCAACACTTCAGTGCTGGCATCCAGGAGAAAACCCAAGTGCACGCTGGAGTTCCTAGAGCTGTTTGCCACGAAGCCACGGAGGTCTGGATGGGTTTGTAGGGTCTGTAGGGTCTGTGAGTACCAGGGCAGCCCGCAGACCTGGCAGCTTTCCTTCCCTCTGGGCATGATGAACACAAGCGCCTTTCAAACCACCTGTCTTTTCTGCCTGTCTGGTAGGAGCTGTGTAGATCCTTTCAGCACTGGTGTCTTCCCGTCTTCCAGATGGGGAACTTGAGGTACAAGGGGTACCTGGAGGCAGTGTTTGCCACCTGGTGCTTTGCACCTTGTTTTCTCGGCCACTGGCTTAGCCTTCGGGATCCTCAGTTTCCTCCTCTGTGCATGGGCACAGTGGTAGCATCTGTAGTAATCTTGAACCTCTTAGGACCCTGAACTTCTGTGAGGAAGTGATGAAAGCTGCCAGGAGAGCTTATGTTTATTGAGGCCCACTCTGTGTCAGGCCCAGTGTTTGGGACTTTCCCCTCATTGTCTCATGTAATCATCAGTAGAGTCTCTCTGGCCAGGTATTAGTCTTGTCTTTATCTCACAGAGGGGAAAGGAGGCCCAGAGCGGCGAAATGCCTGTTCCCAGGCCACACAGCGGTGGTGCCAGCAGAGCCAGGTGCACCATATGGCAGAGCTGGGGCCGGGTCACAGGCTCTCTGCCCCTGTGCCCCAGGTGGGGGCGTGGAGAACACAGCACACAGCACCCTCTCCTGCAGTTCAGGGGTTTGAGCACCCCAAGCCCGCCCACCGGCCAGGTAGACCAGGCTTCCCCCGTTTGCTGGCTAATGCAGGCCTGGCTGTGCCCTCGGCAGGGCTTTCAGTCAGCGTGTGGCGACCCAGACCCCGGCGTGGGGCCGGACTGAGGCCGGGCGCTGAGGCCCGGCGCCCGGCGCCCCTGCGAGTGCCGGCTCGCGGCGCGTGGGCGGTCGCGCGGCCTCCCGGGCTCTGGGTCCCAGGAATGTGGGAGGGCCCGCCCCCGCGGTGGGACCGGGGGGCTTCCTCTGCCCGCAGGGCGCGCTGCTGCTCCCGCCCTGCCCCCAACCAGCCGTGCAGGAGAGGGGGCTGGGGGGGGGGAGCGAGGGGCCTCGGGGCTCATGGATGCCCGCCGGTGGGCGGGAGGAAGTGATGAATATTCAGAGGGGAGGGGAGCGGAGGGCGAGCTGGCTTGCTGCTGCTCCCTGCAGCCCGAGCCGCAAGACTCACGGAAGAGGCAGCGGGAGTTTGCGGGCTCCGCTGGCTCCGCCCCGCGAAGCTTCCGCCAGCCCAGGAACGCGACCCTCCCGTGACCGCTGTGCCAGGCCCGGCTGTGCGGCTGTGGCCGCTGCCATGTCCCAGGGGAAGCCCGGGGGCTGGAGGCGGCGGCGCCGCTGCGGGGCTCGGGCGCAGGGCGGAGCCGACTCGCGCACCGGCAGGTTCCCGGGTGCGCGGGGCATGACGCCCACGGCGCGGGAGGCGCAGCCACCTCGGCGCTGGCCCGGGCTGCGCTGGGCGCTGCTGCCTCGCCTGGGCCAGGTGAGCGCCCGGGGCCCCTGGAGGGGGCGGGCGGGCGGGCGAGACTGGCCTCCAGGGCAACTGCCCGCGGTGCCCGCCTGCGGGGGTGGGGGGGGAGGGCCTGAGTCCCGGGGGACCCCTCCTGGGGGGCTCGCGGGAACGCGCCGGCCTTGCCCGCGACCGAGCTCGTTACCAGGCTGCGTGGCTCCAGAGGGTGGGCTGCGGGCTCGGGGAGCCGGTGCCCGGAGCCTCCCCGCGGACGCCCTCGCGGGCTCCAGGCCGCCTCCCACCCCTCACCTTAAGTTCTCACCATAGATTTAAAGCATCAATGTAAAAGAATAATGACAAGAGTAAGATCCTAGTCTGCTCAGGCTCCTGGTAGGCACTGAATAAAGTATAGGAAATAATAGAAATCACAATGATAATAAGGTCTTTGAAGGGAGGGACCTGGTTTTTAAAATGTTTGAATTCTGGAACATCAGCATAACACCTAGTACCTAAAAGACACCTGAGAGTGAAATAGCAAACCATTAAGATCAATCAATAACTGAATTTTGAGATTTTCTTTGAAAATTCTGTTTCAAAAAAACACACAGGAATAAACCAGGCACAGCTTTCTGATATTATAGGCACCTTCAAAGTCACCACTATTTCATCTTTTCATTTCGTATAATTTGCAAAACCAACCTACACATGTTCTTGTTGAAGGTCTTGATTTAGGGACCCCCTAACAGAATGGCATTATGTGGCATTTATGATGGGTGATGTTACGTTCTACATGATTAGAAGCAGAAGGTGATTTCACACATACCACTCGTGGAATTGGTTATTCTTATTTCTTCTACCAAACATTCCTCTTGATCTATTTGAATAAAAGCACGAAAGAGATAAATGAAACGATGATGTCAGAAAATAATGTGAAATAAGCAACAACTCTATTTATTGAAAATATAAGATACAGAATCCTAATGACTGATAACACGTTCTATAGTATGAAAGTTCCTATAAGAAAATGAAACATCACGCCAGCAATTTTCTCCAACTAAGCAGGGTTTCATTCCTTTGTACAATAGTTATGAATCTATTGAGTAACTGGGGTAGCGAGAGTAACAGGATAATTCTCAAAGGTAGTACAATAGTGTTCTAATGATGACAGTTCTATTTCTTTGTTTCTAAACTTTTTCTTAATATCTTACGACACTACAAACATGGCTCTCCTATGAAAGGTAGATGTTGACAGGACAAGGTAAAGAATCAAAGTAACTGTATCCAAAATGTAGGCTGAGTTACCCATGGATATTCCAACAAACTCAAAATGTGTGGGAAAAATCTGGTCTTTCCTGTTGAACTGTTGCTCTTCCCTGCTCATCTGATAAAGTCCTATTCTCCATGTCCAATTCACAGGCCAGTGCGCATGCTGGAGACCTTTTAATCAACAGTCTTAGATTTCTCTCCCTCTACTAACTTTTTGCACTTAATCCTCATGAAATCATATAACTGGACTTTTCTTTCTCTGCTTTACTTTGCTGCTATCAACTGCCCTAGTCAAACATGGGCTCTTAATGGCTTTCACAGGCGGGAAATAACAGCAACTATCGTTGTTCCATCATAAATTAAGAAGATTTTTTAAGTAGAACAAATGAGAAAGACATACGCCTAGAACAACACCTACTTTGGAAATGGAATGAATTTTGTAAAATCAGAATAGTGCTTAGTACTTTAAGATATGTGAGAATTAAATAACAAACCATGAAGTGGACCAATGAGTAACTGAATTTTGAAATTGTATTTGAAAATTCTGGTTCAAAAATACAGAGATATAAACCAGGGGCAGCTGTCTGACATTATGAGCACCTTCAAGGTCAAAACTCTATTGCATCTTTGTGTTTCCTATGGTTTGTAAAACCAACCTACACAAGTTCTTGATGAAGGTCTACTATGTCCAAGGCATCCTCATACAGTTCACATCACACAATGAACTCAGTGCCACAGCTGGGTAGCTCACTGGCATTTTTGTTAATATGAAACTTTTTTCTAGTTTTATTATAATTTGTTGAGTCCCAAGTTGAGCTATTTGAATATTTATTATGATTATCTTTAACCAATGGCAACAGAGCGTCTGGTTCTAAGGAAATTACACTGTCATGACAATTATCCAACAAGCAGAAGGATCATCTTGTTCTAATGAAGTCAACGTGCCTCATTCTGTTTTGACTTCTGAGGAATGAAGTTGATCATAGTGAGACCTTATTGGTATCATATGTAAAATAACCTATGCTTCTCAACTGGCATTGCCTCTCTGACTTCTGTACTATTGGTAGATATCTTTAAAATCCAGTATCATTGGGATTGTTTCACTCTGGCTAAGTGTTGTAGTTCTTATTGTTTGCTATTTGTTTTTGGTGCCAGGAAAGTATTGTTGAATTCATAATTTTAGTGACTTTTTAGTGAGGCAAATCACTATGTAATAACAAGTATTCATTTACCAAGTGTAATCTATTTGCTGTGAAAACTAAACAAAACATCTATATTTAACAAGTCCAATTTGTTATACTGTGATTAAAGAGGAAACATACTACATCCTAACTGAAATCTTTTTACTTTTTACATAACCATATCATATAGGATATTAGAATTCATGAATAAATAAATGAACTTCTTTTCAAACAATATTGTCCCAGATTTTAAATCACCTACAATTAATGGTTTTAATAATACTAGATACTAGTTTATTAAGGAAGAAATTAAGGAATACTATACATGTAACTTACACATTGTGGTTTTTTTTTAACTGCTCTTTCTTTATCAAAACTTCCTTACTCTTTATCTATGGTGGGAACACTTAGGGTAATTCACTATTAGAAATCTTACCATGATCACTCCTTTCAGAACATTTTACAGATAGCATTTCTCCTTCATATTCAGTAGTTCGTTGTTGATTACTATGTATAAAGAAATGGTGATAAATAATATTACTGTATTAATACTAAAGCAAATATTTTCCAAATGTTGTAAATTCTTAGAATTTTTCCGGTAATATCAGAGCTAATATTCAAACTTTAATTATACCATACACTTTAAACTTGTAAGTTCTACAAACTTTTTATTAAGCACATAATTGAAAAGAAAGTTACATGAAATAGTCATGATTTGAGGGCCATATATTTCAGTGAATTAATTAGTGTCAGCTTGACATAATGGCAAGTATCTTCAACTCAGACATCATAGTTCTATAACCATTAGCTATTTGTTCTCAAACAAGTGACTTTTCTTTGGGTCAAACTCCTCCTCTATAAAATATGAATCTTACTGCCTTATTTTAGAAGGCTATTAGGATGATTATATGAGATAGTACAGCAAAAAGACATGTTCAGAGAAAGAGTAAGGCAAAGAATAAATCTGTTCATGAACTTTATTTGTTGAAACTATTTTGGAATCCCAAATAAACACCAATGTGGGTTTTTCAAAGTTTCTAACATTCAAATATTGCAGTTTTTAGAAAATGTTATTAATTTTGGTTATTAACTGTTCTTTCTTCATGGCTTGTAATTCAGGGTATCTCAACTAGTATATAACTTGCAACTAAATTTATTTACAATTATATTTCTTCATGAAGTCAGATATCAAAATACTCCCCTATTTTGGTAGTTAATCATCCCAACAACAGAAAACTAAGAGAAGTCACGAGCTGGCCTGGACTCCCACTCTCCCTTCTCTACCTACTCAAACTGTGATGAAGCAGATCTTTATGAGAATGATGCGCAATCTCCTTGTCCACCCCCATTTAGCTTGCGAGTTAGAATCCTACTTGTCACTCATGGATACTGATGAGGCATGCATGGGCCCTTAGCAAGTCTCATGCCCAATAACCTACTTTTGATTCAGAGCTTTCTATTGACTGACTTCCAGGTGAGGCATAACTTAAAATATTTTGAAACCGGAAGTAAATTCAAGTCACTTGGGAAAGTGTCATTATTATGGCAAAGATATCACTTGAGGGGACGACTGTAATTATGGAATCTCAGGCAAGTTGGTACCTACTATTCTGGGAAAGGTGATATGGGACCTTCCACTACCTAAACAAAGATGCTCTACAGGATATAAAGTGACCATGGGGTACAGATCTGGTAACAAAGGAGAAAGGAAAGTCTGGCCTTTTCCTGCAGCATTATTTGAACCTCTCTGACAGCTTAGAATGGTCGTTCCATCTAACACCTTCTGGCAGGAAAAAACAAGAAGCTCAAAGGGTAACTCATCTGCGAAGGTCTGGGCTAATATGTGAGCTACACATAGCTTTTTCAGTGTCAGGGGAAGGCTGTGGGTAGCTAAAGCTAGGAAGCCAAGCTGCCAGAACACAGTGCTGGTAATTAGAATAATGGCCGAGCATATAAGCATATGTATGTAAACTATAAAATGCTGTAACTTTCAAGTCCAAGGGTGAATCAACATGAACTCTCAGGAATCTGGATCAGCAAGGGCAGCCTGGGAGCAAAGATCAATTTTGACTTAGGACCTGTTTCAATAGCAACTCTGCAGCAATAGAACCAATGGAGACAACAGAGAGATCAGAATGTCCTTTTTACATCTCCATCTGACTTGTGAAAGAAGACTGTCTCCCTTGGACTTAGGGAATCCTTTAGGTTCCTACAAAATTCAAGGGGGAGAGTATAGGAGATAGCCCCCAGCAAATACACATTTTTCTGCTAACATGAACACTTCAAGACCCCAAGTAACTAGTTAGAAAAACCAGAGATGTGACTTTATTTGTAACCCCATGCATAGAGGTTCCACTTGGAATGAAATGGATAATGTTAGGATCCTTATCAATAAAGATCTTAAAAGTCCTGAAATAAAGACTCTGGCCCATTGCTACTTCAAACTAGTCTAGCCTTTTGCTTGGAGCCTGGCTGATGACATAGACTAATTCACTGCCATTCTCAAGCTGCCTTAAATCTCATCTGCTCCATAAAAACAGTGAAATTATTTTAAACCTCAGTTTCCTGTTAACTAGCATTTTAAAGTAAATATTTACAAGATAAAACCACTAGATAGTCTTACACACAATCACCCTTGAAAGATATATTACTATCATCCTTGTCATATCCAGAAACATATTTGGAAATGCTAAGAAATGTTCCCAAAGTCACACACATGTCAAGCAGGAAAGCTGGGCATTAAGCCCGGTTTCGTGTGAATTGAAGGCCCTTGTCTCTTTTCTTTATCACTCACATATAACTTGCCTCCATTAAAGGAAGTGTTTATTCAATTAAAGTTATCTTTCTCCTTCTATCCATACCAATAAAAACTAAAAACATCAAAATATACTAGAAATGAAAGAGAATAACAACTGATGAGCCCAGACTATATCTGGTAGCAGTTTTCACAGTCACTTAGGGATAACCTAATTATATCAGTGTTTGTCAAACAAAGCAATTTAAAGCAAAGGATTATCCAAAAGACAAAATCAACTTCTATTTATATTTAACATGCACCTTTTAAGGAAAACTATATACAAAGTAAAGGTTAAAAAAACTGTAAGAGAAACTAAGTCCACTATTGTATCAAGTAAACTATCAGTTGAATCCATAAAATACATAATTAATAAAACTAGTATGAAACCCCTCTAGCTAATATAAAATAAATGATGAAAAAGGTCACATTGCAAATGACATCAATCAAAATTATAAATAAATAGAATCCTCCAGTATACTGCTATTCCAGTTGCCCAGTCAGAGTAATTGTTTTTCTACCTAACTGATAATATGTTCATAGTTTTTACTGTATAATTATAAGTTAATCTTCTTGTTAATTTAATCTTTCTCATTTGAATGATTGTTACCACTCTAGATCAATACTAGGGTTTAAAAAAAAAAAACAGCACACTCTCCCTCTTGGGAGCACTCCTGAGCCTTTCCCTTGCCCCTCTTCACCCTCTCAGGCTCCCATCTCCTAAACTCTAAGAGACCTCATCAGACTTGCAACCAGGGGAGCAGTGGGCAGTGGAAGCTCATCCTGGGCTAGCCCTCTGAACCTGTCTCCAAGGCCCCTTTTCTCTGAGTTTACACTGAGCCAAAGCAACTCTGCCTAGGCTCTCCCCTGTTGCTTCTTTTATCCTAAGCCCTTCCTTGTTTCACTGTCCCCAGCTTTGATAAATGTGCTCTCCAAATACAAACTAAAAAAGGAAGAACAAGCTATTGTACCTTTCTATCTGGCCGACTTTTGCCCCTCTAGTTACTAAAAATTCGACCATCTTCTGTTTATTTTCATGTTTAGCAAGTGCAAGTGGTGTGCGGCCATCCTGTAAAGCAGCAAAAACAATTTATGATTTATAAAATTACATATATCCAAACTGAATATTAAAACTTATAAAAGATCCTCTGAACTTAAACATGTAATATAGAAAGTAAAGAAAAAGGAGCTGCTTTCCTCTCACCCCTGTGCAGTCACTGACTGTTAAAATGCCCTCCACTCCCTTTTCAACAGGTTAACTTCAACATCATTCTCCAGATCCCACTTCAGATATTTACAGTCCTGATTCCAAGACTCTTTGTTCCTATCACAGTACCTATCCTGGTATGCTGTCCTTCCTTTACTGCCTGGGGACTGCGGCTTCCTCTTCCCACTTGCACTCCCCAGCTCCCCTTGCTGGGCACTAGGGCTCCCCCTCCCACTCGTGCCCAGCAGCACCCATTTCCTAAGCCTCTGCCAGCATAGCAGCCAGTCCCCACCATCACTTCACTCCCCCAGGCCTTCAGTCCTCTGGGCTCTGAGCCTCCCACCCACTCCCAGGCCCTAAGAGGAAGCTGTCCTCCTGGGGTAGAAGGGTAGCTGGGAGACAGAGCTTTGCCCCTTCTGTGGCCACCACATTCCTCCAGCCCTCCCTGACTGGGCTTTGGAGTTGTTGCCATGGTGACAGGGCCTGATAATACTGTGTTCAGTGTATGTGTGTGAGAAAGAAAATGCTTGCAACTAAAGTAAAAATGTGTATTTCAAATATTTTGTAAATAAAGTTATTTGATCTATACCGTATTTCTTGCTTCAGTATCTGCGTCGTGGAAAAGCAGCTTTTCCACCATAGATTTACTGGGACCAAGGACAGCATAGTGGAGAGCGGTGTTGCCATTGTTGTCCATTATATTTGGATTAGCACCATGTTCTAGCAGAATAGCTGCACACTCTTCTTGCTGACATTTTACAGCCTGTCAGTATTATGCCAAAAAATAGATTATAAATTCTAGGAATTCAAAGTAAACATTCCACAAGTTTCACCAATGACTTATAGTTAAATGAGAGAAATTCATTTTTATTCAAAGTGTTTACTTCAAATCCATCGCATGTTAACATAGTTGGCTAGTACCTACCTGAATCAGAGCCGTCCTGTTTTCAACGTCACCGAGGTCCAACAGGCATTTTCTGTCTGTTAGGAGAGTCACCACTTTGGGATGGCCATGGATACAGGCCACATGGAGAGCAGTCCTATGAAAGTGAGAGGACTCTTTAGGAACTTAGAGTGCACTATCTCAATATACATAGTTATTCATGTAATTATAAACATTTGTCCCTACACCTTCATTTTCTTCTGGGGACAGTACAATATTTACTAGTTCTTGTTATGCACATTAATGAAGCAGCAGCCTATCTGAACGGAGGAAGACCTGGGGATTCAGCTCAGCTTGAGTCTGATCCTGTTTTAACTGTCACTTGTTTGCTATCACTTGACCTTTCTGTGCCTCAATTTCCTCATCAACAAAATGGGGATAAAAATAGTAGTTATCTCACAGGACACCAGTTTGCTTTAATGAGAATCTATGCAAAGCATTTACTACAGTTCCTAGCACCAAAAAACAGCTTAATAATTGTTACATAATATTAGTATCACTATTACTATTACTATGACTTTACAAAGACAACATTTCAATTAAGTACAATGGTATCATTATACCTACTTTGCAGGCATGTTTTAAGGATCAGAAAGAACACTGAGTATTTCAATGATTCTAAGATGCTTATTCTCTCACATTTTAACATCTCCAACATTGGAATCCAATTTTTAATTCAGAATGTCTTACAACTATAGTTTGCAGCATTGTTTAAAAAAAATCTTATTGATACATAGAATACTGGCATCATACCGTCCAGGGTGCCTTTCCCTGAGTGAATAATGGTCGATACAACAGACCTCTTGCATTTCTGTTCAAATGGTTGCCATTTAAATAAATTTTAGTTCTTAAAAGCCTTATGGGGGAAAGAGAACCAAAAGAACAAAACAAGAAATTTTTAAAATAATTCTTACTTTGATTTTCAAGAAAATTTAAGCCCAAGGAAACTCAGGATTTAAATGAAAAGAATGGCTCATTTTGTTCAATATTTAGATTTATAGATTGTATGGAAAGCAAATCTTCCCAATGATCAATATTAGTGTTTAACACTATTATGCATTTTCAAAAGGGCAGGTAAAGGTTATCTTTTACAATATACTACCTTCAGAAATGCTTTTGCTTGAAAGGAGGGAGAATAAGCTTCAACTGTGATTAGGTCCTAATACTTCAATTTTGAATTTCTCATTTTGCTCATATTGGGCAACATGAAGATTTTAAGGATGAAAGGGGCCTGAGAGATTGAAAACATCCTGAGTAGAATGTGTCCGCTGCATAATAGGCATTCAGGTTATATTTCATGTACAAATGGATTGAAAAAATGGATAAACATAGTGGGAGGGTTCAATATTTTTAAAGGAAACTTTTATAAAGTAAAATGATACATCGGCAGTAGTAATAATCACTGATATTTGCTTTTTTAAAAGAAAAAAGTCAGTTAGAGAAAAACAAATATCACATGATATCACTTATATGTGGAATCTAATGAACAAAAATAAACTGACTAACAAAATAGGTTGAGAGGTATGGATGCATGAAATAGAATAACAGATCTCGGTGGTGAGGGGGTGAGACAAGAAGAGATTAACCAAAGACATATATGCATATGTGCATAACCCATGCACACAGATAATAGTATGGGGAGGGCCTTGTGTGGGGTGGGGGTTGGGTGGGTAAAAAAGAAAGAAAATGGAAGACATCTGTAATACTGTCAATAACAAAAATTTTAACTTTTTAAAAAAATTTTTTTATGTTTGTTTTAAATTTATTTTCAAGAGAGAGGAAAAGAGAGAGAGAAAGAGAGAAACATCCATAAGCTGCTCCTTGTAGGCATCCCGACCTGGGATTGAACCTGCAACCTGGATATGTGCCCTGACCGGGAATTGCACCAGTGACCTTTCAGTGTATGGGAGGGCTATGGCTATGAAGCTCCAACCAACTGAGCCACACTGGCCAGGGCATAGTTTTTTTATCTTTTATTTTCATAAGGACACAACTAAAATGATTAATCTATAGTCATTTACATATTGTATGTAATAAAGCTATATAAAGTAAAATATATATGTGTAATTATATGCATACACTCTACAGGCAGATAAGAAACAGCCCAAGTGTCCATCAGTAGATGAGTGGATAAAAAAGCTGTGGTACATTTACACAATGGAATACTATAGAACTGTAAAAATGGAGGAACTCTTACCCTTTGTGACAGAATGGGTGGACCTGGAGAGTATTATGCTAAGCAAAATGGGCCACACAAATACAAATACCATATGTTCTCACTTATATGTGGGATCTAATGAACAAAATAAACTGACAAACAAAATAGGACCAGAGGCATGGATACATGGAACAAACAGAAGGAGGGGGTTGGGAGGAACTGAAGGAGATTAGCCAAAGAACATATATGTCCATATATGGATAGCTCATGGCCACAGACTACAATGTGGTGGAGGCCGAAGGGGCCTGGGTGGAGGGGCACTAAATGGGGTGAAATGGATGACATTTATTACAGTGTCAACAATTTAAAAATATATATTTCCTTTACTTCTGAAGAAGCTAAAAGTTGTCAAGAGATACCAATCCTCAAAAAAATCTCCAGAAAAAAGCAAAATAGAAAGTGAGAAATAATTTTATCTCTGCAAGATTCATATTATTGCTCTTTTCCAGAATGATTTTATTCATGATAATATTTCCTAGAATTTCTGTACCTGATCATTGCAGAAATCAGATGTTTTAAAAAATACTCATTGAGAATGATCAGAAATAAATTTTATTACATTTTGCACATATTTTCAGCTAACATAAGATGATAATCTGTGTGTATGTATAATCAAACCGATTTTTTTTCTTAATACATTGCTATTTTAAGGAGTGCTGAGAAAAACAAATTATATGTAATTTATCTAATTATTTCATAAAGATATTTTAGTATAAATAGAATTGATGGGTATAGGATACACACAGACATTTTAAATGTGGTACTCATCACCAAATTGCCTATTTCAAAAGTCAGAAGCAACTTAAACTTTAAGCAGCAGTACAAGGACAATCCCTGGTCGTCTTCACAAACTTTGTGGATGGAAAACATTATTTTACTCCTCTTTCAACATAAATTCCTTTTTTTATCAGGGGCACTAATTTTTTTTTTTTTTTTTTTTTGTCCATTGGTCACTTGTACTTAAGCAAAAAGGTCTTTGTCCACTTTCAAATTTGTTTTTCCTTGTTGATTTCAAAGACTTCTCTATAAAATGAAGATACACATTTTCTCTGATACACAGACATTGTAAATATTTTGCAAGTATATTGTCTTCTATTTTGCTAATATTGTCTGATAGACAGAGGGTTTGAATTTTTTATATTGCTCAAGCAACCTCCAGAAATCTTGCTTTTGAAGTCTTTGCCACCAACAACAAAAATGTATAAATGGGCACTTGTGTTTTCTTCTGGTACTTTTCTCATTTTGTGTATTTAAAAAATTCAATCTTGAATTTACTTGGAAGAGATAAAAACCTAGTTAGTTTTCTCCAAATATTTAACAGGTATCTCTCCACCCTTTGTACTTGACCTTTTCCTACAGACATGAAATGTCACCAGTAGCAAGATCTAAAGTCTTACATATATTTGGGTGTTTGGACATTTTCCTTCTGTCCCAATCATTTATCTGTCTTTTCAGCTACTAGTAAGCAAACAGTTTGTGGAAATTTATAGCACATGTTGATACCTAGAAGGGTAAACCTTTGTCTGCTACACAAATTTTTTCTTAATTTCATGACAATAATGAAAGACAACCAACGTAACTCAAAAATTTTAAAACCATACTTATTTGGTTTGTAAAACTGACAAACATAAAAAGAGCACACATTTTGAGAAACTGAGTCTTCCTAGTCGAGGGCACTGCCATCTTCCCACCTGAAAGTCCTTCTGAGGTCCCTCAGTAAGGAGCGTAGGTGTGCCCCGAGATAAACGGTTATCGGGTTTTACCTAAAGAACTTTTAGCCCAGAAGTTGCTGTATCATGGGAATAAAGTGTGACCATCAATATAAAATGCTGTATACACTTAATTTCGTTTCCATTATTGATATGTGGTTAAATCGCTTAACAATTGTCAGTAGAGTGTGTGCAGGGGGGCTCTGAGCGGGTCCTTGTGTCTGTGTCTGTGCTGCTCACGAAGTGGCCCGAGCGCTGGGCCCGCAGGTCCCGGGAGGCGCTGCGGCTCCGCGGGCGGCGGGACAGCGGGCGGGGCAGGCGGCCTGCGCTCCCCCTGAGCCGGGCAGGGGGGCTCCTCCGGGCCCACCCGCCTCCTCCCCGGGGACCCCGCGCCCCAGCCTCGCAGTCCCTGTTACCTGCTCATCCTGTCTCTGTCATTCAAGCCGCTTTTCCCGAAAAACAGAGCTTGCTTCACTCTCCACACGCTGCCGGCCATGGCAGCTCTGTGGATCGGTCGCATGTCGCTGTCTCCGGAGCCGGGCCTTCCGCCTCCAGAGTTGCCCCCCCTCTGGCGTGGGGGGTGACCCAAGGGGGCCAGGGTCGAACGCCTCCGAAAACCAAACATTATTGCAGAGGCTACGGGCTTCAGGGAAGCCCCACCTTCCCCTCCACTATTCCCGCCTCCGGCTCCCAGTACCTCTCTCTCTCTCTCTCTCTGTCTCTCTCTCTCTCTGTCTCTCTCTGTCTCTCTTTCTGTCTGTCTCTCTCTCTCTCTGTCTCTCTCTCTCTCTGTCTCTCTCTCTCTCTCTCTGTCTCTGTCTCTGTCTGTCTCTGTCTCTCTCTCTCTCTCTGTCTCTGTCTCTGTCTCTCGCCAACAGCCCGCCGCCACAAGGTTCAAGCAGAGCCTTGGGCAGTTGAGGGCTTAGAATCTCCAGGCCCAGAATCACGGTAACCAAGCAACGCCGCTGACATCACTGCGCATGCGCACAGAGACCTACAGCCCAGGGTGCTCCAGCCCACGTGGGCCGCTCAAGCATCGCAAATCTCAGAGATTGCCCGTGGGCGGGTTTGGGGTTCTGTTCAAACATCCCTGGGAGTTAGCTGTTTCCTGACGCTTGCAAAAGTTATTCACCGCAGTGAAACAGCAGTCTTTGCTTAACTTGCTTCTGCTGGGCACTCGCTCAGGACAGGAGTTCCCACTCTTCAGGTCGGTTTCTGAGGAAGCCTCCAGGGTAACCCCCATGGTGCTTTCTGTCATCGCCTTGTCCTGGATGGCTTCTGGTGGGCGGGAGGGCAGAGCTGACCCTGAGGGGGCAGTTACACAGCCATACACTGCTTCTGTTCCAAGAGGTGCCGAGATATCCCTGCAATTCGAGGTTTCTATGGAAAATGGCCTCACTGCTGAAATCTTGCTAATATCACGTTCAGGTTCTTCTTTGAAATCCCTGACTGAGTAAAACGCAACAGGCTGCTGTGAAACCTCATTTTCTGAGGGTCTAGAACAAGTCTCAGAGGAGCATTTTTCAACCACTTCTGCTATCAGCTGTTCATCAACTTCTTGTGAGTCTTGGGTTTTGGCCCCAGGTCCTGCTAATCCTAGTGATTCCTTGAGAGGTGATCTGATGGGTGTTTCAACTTCAGGGGTCTCAAAATCACCTTCAGAATCTGAGCTGAAACAAGGATTTGGTCTCGGCTTAGAGTCCTCCTGGGGTCGCCCTCAGGGCCTCCAGCCTCCTTGTCTCTGCGCCCCCCCCACACACCCCAGACCCCGCCCACTTCGCCCACTGGGGGGGGATCTGCCAAGGGCTGGACGACATGAGCGCGGTCCTCCAGCTCCAGCTCCAGCTCCTACGAGTAGGGGAAGGGCAAAGCCTTTGTTCCCCTTCAAAATGGAGGGACCCGTCGACCGCGCCCTTCAGCGTTTCCAGCGGAGGCGCGGGTGTGGCTAAGCGAGCGCCCTGGGGGCGGGTGGGAGCGCTTCCCCCTAGTCCTGCTTCCCAATGGGGCGGCGCGGAGCCCTGCCGGGCAGGCGCCCCCCCCAGATGCCTCTCCTGAGGTCTCCTCAGGGCCCGGCCAGCGGCGCCCAGCAGCTCGGGGCTCGGGGGCTCGGGGTCCCAGGTCCCCCTTCCCCTAGAGACTCTTTTAAAGGGGAGTTTTCTGGAGGAGGGGACCTTGGGCAGCCTGAAGTTTCACACCACCACAGCCCTGGTCTTAAACAAGCCCAAGCCTGTCTCTCTGAGGAAGAAAACAGTTGGCGAGTTCTCAGAAACTTCCAAGGAGGGCCTGCCTCTCCCCCAGCCATCCTACCCTGATGAAATGGACGGGAACACAAATCCTTTGCTAGGAGATGCCAGGACCCAGAAATCTGTCCCCGACTTTAAGGAAGCATCAAGCAGCACTCCCAGTAGTGACACCAATGATTCTGGGCTTGAGCTGCTGGAGGAGTCGAGGAGCTCACCCCTGGAGCTCGAGTTTGATTTCACAGAAGATGTGGAAAATGTAGAGTCCAGGAAAGGCCTTCCAAGAAAACTTGGCAGGACACTGGGTAACAAACTGCCTCCCAAGGTACAGAAAGATGGTGCCAGTAAGCCAGTATGTGCAAAGGTGCAGATCCTCCTCTGGACCCAGCTGCAGACAGTGCTTCTCTCTCTCAAGCGTCTTCTAAGCAGGATCCCAGTCAGTGGGATAACCCCAGCTTCAGCCCCCTTGGGGGCCAGCCCACACTGCAGGACTCCCCTCCCCTCTCCCCTAAGGGCACCTACCACTTTGATGAACCCACGGATCCCTTTAAACCAACTACAGCTTTAACAAACAGTGACTTTTGTTCTCCTGCTGGTAATCATGTTAATGAAATCTTAGAATCACCCAAGAAGGCAAAGTTGCGTTTAATAACGAGTGGCTGTAAGGTGAAAAAATATGAAACGCAGTCCCTTGCTTTGGATGGGTGTCATCAGGATGAAAGAGCAGTGATTTCCCAGATTTCAGACATTTCTAACAGGGATGGCCATGCTACCGATGAGGAGAAACTGGCATCCACTTCATCTGTTCAGAAATCATCCAATCATCCTGGGCCGAGGTGAAAAACATAGAAAAAGAGACATGCCAGAAGATGGAGAAAGATGGATCTGCTGTGCCTGAAATGCTGGAATCCCCTGTAGAGAAGGCCCCCATGGCCGTGGCCTGTGGAGGAGAGAGCCCCCTGGATGGCGTCTGCCTCAGTGAATCAGATTAGACAGCCATGCTCACTCTGATAAGAGAAGAGATAATCGCTAAAGAGATTGAAGCAAATGAATTGAAGAAAAAATATGAAGAAACCCGACAAGAAGTCTTGGAGATGAGGAAAATTGTAGCTGAATATGAAAAGACCATTGCCCAAATGATTGAAGATGAACAAAGGGCAAGTATGACATCTCAGAAAAGCTTCCAGCAACTGACCATGGAGAAGGAGCAGGCCTTGGCTGACCTTAATTCTGTGGAAAGGTCCCTTTCTGATCTCTTCAGGAGATATGAGAACCTGAAAGGTGTTCTGGAGGGGTTCAAGAAGAATGAAGAAGCCTTGAAAAAATGTGCTCAGGATTACTTAGCCAGAGTTAAACAAGAGGAACAGAGATATCAGGCTCTGAAAATCCACGCAAAAGAAAACTAGACAAAGCCAATGAAGAGATTGCTCAGGTTCGAACAAAAGCAAAGGCTGAGAGTGCAGCTCTCATGCAGGACTCCGCAAAGAGCAGATGAAAGTGGAGTCCCTGGAAAGGGCCCTTCAGCAGAAGAACCAAGACATTGAAGAACTGACGGAAATCTGTGATGAGCTGATTGCAAAGCAGGGAAAGACTGACTGAGTTTCCCCTGTTAGCTCCCTGGATCTGCATTTGGCTGCTTCTCTCGTCACCACAATTATATTGCCTTACCCAGGAATTGTTGCCCCTTTGCAGAGAGAAAAACTTTGAAAAAGCACATGCCCACTGCTGCCTGTCCCGCTTTCCTGCCGATGCATAGCCCTGGGAGAAACCCTGGAGTGCCACACAGTCCCCAAAGGAGTGGCAGCAGGCCATCCTCGAGTCCTGCGTCACCTGATGGTCCAGTTAGACAGGCTGCTAAGTTGGGTTTGTGATTTCTCTGTCTGTAATTCATTTTAAAGTCAGCTTTACTTTTCCAGGTGCGTTAAATTTGTGATTTTGTGGCTACTGTCTGATTTTTGTGTGACCTGTTTATTTTATCTTTTAAATTTAATTTTCAGTATTAATGGTGTTATTTGAGGTGGTAACTTGGTTTTTGTTACTTCTAATTTGTGAACAAGAAGGGACTCTGACTACTCATTTGTACACATGCACACATATTTACACATGCTGCTCTTTTTCCCCTGAAGCATAGTCAGATAACTCTACAGAAGAACCGCTTTCCATAAATGTAAAAGCCTATTTTGAAAGTCCTGGCTCAGAATGCCAACTTGAGAATTTGTGACCACCCCTGACTCCTGCCTATCATGACTCATGACCCCGGCTCAGGTGTCACGTCCAGGGAAGACTTTGCCATCATCTTTTTTTTTTTTTTTTTTAAATATATCTTTATTGATTTCAGAGAGAGGAGAGGAGGGGGAGAGAGAGGGATAGAAACATCAATGATGAGGGAGTCACTGATCGGCTGCAGCCCACAACCTGGGCATGTGCCCTGACTGGGAATTGAACCCTGATCTCCTGGATCCTAGGTCGATGCTCAACCGCTGAGCCATGCCCAGCCAGGCCTCGCCATCATCTTTGTTGCCCTGGTATTTGGACGCTCCTCAGCCTTGATGAGTGTGAGTGTGACCCCTTTGGGGTTAGTTGGCAGGCTGGTGGTGACTGCCCCCTGCAGGCACAGCAGAGTGGGGCTCCCTCGGAGCTGGGGTGTGACTATCCTAGAGCCACTTTGTCTCCTCCACTTCACTTGTTGCTACAGAACCAACATTTCCTATTTATTGTCTATTTGAAATATGTGAAGAAAATCTACTTGTAAAAGGTTTAGATGAACTTATATAATTAAAAGGTCTGTAACCCCATCAGCAATTATAAGGTGAAGAAACAGTTGGTTTTGCACAAGTGTGATGCCTTGTTTTTCAGATTTTTTCTTTAAGGCAAAAAAAGTCCTTTCAAACTAAAGATAATTTTTAACAAAATGGGCAGTAAAAAATCATGTGAAACACTCTGAAAATCAGCACGTTTTGAATATTTTTAAAGAAAAGACATTTCACTAGAGGAGGGGAGTAAAGGGAGCAGATCCACACTCTGAGAACCCAATTCCTCAAGCTCTCATTCAGTGTGATGGGGCTGTTAACCCCCAAATGGAAAATTGCCATGTAGCCAGTGAATTCCCCAGCATTTCGTAGGCAAAACCAAATCCCTGCAAGTGTTTTAAAGCAGCCTTGTCTTAATCTTAGCACCCTGAAGGTCTTTATGGTGACATGCACTATGTTCAGTACATGTAACTTTTCGTACTTTTCCTGTAGAACTATTGCATGGTCCACCTTCAGCAATAAATTGTGCCTAGTGGAGGACGTCTATAGATCTCTAAACATGAGTTTTTCTTTAGAAGTGTACTATTCACAGGGGTGCAATCTTTAGCCCCAGGGAGGTCAATAATGTCTCTTAAAGCCAGAAGTCACATTTTACCAATATACATTTATCATGATTGGTGCTTAGGCTATATTTTAAAGACTGTTGTCTTACCATTTTGTACAAAAAAGAATGACGGAAGTGATCTGTGGTTGGAGAAGTGACTTGACAATCATTAGGGCCTTGAAAACAGTCACTGGATTAATGTGCGAGCTTTACTGTAGGCTCAGCGGCAGAGGGCTGGTGTCTCCCGGTGGTGCCTCTGATTTCCTCGTTCAGTCCTCTCCTACCAGGAAGACGAGCTGTGTATTTTGCAGAAAGAAACGTTGCTAAACCTTTTGCTGCTGTATTTTGGTGACATGTCCATGTTTACTTGTTTTCTGTTGATTGTTTTAAGCATGGAAGGCTTTAGTGGTCTCCGTTATGAACCCTGGTCCTCTTTTTAGGATTCTTGTAGATAAGAAAAGGTAGCTGTGTGTTAAAACAGGTGACGACGATCCTTCCCTAACACACTGGTCAAAGAGACCCCTTAAAAACTAGATCCTAGGGCAAGGTTGTTGCACAAGGAATTTGAGAGGGCCCATGTTAAGTAGTAGTTGCCACTGGCCTCTCAGCCATGACTGTTACAAGAATATATGCTTCCTTCTGATGAAATAGTTGGATATGCTCCAAGAAGAATAAAAATGTAGCTTGTGCAGCTGACAAATCAGGAGAATATACTGGGCAGAATAAAGTATGTTGTTTCTTTTTCCTTTAAAAAGAACAACCCCCCTCCCCCCAAAACTCCAAACTTTTAGAACTCCAGAGAGTAAGAATATAGCCTAGAGTGGGCCCCTAGGGCACCAGAGTACTTGTTAGTTAGGCAACAATAAAACCTTACAAAAGTGACAAGAGATGAATGGAAGTTGCTGGCCTAGATCATGGTTGGGAAGTGTTAGGTGATCTTGCTGAGACTGGATCCAGAGCCATTTCTTAAGGTTTTTGACTTGGCCAAAGTGTAGATAGGTAGTCTTTATCTTAATGTATTTTAGCTGGAGACTGAGCAGTTTGTCACTTGGTTGGCTGGTCAGTCACCGTCAGACCTCCTGAGATTCACTCTATTGGGAGAAGCTCCTGAAGGCCTGCCCAGACCTTTGGTTGTGTAAAATTGTTCTGGAAATATTGAAATGCCCAGTTTTCTTATGTGTTTTTTAGCTTCTTCAAACCTAGCCCAAATTAGGGAATGTAGAAACACGTGCTCGTGCTAGGCTCTGAGGATCTGGCTGCCTTCCAGAATGATATGGAATCTAAGGGAAGATTTATGTTTGGTTTTGGGGGATCACTCAGGTTATATTTTCTTTCCATCCAGTTACCCTTTCCACCTGCCCCACACTTTGTGCAACTCTTACACCAATACTTAGATCTTTATTGGACAGCCCCTAGTTAGGGCTGTTTGTGAAAAGGAGGAGTAAACTGCCCAGGTGTTCCTGGGCTGTCCGAAAGCAGCCAGAGGGAAGCTTTGACTTTAAAGAAAGATAACCGAGGGCTTGCTGTTGGCTCTACAGCTCAAAATAGAATTTTTAAAGAGCAAGGCTGGTAATCTTGTGTACACTAGCTGGAAATGATTCACACATCTTTTTCTAGTGGTATAAAAGCTCTAAAGCTCTCTCTTTATTCCCTTTTGTTTTTTCACTATAATTAGTAATCATCTCACTGAACTGTACATGACTGTTGTCTTTCATTTTGGTTTTGTGACCACACAAGCTTATTCTTGAACTTGGTTTCTTACTTTAAGCTCTTGTAGGAAAGAGAGAATCTAGGTGTTGAAAGATTAAATGATTCAGGCAAAGAATTTTAAAGTAAAAATGTATATATTCTGAAGAATTTTAAAGATAGCAGATTATTATTTGCTTATTAGAGAACAAATATAATCTGGGAATCCCAGAATGTCAGGCCAAAAGTCTAAGAAGTCGTCGTGTTCAAAGACTTTAATAGAAATATTTTGAGGAGACTTTTGTCCAAAAAGGTTTGACTAGCCTCCAGATTCCAGTGATTTTTGAAAAGCTTATCACTCAAGTTTAGCACTTAAACCTTGAGTCTCCCATAGAGTAAAGCTAAAGAAATTGGAGAAACATCTGTAAGGTTCTCCTCTGGGAGACAATATAAATGGCAGCATTTCCAGGGAAGACCCTCCCTAGTGCCCAGAGCTAGCATTCTGGAGACTAAAGTTTGCACTTTTCATAGTTCTTTGTCCAAATGCAATCCCATTTCTGTGCCTCTTAGCATGCAGTTAGATTTGGACAAACAAGATTCTTAAGGAATGACTTTATTAACTATAATATGGTTCCAGCTATTGCATATATATATATATATATATATTTGGTTATAGTTCTAACATAGAGATGTTGCGTGTGATGCTGACAGTCTTAACTCATTTGGAGGAGGCCAGGTGTGGAGCTGAGGTGTGGCTTGAACCTTCCTTGTATCGATTCTTTAGAACTCTACAGATTCCACTTTCTCCCTCTCTGCCTTTTAGTGGTATCTGAAATATACTCCAAAAAGTATTTCTCAGTCACATGGATAACCAATATTCTATATAAATAATTCCCAAGCAGACCTATAAAAATTGGAACTCAGAAACCACCCCCAGTCCAGATACAGGACAGTCTGTCACCACACCCGCAGCCTCAGCCCTGGTCCTTCTTACCCAATGGGACGGGACCCAGGCATTTAAATCTCAGAGGTAGCAGTAAACTTTTCAGTGTTGCTGTTAGCAACTGTGTTTGCCAGTAGATACCCATTTGTACTAATGTGCCAACAAGTAAATGTTAATTGCACATCTGCTTCCACTGTGTCCCCATGGGTGCCATGAAGTATGTGAGGAGCCTCATCTGGAGGAGTGAACGCAGCATTGACTACTGCTATCAGGATTGTGTTGTGTGGAATAATCATCTACATAAATTTTATATGCACAGTAATTTCCCTATTATGTGTCAGGTAAATATTTGTAAAAGTTATACTCACACAAATGAAATTATTATAATGATTACTAATATATTTTTTCCATGTTTCATTGCCTGAATAAAAACTGTTTACCACTGTTTAAAATAAAATAAAATAAAATAAAATAGTCTCTAAATCTCCTTGTGCCTCAATTTATTTCTCTTCCACATTTCTCTGGACTGCAGCCAACCTCCAGTTGATCTATTCTCCAGGGAATTTGGTGGATGCAACAACAGAAGGATGCTTTCATAGTTTCAAAGATTGTGGCAATATGTGTCCCCGCACGTGCAAATTTATGGGAAACCAGTGCACCTTGACCTAATGAAATGAAAGCCATTTTCCATATGCCTCTTAATCTTCTCCCTTGGGCCCACCTCTTACATTTACATTTTACTTCCCTTGTCAACATAAGAAACATTCAAACCTATAGAGAATTTTTGTGAGTTTATTGCAGGCAAACTCAACAATTGTCAGGAAGCAAAATCTCAAAGGATTGCGATAAAGCTCCAGAGAATGGCAGGTTTTGCTCCTTATTTTATGCATCACAATCAAAAGAGAAGATGTGGGTGGGTTACAAGAAATCCCCTGGTGATAGATTAGGGAGGTGGGAGAAGGCAAAGTGGGGAAACCTCTGGGGTTGGATGAAAAGTAAAATGATAGACACATACACCTTTTACATCTGTGGGTACAGGATAGTTATCAATCAACAATTAACATGATGACAACACGATTAACATGAGAGGATTTGTGGTCTCTGCCCTGGTGCATTGGCTGTGCCCTGAGGGGTCTGGAACAGGGGAGTTACCTTGACCTCCCAAAGCTATGCTCTGATAGATGCAAAAGAACAGACAGGCTCAGTTAAGGTAAAGGTTGACTTTTGTCAGGGAAGATTCTAGCCTAGGACATGACTACCTGCCATAAACTACTTTTAGTTTATATGTTTTAACTTCAGACCATCCTTTGTGGTTACTTTAGGTCTCTGAGTTTGCAAGGCCACCATACAGGCCTTCCCTGAGTTTGTCAGGTTAGCATATGGTCCCTTTTTGTCCACACCCCCAAATAAATCTTTAATCAATCCAAGATTTGTTTTGGAGCATGGCAGTAACATTTAAGAACTTAAAAAAAAAAAAAAGGCTATTCACGTGCCACAAACCACCTTTTCTCACCTAGTTTGAAGTCACTTTACTGTGTGTTAAATTCTCAGGTTATGTTTTTTGTTTTGGGGTTTTCTGTTCTCACCCATTGAATGGTCTGCTTCTTATTGCATCGATGATACCATTGTAATAAACCCAGTTATAAATACCTGGATAGGAGCAAAGGCAAGGCCAAATTTTATAAGCATGTCATTTGTGCAGCTTTGCCAGGAAGCTGCAAATTCACACTCCCCAGGTCTATTTTCCCCAGGGAAGGGGCTGGACAGGGGAATAGATGAATGCCCAGTAAAGCCTGGGTGAAATAGGGAAGGTACTTGTCCATCAGTCACATCTGGGAACAGGTCATTGGCTAGAGTAGGTGTGGCCACTGCAAGCTTGGGAAGATTTGAGATACTTAAACTCCTAAACAAAGGAGTTCTCTCTCTTGCTCAGTCTCTGCTCCTGGCCTATGGGACTTCTATGCTCCTGCTTTTGCCTACATGAGGACCCCAACCACAATGGACTGATGGACTGCAACTAGCCTAATGGGACCCATGGGACTCAGCTCCACCATGGAAGGGAAACACTGGACGCTGGCTTTGCTTCTAGCTCTGCTGAATCCCCGGCTGCACATTTTACAGAACTAGATCCTGGGAATGGGACTTTGCAAACCCAGGGATGTAAATCACTAATCCTTCTATGAGAGCCTCAGGAATTTCTTTTTCTTGAGATATTGTAAAGCCCCAACACCAAACACCGAGTAGGGAAGGAGATACCCCACTTCCACCGATAACACTGTGTGGTTACTTTAGGTCTCTTGAGTTTGCAAGGCCTGCCATGCACCTCCTCTGAGCTTGTCAGGTTTAGCATGTGGCCACTTTTTTGTTCACACTTGACCTGTTAAATATTTTTTTATTGTCTATTCTCTCCCAACTAGAATGTACCATCCATGAAAAAAATAATTTTCTTCACTATTTACTTTCATTGTTCTTAGAAGACTAGGTGCTTAATAGTTTCTCATTAAATAAATAACTGAATTATCTCAAATTACCTAACTTATAAGTCTAATTTATATCTTTATGTCTCCATCACCTCCCCATATAGAAATGTTGTAGGCAGAGGGAACAGCACCAGGTGCCTGACTGTTGGCATCAGACCAAACCTGGTTCAGCAAACTCAGTTCTTGGGTTCTGGCTAGGGAAGAATTCAGTGACAAGACCCAAACTGTAAGAGAACATTTATTTGGTAAGTCACAGAGGTAGAAGTAATTCCTAGAAGAAATGGGCTTAGAAAACAAGTTGTAGAGGTAAAGGAAGGAGGCATTGGAGCTTGGGTGTGAGGAAGTTAATAGTAAGAGCCTAGGATGAGGAGGAGGAAAAGGGAAAGGTGTGGGAGTGCTCCCAGGAGGGAGAGCGCACTGGGTCCTCACCCTAAGGGTTTTAAGGATGGAAATTTTAAGGGAGGCCCCAGAAGGTCTCAATAAAATATTCAGCAATTTTTCAAGTGTGTCCTTTCAGGGTCTATGTCTCCACTGATTGCTTGGTTGGCACCAGGGCAGTGGTGGGGTCATTATCCAGTGCAGCTTGGGCCTGAGGCCTGCCGTGGATGGGGTCAATGGTCTGGTTTTGTTGCTTTTCTGGGTCTGGAGCTAAAATACAGCTGAGGCCTAGATGTTATCTCTAAGGAGGAAAGGGCAAGGGGTCCAAACTGCAGGACCATCAATTTGCTAGGGGAGGAAAGGTCCCCTTAGGGGAGGTCCCACCCTATAATTGTCCCTGGCTAGGCACCTTGGTGAGCGTTCCACCTTGGTGACCTCCTGTACCTGGCCCATTGTCCTTGCTCTGCTCATGTCTGTCTAACTGCATGCCACAGAAACACTTGAAGACAGCTGTATAGGGAAAGAGGAGGGTCATCCAACCCTATTTACAAGTGGTAACTTATTTTAAGGTGTGTATTTTCGGATCTCCCCACTTTCTCTCAGGAGACTCCTGTCCCGAAGGTCTAGGTCCTTTCAGGGTCTAGGTCTCTGAAGGTCATGGGGTTATTTCCAGCCAGTCCTTGGCTGTTACAAATAGAAAGTGGGGGAGCATATACATTCCTCCTTTTCATCACAGAATCTTTGTCATACATTCTTAGAAGTGCGATCTCTGGGTCAAAGCATAATTGCATATGTAAACTAAACAGTTATTGCCTAATGCCGCCCCCATCCCACCCCCAGGACTCACACCATTACCATTTTGGATTTCCACCAGCAAGGTGCGAAAAGTCACAGCTGCACCCGCCAGCTGAGTGTGGTTGAGCTTTGGGTGTGGGAAGGTCACCAGTGGGACTGGATCCTTAAGAAATGGCCTAGGCTGAGGGGGCAGTCCCCACCCCTGCTCCCATGCCTCCCCCCCCCCATTCTCCCCCAAGCAGCTGAACTCAGAATAAACACCCCGCTGGGTGCCCTGCAGGGGAGGATGCACCGCTGGGGAGAGGACCTTGCACAGGATTTCTTTTTGAAAGAAATGGGGTTCTCGGGCCTTTGTGGAATCCTCTTCTGGCCCCAAGCCCCTTAGCCACTAATAGAGTGAGGTGACAAAGAAGGGTCAGTTCACCAGGGACCCGTCCTGAGAGAAGGGGGTGCTCAGCGCCAAGCAAGGGAAGGATGAGACAGGAAGGCACGACTTTTCCCAGATTCTAAAAACAAACAACAAAAACACCTCTTTCTTCAAGGTTGTCAAGGTTGTAGTGTAGAGGAGGCACGTAAGGGGAAATGAGGCACAAGTCCGAGGAGTGGGTCAGATCAGCCCCGATTTTTCCAGCCGTTCCCCACCTGCCTTTCTCAGCGTGTGTCTCCTACAGGCGCCCCGCCTGCACCCAGATGCTAAGCGGCGGGAGGCGAGCGCCCCGTCTGCGCGCGGCGGGTGGGGGGAGGGCGGCTGATGCCACCGCCTCCGGGAGGCAGCCCCGCGGGGGACCTGAGCCCGGTGCCGCCTGAGCGCAGCTGCGCCTCTGCCCCGAGGCCGCCCGCGCCCCGCCCGTGCGCCCCTCGAGTCCCTGCAGAGCCCTCCAGGTAAGCGGTGCCGCGGGCCGGAGCGCTGGGAGCTGCAGCCGGGACCCTCGCGCTGTCCCTGCACCGTGGGTCAGGCCCTGGGGTCCCAGGCGGGGCTCCGGTTCCCGAGGAACGCCAGCCCCCCACCCCGGCCTGGACCCCGCTCCCCAGGGTCCCCACTGCCTATCTCCGCACTCGACCCAGCTGGGGGGGGCGGTTAGGGCTTCAGATTTTCTTCCCCGAGCTGGTTTCATCAGATTTGACTGGTTTCCTGCCCAGAAAATTGCTGCAAAGTCCCCCGAGGAACCGGTATGAACGCCGTCTGTCCTCCAGGGCCCGGAGCCTGCCCCAGTGGGTGGGATTCCCGCGCATTCCGGGGCATGTAGATTAAATGCAGGTGAGGATTCGAATTTCCTCCCTTTAAAACTTTCAGACAGCTGTTTCTTCTTTTTAAAAATAACTTTTCCTCCGAAATTGTCCTTTTCGTTTCAAAGTAAGATAGAGGAAAAATTTGGACACCAGGCAGAGGTTTTATCATTTGTCTTGGAAATTAGTGTCCGGAGTGTGGTTTTATAGCATGAAGGAAATAAGCAGGGGGCCTTATACCCTGGAGGACTCAGGCAGGGGTCCGGCTGAAAACTTTGCCCAGTGTACCGCTTACTCTCCTTCTGGGGGGGTATTTCTTATCATTCATCCCATGTGGAAGGCCAACTGTGCTGTATCTTAGCCGTTCGCAGCAAAGCGGTTCAAAAAGAACGTTTAATGTGACCATTAGAGAAAGAGAAATGGAGCAACAGGAGAGTAACATACAGGGAAAGGCACATGAGTTTTATTACTCCCCAGGATATTGTTTCTGGTGGTATAATGTGGTTTAAACAAAGGCAAGGATACTAGGCTACTACTAATTTTAAATCCTAGGCCTTTGAAAATTTCAGAAAGAGAGCCTTTGTCCCCTTGCATAACCCCCAGTGGCAGTTTCCCTCTGGCCTCACTGAAGTACTGGAATGGCACATGGGCAGTCTTAACAGTAATGCTGGCTGGCAAAATTAGCAGAGGTTCTACTAAGAAATCTGTCATGTTTTCCAGATGGTGTTTCCTGTCTGCTTAACGTGTGGTGAAAGGCCAAGGAATTTCATGTCGTCTTCAGACTATCAGTACTTAATTTTCACGATATAATGAATATTTGTGTCTTTTGTGGGTATTTGGGAGACTTGGGTTCATGTCTGCCTTTAACTAGAACATGGGTGACCTTGATTAAGTTGTTCTAACCTCTCTGGACCTGATACAACTTACCAGTAAAGAGATTATTGTACTACAGAATGTCTGTCATTAAAGTAGCAATTAGGCAATTGTTATAACTCTTTGAATTTGTCCTGTCTGGAACGCTGACAAAGTTAGAATTGCTGATCACTAACCAAAAAGAATGGAGAAAATGATAATGATAACAGATTTTGTTAGATTCTGATATATCAACACTTTTGAAGCCTTTTGTTTCTCTAAACAATCAATTTCTGGCCTACAGATGGTGAATTCCCATTCTATTGAAAGACTGAATTGATGTGCCCATTTGGGCCTGTCAATAATAGATTTCAAAATTCTTCAATTGTTATTTCTCAAGAAATATAACTTTGTAAAATGGATTGCTTTACAATTTGGTTACTTTAAATCTTAAACACAGTACTTACTAAGTGATGGTAGTGTCCATTAAATTTTTTTGTGCCCAGCCGGGAGTGGCTCAGCGGTTAGCATGGACCTAGGATCCAGGACATCAAGGTTCGATTCCCAGTCAGGGCACATGCCTGGGTTCCGGGCTCGATCCCCATTCAGGGGCGTGCAAGAGGCAGCCGATCAATGACTCATCATTGATGTTTCTATCTCTCCCTTCCTCTCTCTGAAATCAATAAAGATATATTTAAAAGAAATAAATCAAATAAATAAATAATTTTTTTGCATTTTTATACCCTAAGAATATATACTACTCACTTTTTTTGGCCTTTTTTTACTTATAAATAAAATTTCCTAGTTATTTCATATTATTCTTCCAATGACCTTTTTATAAAATTCATTGCTAAAAATGACTGTTTAATATGCCACTTTGAATTTTTTTAAACAATCCTACTTTCAAAAAGCATTATTATTTTCATTTACTTCTAATCCTCCTCATCCTTATTTTAATTATTTTTATACCTTGCACCTTTTAGTGATTCCACAAATCTTATAATAAATTAAGTTTTCATTTTTATACTCTGCCACACCAAAATCAATTTTATAGAACCTCATGAGTTTATTTTATAGGCAATAGTAAAATGATCTTAGTAATTCTCACCTCAAGATAGATCAGTTCTTATTTACATAATTAATATTTTAGTGGGAAAATATATACATATTTCATATTAATCCTGTCATCCTAACTGGCAAATAACTTAAAGTTTAAGCATTTATTATAAATTCGAGTACATAATACATGCCAGGATTTAAGGCATTGGTATACTGGTTGTATAGTAATGTTTATATGTATTAGAGTTATAATTATTATGAGAAACATGACTTTTAGAGGAAACTGCTATGTATTTGGAGAAGTAACCATTAGATTTCTCTTGAGAAGAGAGAATAGCGGCACTAAGGTATGGCATTTAATGACCTATAAACAGTTTAAAGAGCTAGATTTTACATGACATGTGATAAGTCAGGGCCTGAGGACAGCTTCTAGGGACTAGAGGATGTGACCTGCCACCACTGCCTAGCCAAATTCCTGGCACCATAGTTAGGACTCCAAAGTGTTGGCTAAATGTACAGATACTGTGCCAGTTCCACCTCTGAGTTGTACCATCAAATGTCACAAGCGCAGCTGGCCCTGTTGGTACCAACCCTGAGGCACGAGCAGGCAGAGATGTCACCCCACTCCAAAGCACCACACCTTCTCAGTACGTATTCCGAAGCTTGAATTCATGACTCAGTTTCCAAACATTTCATGAACATTAACTATGCACTTGAGTCATTAAGACTCTCATAAAAGCTGTTTTCTTTCTTCTTTGTCAACTCAGTCAAATGGTAATAGTAAATAATTATAATTTATAATCTATTGGGAGCCGGTGAAGTGTCTGGACATGGTCCATGCCACGTGAGGGTCTGGAGTCAGGGACTCGACCCTCCCCACAATGACCCTTGATATTGAGAGCCCGCGGAGCCTGAGGCTCTGGAGCCAAGGACTCAGTCCTCCCCAAAAGTTCCCATTAGAAGCCGAGATAAAGATAGTTACCAAGGTCTGAATTCCTGCAGGAGGCAAGTGTTTACTCTGAAAGAGCGTTCATGCGGCCTTGAAGGAACTACTCTGTATCTCCCCCACCTCATTATTAATTGTTTGTGACTCACTATATAATAAAGGCTTTGAAGCCATTGGTGCTGCACCTCATTGGAGGGCAGCCTTCCTGACCCCATGACTGTGTTTGTTTCTTTCATTCCCACCGCTGGACCTCAGGTTTGTTCGTCTTTCAGGCTGGTTCCTGACAATAATCTGTACCAGACCCTGTGCTAACTAATTTAGATGTGTCATTTCATTAATCATGAGGATGTCCTGGCTTATACTATTATTATCACTTTTTCATCATTGAAGAAATGAAAGCACAGAGAGGTTAGGAGGATTACACAGAGTCAGAAGCACAGGTGACCTTTGAACCGAGCCAGTCTGGTACCAGCTCTCGAGGTGCTATACCAAGCGCAAGGGCTTAAATGGTGAAGAAACATGGGACCTTTCCTTGGGGTCATGAAAGGGAAGATTAAAGGAAGGTAACCAAGCAAGAACTTGCCTTGTTAGTTCTTTTTTTTTTTTTTTTTTAATCCTCTCCGAGGATATGTTTTCATTGATTTCAGAGAGAGAGAGAAACATCAATCAGTTGTCGCCTCTGTGCACCCTGACTGGGGACGGAACCCGCAACCTGGATATGTGCCCTGACTGGGACTAGAACCAGAGACCTTTCCTTGCACCAGTCTGCTCTCCAACCAACCGGCCAGGGCACCTTGTTAGTTCCTTAGTTTAGTTAGGTTCTTCTTAGTAGGAAGGCAAGGTAGTATAATCAGTTGTGAAGTTATTATCTTTTTATGTGTCTTCTGAAAAAATAATCTTTGGCAGCAATCTTGTGTTTTCATTTTCATCTTTATTGTATTCTAATCCCTATTGATAGCTTGCAAGGTTGGTAAAATCAGTGAAGCAGTGGGTATAATTTTTTTCTAATTCTACTGGGGATCTTTCTGATTTGATTTCATATCCCAGACTCATCAGTGACATGGCTGTGCGAAGGGAGGGAGGGTAAATGCTCAATCCCACAGCAATTGTGTCCACAAACTGACTAGAAGACTTTATGTCCAGAGAGTGATAGCAAACTGAAGAGAAACGAAAGACTGGTAGTAGAGCAAGTAAACACTAGACTAGATTTATTTTGTTCCTTTTATATTATGAAATAGTTCATACATATTAAATATGATGTGGGGGTTTTTTTATCCTTACTTGAAGATATTTTTCTCTCATTGCTTTTACAGAGAGAGTAAGGGAGAGAGAGAGAGAAACATGGATGAGAGAGAGTCACATTGATTGGTTGCCTCTTGCACATGCCCAGACCAGAGCCAGGGATCAAGCCTACAACCAAGGTATGTGCCCTTGACTGGAATGCAACCCAGGGTCTTTCAGTCCAGAGGCAATACTCCAACCACTGAGCCAAACTGTCCATGGCATGTACATATGATGTATGATATATGTAAGTTATAGCAAATAATAAAGCCAACATCCAACATCTGTATATCTATCACCCCAGCTTAAGAACGACAATATTACCAATACATCTTCTGACTTCCTCTAAATAGCATTACCCTTCTTTTTCTAGACACAGTCATTATTCTGAATGGGCTGTTTTTTCAGAAAGCATTCAGAAAGCATGTGCATGGATTTGCAAAGATTTGGAAATTAGAGTACATTGGCACTCAGGAAACTAGAGTTAGAATCTCTACCTACTCTAGACATGATCATAAACACTCTGTTACATAAAGACAACTTCTTTTAACTTAAATGGCATAAAAACAAAGTGGATTATAAATGATTAAAGTTAAGTACCATGGAAATACTTGGAAGTATCTTAATCATTAATGAAGTGACTAAGAGTCATCAGTGGATAACTATAACTTTCAAGTGTAATAAAGAATATCGAATTTAGAAACTGCTAATTTTTCCATAGTACTTAGATTTCTACTTTATTTATGTTTTTATTTTTAAAAATATATCTTTATTGATTTCAGAGAGAGGAAAGGAGAGGGGGAGAGAGAAAGAGAGAAAAATCAATGATGAGTCATTTATCGAGCCCACAACCTGGGCATGTGCCCTGACCATGAATCAAACCCCAATTGCTTGGATCCTAGGTCTACGCTCAACTGCTGAGGCACGCCCGGCCAGGCAGATTTCTACTTTAAGTACAAGTTGATCATTCCAAAGATATTTGCCAAGTATTACTATAGGTGCATGGAACATGTTGGTGAACAGAAGGGACAAAGGTCTCTGCATTTGTGGAGCTTATATTCTAGTCTGGGGAAACAGACAATACTCAATAACCATAATAAGTAAGTAAACAATATAGATCTTAGTTAGTGAAAAGTGCTATAAAAAAAGACAAAGTTGAGCGAAGTATAGTTACGGTATTATAGAGTTGGTAAGGTTTGGCCTCATTGAGATTTGAGCAAAGATCTAAGGAGTTAAGAGGCTATCTGAGGGAACAGTGTTCCAAGCAGAGGAAACAGCCAGTGCCGAGGCTGTAAGGCAGGGGTGTGCCTGGCGTATTTGGGGGACATGAAGGCCCATGAGGCTAAAGGTAAGTGAGCAGGGAGGGAGTTACAGGAGATGGGGCTGGAGAGGTAAGGGAAAGGGGAAGAGGTGGCAGGTCATATAGGGTCTTGTAGGCCATTTACAAATCTTTCGCCTTTGCTCTGAGTGAAATTGAGGGCCCCTTGTGGGATTCTGAGGAGAGGTAAACCTGGTCCGTCTGACATTTAAAAGGCTCACTTGGACTGCTCGCGGGTAAACTGGCAGGAGCCAGGATGGGAGCAAGAAGCCCATTAGGAAGCTCTGAGAGTCGGCATGTATTCTGAAGGTAGAACCAACCGCATTTCCTGACCGAGTGGACGGGAGGTGTGAGGCAATGAGGAGTCAGAGCTTTGGGCCCAAACACCCGGAATGACGGAATTGCCATTAACACGGGGAGGCGGGAGGGGAGACGATCAGAAGCTCACTTTTGGATACGGATATGAAGCATCAATGGGTAATAACTCAAGCTGTTAACTCTTTGAGAAGATGCTATTATTATTCTCATGTTACAAAATTATAACCTCAGAGCCAGGTTAAACTGGTCCTATCCTTTACTAACGAGATTTGGAACTGAAGTTTAAACCTCGGATGCACCACTTACAACTAAACACCAGTCACGAGTAAAACTTGTGCAGCGCTAACTGCTTCCCACCCCCATGGGCCCAAAGGACCCCTGTGAGCGGAGCCTGAGCGTTGGACCCTTTCTGAAGCGAAGGGCCTGTTGTCCAGGGTGATCCTGTGCTGAAGCCCCTTAAATCTTGCCCCTGGACCGGGGAGACAGATTTGAGGCTAACCTCCTGTCTTCTTGCCAGTAAACTCACAAATAAAAGCTCTTTCTTTTCTTAAAAGCCAATGTCATGGTATTGACTTCTATGCACGTAGGGCAGCAAGCCCTTGCTTGGTAAAAAAAATTAGAAATGACAGTTTAGAGAGTTTAAGAAATTTGCCCAAGATTACACAGTTTAAGAAATGGGACATAAAACCAGATCTTGGGAATCCTAAAGCTTTAACCATTCTTTCAAAAGTTCCTGGAAGGGTTGTAAATAAGAATATAGTCAGCTAATCAGTAATATTCCACCTCCATGGGATTCAAGACAATAAAAATTATTTTTAATAATTTTAATAAGTATTTAACTTTTCTGGGCCTGAGTTTTATAACCTGTAAAATTAAAATGTCACCACATTATAGAATGGTTTTGAGAATTAAATGAGATGCTATAGGTGTCTGACCTATAGTAATTGTTCCATATTTATAACTCCTACTATTCTTATTCTAAAGCAGGTGCTAATACATTTTAATAAGAGATAGCACATATTGAGTTCCAGTGCCAACTATGGTACTATGCTGAGTACTAAGAGGGTTGAGGTATAAATTTTGGCCCTCTCAACATACTTGAGAAGATAAAAAATACATACAAAAAGACAGGTAAACCATAAGGCAGCTTGTGAACTGTGAAATTAGTGATCCTAACGCTGCTGCTACTGGATTTCAGACAAGGGTAGCTCTCTGGGATCCAGCAGTGAGCCCTGAGCTGGCCTTGAGTAGAGGGCAGGACTCATGTGAGTGGAGGAAAAATGGGAGAAACAACAGAGGTGTTACAAATGGTGCGTACAGGGAAGAAAAATAAACCACTTTCACTGTAAGCAAAGGTTTAATGGGAGAAAGATGTTGATGAATTTGGAGTGGTTTGTGCAGGTGGATTGTGGATGAGCTCCATCTAGCAGATGTTTTCTCTGAGCAGCTGTTCTAGCTAGCTGGGGAGGTGCCAGAAGGGCTTGTATGCATCACAACTACAAGGGCCATGGATCAATCATCTAGCCTCTGCTCCTGGACTAGGAGTGCTGGCTTCCTGTCACCCCCTCCTTCACCTCCTGTGTGCCTTTTTCTGATTGCCATGGACTTCCCATAATTGATGTTTAAACACTTTAGACCAAGAGTGCTCAGACACCCTATGGACCTGGTCCTAGAAACTGCCAACGTTCCTGTGGGCTACAGTATAGACCCTGGTCACTTTTGGAAAAGGCCTCGGGGCAGTTGCCCCTGGGGGTTAGTGACAGAGAAGGGTCTTGAATGGCCCTTCACAATTTGACACCACGTTATGAAGGGACAAGAGAATAATTTGTTTTTGGCTGGTAGTTGCTGTAGCAGAACTTCAATCGTGTTACTCAGAAAGCTGCTGGGACTGAGCCAGTGGTGCAGGAGGTTCAGATTCTTTACCAAGAGGCAGACAAATGATAGAAATCTGAGAAAAACAATATATTGCTTAGCTAATCAAAATATAAATGTGGGGCATAATTTAAGTACTGTGAAGGTATCACCATAAAAAAAGTGTTTTGCAATTTTCAGTTCAACTTAGTAAAGCTACATGGTAACAGTTATGTGATACATAAAACACATAAAACATAACACACATGTGCTTCTAGAAGTGAACTTCAATCTGGTGATTCAGCTCTTTGGGGTTCTTGAGGTTTGGGGGGTATTTTGTTTTATTTGTTTTTTTGGTGTCTGTGTGTTTTAAGCCAAGGATTAATTTCCATGCCAGGTTAATCAATAACTTTTCTATGCATCTAAACCAGTTTTGGTGGAGTCAGTTCTTTGCAGGAACAATCATTAATTTACCCCAAATCCATGTGGATTGCTCCTGGATTACAATAGTATAGTACTTGCTGCTACAGTGCCTTTTCTATTTTTATCATAGTGCCTGGCTCACTACTGCTTGCATTTGCACACATGATTCAGTGAGTATATTTTGATTGAATGTGCATTTGGGGGGGTGATCCTTTAGGTCTAAAAAACACTGGTCTCAATAACATCCCTTAAAAAATAATGACTCACACTACACAAAACTAACTCAGAATGGGTCATAGACCTAAATATAAGAGCTAAAATGATAAAACTTTTAGAAGAAAGGATAGGAGTAGATCTTTATGACCTTGGATGAAAGAATAGCTTCTTAGATATGATACCAAATGCCCAATCGAAAAAAGAAAAGATAGATAAATTGTACTACATCCAACTTTAAAACTTTTGTGCTGCAAACATGCCATCAAGAAAGTATAAATTTGGAAACAGCCCTAGCACCCATCAGTAGATGAGTGGCTAATAAAGCTTTGGTACATTTACACAATGGAATACTATGCAGCTGTAAAAAAGTAGGATCTCTTACCCTTTGAGACAGCATGGAGGGACCTGGAGAGTATTATGTTAAGTGAAATAAGCCAGTCAGAGACAGACAAACATCACATGATCTCACTTATATGTGGAATCTGTTGAACAAAATAAAGTAACAAAATAGATCCAGAGATATGTAAGCATGGAACAGACTGAGGAATCTCAGAGGGAAGGGAGAAGGGGGATGGTGGGAAGAGATTAACCAAAGAACTTATATGCATATATGCATAGCCCATGGACACAGACAATAGTGCAGTGAAGGCCTGGGGGGGAGGCACGGGTGTGGGGTGGAGGGTGTCAATGGGGGGAAAGGGGACATCTGAAATACTTTCAACAATAAGGTAATTTTTTTTAAATCCTCACCAGAGGATACTTTTTCCATTGCTTTTTTTTTTTTTTTATTTCAGAGAGAGTAGAGGGGAGAGAGGCAGAGAGACAGAGACACACCGATTGGCTGCCTCCTGCACGCACCCCTACAGGGGCCAGGGATCAAGCCTGCAACCGAGGTACGTGCCAGGGCAACGCTCTAACCACTGAGCAACACCGGCTAGGGCGATAAAGATAATTTTTTTTTAAATCAAATCATACTTAAAAAAATATGGTAGCCCATCCCATGTTGTGTATGTGTGTGTGTGTGACAGTGTCTACACTGTGACAAATTCTAAGGCTTTTCAAAGCACCCTCTTAATGGTTTTAAAATTATTGACATTATGTCATTTTATGATTAACTTTTTATTTTAAAATGTTTTTCCTCTAACTTTGACCATCACAATATTGTTTACCAAAGAACCCTATTGTTTTGGCCATTCCTTTTGCAGTGTCCACACCAGTTTCCCTGTGATTGATTGTTGTGTTGGTCTGAATTATTCATATGACCATGGTTATTATCCTATTAACTTAATAACTGTTTGTTAGTCTATTTCTTAAAATTTTCACTGGTCTCAGATGTACTGAACCAAGAGATTTCTTCATCTTACTTTTCCATTGAGTATTATTTGATATTATGTGTAATTCAGAGATGCTTCTGTTTCCTGTTTCATGTTGCACTGAAGCTTTAGCCTCTCCCCTTCCCCCAACGTTTAACCATGTGCTGTGTTGTTCTGTGAACCACTTTCTCTTGACTAGTGCCTTCATTGCATTTGAAAAAATAAAATAAAAACACTGAAGGAATCAGGTAAAATCCAATATTGTCAAATTATTTTCCAGCCATACCATACTCTAGCTCTCAAGTTACTTCAGTTTCCACAAGTATTTGTGATCGTCTGGATGCTGCACAACATATTTCATGCTGCGTGTGGTCCCTAGCATCAACAGATTTTTTAAAAATTTTCTCTTCTTTTGTATCTGTAGCTGTAATGTGTGGGCTTACTTTTTTCCTCGAAAAGCATGAGTTTTAAAAAATCTTTATTTTTATTTATTTATATATATTTTTCAGGAATAGTTTATATTTCCAAAGTATTTAGGAATTCTTTAATTAGAAAAATAAAGGCAATGGGATTATCTATCAGGTTCTAAAATACCCACGAATTATATATCACTCACATCCCCCTCTTAAAAAACAAAAAACAAAACAAAACCTTAAATCACACCACTATTAAGCTTTCTTACAGCAAGGAAGAAAACCAAGCTATGCTAGAGTACAAAACCTGAAATTTTGAGCATGAAAATAATTTAGTGATTAGACATCTGGTTTACTCAAGCATTAGGCATACTGAAGATAGAATTAACACAGCTCATGGAGCAGGGGAAAAATTTCATCCAGCACTGCTTAATTTCAAATTTCCTGGGTACAAAATTTTGCATTCTGTACTACAGACTCACCTAAAAGCATCCACATGTGCTTGATATTAACTTGAATAGGATATGAAATTTTTCTGTACACTCAACTTGGCAAGTATCGTTAGTGATGCAACTTTCAGAAACATTCTTAGGCACAAGAAATACCATTGCCTACAGTGAAAGTCTTTGATAAAGAAAAGAATATCATTTAAATATAATCTTATAAATAGAAAGGGAAATATATGCACTTTTGCCAATGGATTGCTCTATATATCAGGGAAAATGTCACAATGAGATTAAAACTTAATAAACTTTTAGTCGATACTCAGGTTATTTTTTGCAGTATTAGAAATCAGGAAGAGAAAACTGATTTATCTAAATTAAATTTAGGGCAGAAGTGCTGGGTTAATAATATAGAATAACAGCTGCACTTCTTTGACTAACTCATTAAAAATGACAAACATTTTCAGTCAAATTTTATTTTTTTTAAAAAAGCAGCAGATCAACATTACAGTTCAAGAATCTAATCTAAATGTGCACTTGACAATGAAGCACATCTGAGTATGGAGTGAAAACAGTTTTCAAAAAAAAACATCAAATGTATCATCTCCAAATACCCAAGTAATAAATCACCTCTGCAAGCCTTTTGTTGGGTGGAGTAATAAACCAAAAACTGAAGATTTAGTGCTGTGAAAAGAAATCTGAAGTACAGTGGTATGAATCTTGGGTATTAAGCATAATCAACTGAATCAAGTTAAGATGTTGAAAATCTACTAAGAAATGTGTGTGTGCTACAGTCTATAAGCCAGTTGACCCAAGAGCAACTGAGATACCTAACTGTTCAGTGAGACCAGACATCATTTTAAATCTCCATTTTTGGAAGGCAATTAATTACAATTCCAACAGCCCACAAACCAAATTTTAAAAATTGTAGAAAGCAATTAAAACTACTTTCAAAGAGCCTTTCCCCCAGCCCAGTTTCAGCACCCCAAGGAGAAATAAAAAAGCATCCATGACTATCACAGATGAAAACAAAATGAATGTCATTGGAATCAGTTCTTTTTCCCCACTGGGGTATAAAATCTGTACAGAAATTTGATACTATACTATAACAAATTGTACTTCTCATAGTTCTGTTTTAATTTCCTTTAAACCCTGTTTAATATAGTGGGGTTTTTTAAATTGTAAAAATGTTTCCATGATTCTGAATCTGGTTCCAGTTCTTTTCATATATCTTTATATCAATATTTAATATACTGGCCACCAGTTCTAGTCAGAAAAAAATCTTGGAAATCTCCATCATGACAGCACGTTCAGCAGAAATTACTGATGTGCTAGCAAACCCTAGAAGTTCAGCCTTCCAGAAAGCACATTTTGTTGATTGGTTCATTTTCTGAATAGTCTTTACAATGATTCTTGACTAAAGACTCTTCAGTCTTGTAAATATCAGGGTGCACAGTCTCGCTCCATTGTAGGTGCTGGTCCTTGGACAGGAGGCTGGTTCACAGCTCGTGAGAAGCAAGTCTAAGTTCTAATGGCTGATAAACCTCACATCCTGCAGGAGGAAGCATTGTTCCTTTTTTGCTACTTAAGAATGTGGCAGAAATGTACACTGAGGTAGCCTGGTCAATCCTTATTTTTTTCTTTTTGTGTAAACTTGGTCTCAGAATATTTCTGGAAGGGTGACGTTTCGGAGAAGCCGTTGCTGTGACCGGCTTCCATTGCAGTCTCCGGTGCTGGGCCCCTGGCTATCCTCTTCTGTAGCTTTATCCAGGCACTGATGACTGTTCACATGTTGCAGGGTTAATTTCATGGGATCATACTCCCAAAGTTGGTTGCCTTTTAGGTGGTGGCATTTGAGCATTGTGACTGGGCCATTGAGTTTGGAGACATCCAAGCAGAGGTCATCCGTTCTGATTTCTTTGTTGGCCGTATAAGAGAAAATCTGATTACCTCCCACACCATGACAGTTAAAAATGCCAACTTTGTCATTCTCCTTTCTAGCCATGTTATCCAGGCACTGATTTGTTTCCATATTTCGTATCTCTCCCAAAGAGAAATAGTGATGTGGAATCTGTGAATCAGGATAAATATTCTCTAGGTACCAAGAGAAAGGTTTGCATTGGAGTTTGTGTCTTAGACCAAGTCTTGATGCTATATCTCTGTAATCTACCTTCCTAACACCTGGAGAAATTATATAGAATAAATTCTTGAATTCATACATCCACACTTCTATGAGTCGTCTGTTATTTTTATTAATAATCTGTCCTGTGCCTCCTGGAAACGTGTAAGGTGTAGCTTTCCGAAACACATGTCCAACATGTGAGTAAGTAATGATCTCCAAAGTTCCTCCACATTGCCAAATCCTAAAGGAAATTTCTAGGTTTTCTCCTCCCCAAATATCCATTCCAGCATCATGTTCCAATTTCCTGAAAGTAATCTCTGTCTATTGAAAAAAGGCCTCCTGCCATTGTAGGGGTCCTGACAGGAGAGTCCGATCACCTTGCCTTCTGTCCATTTCTCTTTGGGGAACAGGATACCAGCGAAAATTGAGCTTCCAGTTGAATCCGCCATAGGTCATATCAGGACCTGCCATGTACTCAAAAGTATCATCACTGATCACATCAGTGATGGGACACACCTTTTTCCTGTCTGTCTGATCCTTGCTGAGAGGCTCCAGCCCTCCCACTGCGCACTCACAGTGAGCATCTAAGAAAGGGATCACTTGGCCTTTAGACACAGCAGCCCCTTCTAATCTGGCTCTGATCAACCCAGAACGGTGTTCCATTCGAATTACCTGATCTGGTACTTTTAATTTTTTCACATGACTCTCTAGAGGTCTTTTCAAAAAGTCTCTTTCACTGGCATCATCCACTAGAACAATTTCTTGTAGCATGTGTTTTGGTGAGCGATTAATGACACTATGGACAGTTCGCAGAAGTGTGCTCCGAGCCTCGCTGTGGAAAACAATCACCACACTTGTAGGAAGATCATCTGGACACACCTTTGTTTTACACCCTCCTAGCCCAACATCTGGTAAAGATCTGCTGAGTGCAATCATCTCACTTGCCACTGAATTGAACTGGCTGATTTTAAACATCGCTTTCAGCTTTTCTTGATCCTCTTTAGGAATGAAGACTGGTTTCCCCATTTCTCCAGGATCTTCCTGAGGCTTTTGTCCTGGCTCTGGGACATCCCCAGCAGGAAGGCCTCTCTCCTTCTCATCACATTTGTTGCATTCACTGAAGTACAGCAGCAGGAACATATCCAAGAGCACCCAACTCAAGGAGGTGGCTAGGGCCACCTTGCAATGTGCACATTTTCTCACGGCACTTTAAGTCAAGTGCAAAATTTAAAAAAAAAAAAAAAAAAAAAAATATATATATATATATATATATATATATAAATATACAAAGATCATGAAAAACTTTCCAATCCAGGTTCATCAGCAACCACGGTTATAACCTCTGTCCGGCGGTGGCGGGCGCTCCTCCGAGCAAGCTCGGGGATAGGGCGCGGTCCCGCCGCCGCAGCCCCGGGGCTAGTCTCCCGCCGCCCCCCCCCCCCCCCCCCCCCCCCCCCCGCGCCGCCGCCTCGGCCACTGCGGGCGGCTCCCCAGGCAGGCGAGCAGCTGGAGCACCCCGCCTCCGCCGCTCCCGCTCCCGCTCCCGCCTCCGCCGCTCCCGCTCCCGCCCCCGCGCCGGGCCTCGGGCTGGGCGCGCTGCCCCGGGGGCGCTGCTGCCGCTGTCCCCGCTGTCCCCGCTGTCCCCGCTGTCCCCGCTGTCCCCCGCTGTCCCCGCTGTCCCCGCTGTCCCCGCTGTCGCCGCCGCCTCTCGCTGGGCCGCCTCAGCGCGGGGCCGGCCGCAGGGCTGCCTTCCAGACCGCTCGGGCGTGGTCCTCCCGGCGCCGCGAAAAAGTTTTTACATAATAAAAATCCCAAAGCACAGTGATACTGACAGAGCCTCAAATTTTTCAACCTTTTTTCTCATCTAGTTATATTGGAGCTCAGTTAATCTAGCGATAGACTCAAAACACTGCACCTGCACTAAGAAATACACGATACGAGGCAGGGTAAAATAACAGTCTCAGTGCAAGGATGCAAACATTTTTATTTAAGCAGCTTTAAAATGGAAAGGGGTGTGGTATGTAGGTAAAGTCAGTTCATCCTGAGCACATTTATGAAGAGAAACACAGTTGTGGAAAACCCTCAGAGAAAAAGCTCCCAGAGGTTTGTGGAGGCCTAGCACAGTACCTGGGATCAATAAATATTTGTTGACTGACTTAAATTGTGTAACTTCAGGCAAGTTGCTTAATCTGGGTGCCTTAGTTTCCTCTTCTGTAAAATGGAAATAGAAGCATCCTACCTAAGGAGGCGGTGAGGATGGATTTAATCAGCGGGACATGTGAAGCACAAGGACAGGGCCCGGCTCAGAGTGAGAGCACCTGAGAGTTACTAGTTATTGCTGTCACCAGGCGGAGAGAACGGAGAGAGCTTCCCCCCCCAACCCCCCCGTCTTTCCTTCTCCCCCTCTCTCCCTCTCCCCCACCCGACTCTCTCCCCCCACAGCCATGCTCAGGAGCAACAGAGGACTGCTTTCTCCTTGGTAGACAGGTGGCAACTGTCCCGCTAGAATTTTGAAGATCAATTCTAACACGTCTGAACTTAACTCTCTCTCCCTCCTTTCCTCTCTCTGAAATCAATAAAGATATATTTTTTAAAAATAAAATGAAAATAAAACAACTGGAGATTGATGATATTATATATTGCTGATGTAACTGTGACAGTGGTGGAGAAAAAAAATAAAGCTTTTGCCTAATTGTGCCTGAATTCGGTTGACTGAAGACATCGGTCACTCATTCATTCTGTTAGGGCAATTCCCATGGTCATCGTGGTCAGACATTTAGCCAATAGAGGGATTTTCCCCAAGTGCATCCCTCCCACAACCACTACCACTAAACAGTCTCCCCTGCACTTTTATAGAAAGACTAGGTTAGAAAATTATATAATCTCTAGTGTCTATATACATATTTTTTCTTATAAGATGCAAATGCATAAAATCTTTCTTGCTCTTCACAGGATCATCAGGTGTCAGCCGCTCCATTAGGTAGGAAACTAGCCCTTGCAGGTCTGTGACCTTCCTCCAGGACCTGTGACAGGGTCAAGGGCGGCGGGCCTGGCGCTCAGAGGCTGAGGTCGGGGCTACATTCTCTGTGCCCCCTGCTGCTCCGGGGGCTGCTGCTCCTGCCCCGGCCTCGGGCCTCCTCGGCTCCTCCTGTCCCGGGCGACTCTGTCCTCTCGGCTCCTTCTCTCCAGGGAGCGCTCTCGCCTCCGCCCCGGGGACCGTGCCCGCCTCCGGTCGGGGGGCTTGGCTCTCCTTTGGGGCGCCGCCCGCCTGCCCCCGAGCCCCCCTCGGGTCCCCAGCCGCTGCAGGGAGCGCCGGGCGGGGCGCTGTCCCCCGGCGTGGGGCGCTCTCGCCGCCTCTAGGGGGCGCTCCCTCCGCTGCTCCCTCCTCTCCGGGGGGCGGCGCCCGGGGCCTTCCCGGCGCTTCTCCCCCGCCTGCCGGGCGCTGGCCAGCGGCCGCTGGGCGCCGGGTCCCGGGTCGCCGCCCCGCCGTCGGGGTCCCGGCGGCTCCTTCCCCGGGGCCCTCGGGGCCTGTCTGCCTGCGCCCCGCTGCCCGGCGCCTCCCCCGTGCGCCCGCCTTTCCCGCGGGGGGACTTGTGGGGACCGGGTGGGTGAGGGGGCTCCAGTGGGCGGGCGGCCGGCCGGGCCTCGGGATTCCATGTTTACAGAACAGACTTAGAGAGAAAATGTGTTAATAAGTCACTTTGACCTAATGACTAAATGCGCTGCAGGAATGTTAGCATCGCGATCAACCTTCTGGGGCGGGGACCTGTTTCCACAGAGTTGAGGAGCCGACAGGCTTCCTCCCTCGGACCCTGAACCTCCCGGGCTGAATTTAACTACAGTGCCGGTTTTAAGGATTTAAATGGTGAGCATAATAATTTCTTTCCTTAAGTAAGTAACTTGAAGTAACAATAATGACTGAACTATGTGTGGGACTGTAATTTGAAAACAAAATTTAAGGAACCTTGACATCATGGTAGGTACATTTTTTATAATTCTGGATTTCAGGTTGCATTTTGTGTGTCTGGATTGAGTTGAAGGGGCAAGAAGATATTTTTGTCAGCAATGAAAGGGAACACGATCCTGCATTTGAGTAAAGTCTCAAAACTATCTTATTTTTTGTAAGAAGTAAGGGGAATTTTTTTTATCTAAGCCTTTAGAGTAATAAGGTACAGTAAGTATACAGATATTAATAAGTAAATGTTTCTTCAAAGATAATGTTGAACTGTTTGTTAAATAATGATTGATAATATATGAATGGATGCTTCCAAATACAATATATTTTAATTTCTATAAATGCTTAACATATGATACATTTGCTCTATTTGACATTTTTTTCTCTCCCTGAGATGTCACATTATTTTATTAACAAAACTCTCTTCTTGTTTAGTGCAGAGACAATCTCTGGCCCATGAGCCGTTCAGATTATGAGCCATTATGAGGATGATTTACCACCTCCAGCAGCAGATCCCACGTTAGACTTCCTCTGCCCCCGCCACCTCCCGCACCTCTCTCTCGGGTAAGTGCGTGGGGCCAGAGATGGCAGGAGCTCTGCTACCCATCATTTTGATTTTCTTCAAAGTGAGAGTTACATTCATAATTTTGTACCTGAAAGTTCTGAGATACTAAGAAACAAGAATACTGACTATGTTCAATGCAAAGGCAGAGTCCTCTAAAAATAAGATGCGTAGTGTGTATAAAGAACATGTTAAGACCATAACCAGGCATTATTATAGTTTGGCAAAAATCTATATTTATATGCAGCACTTGTTGACAATAGTTACCTTTGGGGGTAATTTTTTGTTAACTTGGTATGAACTGTGGAACTGATTTCTACATTTCTGTGTCCCTGGTGCTAGCCCAGCACATGAAGAATAGAAAGCTTTCCTTACATATTTCTGAATTGAACTAAGTGGAATTTTGCTGAATTGGGGCAAAGATATATCTAAGAGTCACTTGTAATGTAGTTAGGGAAGGGTGTTGTGGGGCAGGCAGGCCATGAGTGTTTGATATTAGTGCATTTGTGAATACTGGGAAAACAGCTAGAAACTTGATGTGGTCACTATTTGGGACATTAACTAATAACGTGTCTCTCATAAAAGTGAAAAACGAACTTTTAAGATTTTTTTCTCAGAGTAAATCACATTAAAATATTTAGAGCAAGAATATCACTCCATTTCTTGTGGCTTCCACATTTGTTGAACAGTGTGATGATGGTTGGTGTTCATAAATATGACTCTAGTAACCCTGAAAGCTTCTGCAGTGCCTTTTGAATGAACAAATATTAAATGGAAATCAAATATTAACTCATATTCATTGCTATATTGTGTACTTATTGTAGAAAAATTATTTAAAAATTGATGATCCACATAGAGCAGAGGCTCTTTTTTCCATCTATATTGAGCTGTAACTGACATAATAGTCTGTAAGTTACAAGTGTGCACGTGATGATTTGATACACAGGCTGTGAAATGGTTTCCACAGTAAGGTTAGTTAATCCCTCCATCCCTCCACATAGTTACCTTTTTTGTGTATATGTAGTAAGAACATTTAGAACTACTGCCTTAACAACTTTCAAGTACATAATACAGTATTTTTTACTATAGTCACCATGCTGTACATTAGATCCCCCAAACTAATTTACCTTATAACTGGAAGTTTGTAGCATTTCACCAACATCTCCCTATTTCCTTCATCCCCCATGCCCTAGCAACCACCACTCTACTCTCTGTTTCTGTGAGTTCAGCGTTTTTAGATTCCACATATAAGTGAGATCATTCAGTATTTGTCTTTCTCTGTCTGACTTCTCTCACTTAACATAATGCCTTCAAGGTTCACCCGTATTGTCATAAATGGCAGGATTTTCTTCTTTCTTGTGGCTGAATAATACTGTATTTTATATGTGTGTGTGTATATATGTATATACTTTTTTTATAAATATATACATGTTTTTTTAATCTGTTTTTCCATCAATGAACACTTAGGCTGTTTCCGAGTCTTGGCTATTGTTAATAATGCTGCAATGAACATGCAAGTGCAGATCTTTTCAAAACAATGACTTTATTTCCTTTGGATAACTACCCAGAAGCGAAATTGCTGCGTTATATGATAGATCTATTTTTACTTTTTTGAGGAACTTCAATACTGTTTTCCATAGTGGCTGCACTAATTTACACTCCCACCAACAGTGCGCAAGGGTCCCCTTTTTCTCTACATCTTCGCCAACACTTGTTATCTCTAGTCTTTTTTGTAATAGCCATTCTACCAAGCAGAGGCTCTTAATATAGGGTTCATGAAGATGTCAAGGAGGCCATGATTCCTGAAAGTATGTGCAAAGTTTAATGCATCTGTGAAGTTGTATGGGTTTCATCTCTTTCAACATATTCCTTAAGGGGTTTGTGGCTAAAGAAAAAATTAAGGACCACTGGTGTGAAAAGGTATATCTATTTTCAAGTAATTAGAACATAACAGGATAGCTCATTTCCTCATCAGTATAAACATAGGTAGGAGAGCCTTAATAATCCTGTTCTCAGAATATTAACTTGCAAAAATCAAAAGGTTTGGGGCTCATAAAATATTTAATTCTGTTTTCTGCTTGCTCATGTGTGTTTGTCAGTGTTCTTTTGGTGAATTGTAAGTTTAAGTTTGAGCTTAAGTCTTAACTTTGGGGGAAATTAAGGGCTCTTTTAGGAACCTAATGAAAACTAGGGTTCCCAGAAAAGTTCATATTGATCCAACAGTACGCATATAATTTCAACTTTCAAAACCAAAACTCTAAGCCTATATTTTTAAATCCTCACCCAAGGATATGTTTTTATTGACTTGAGAGACAGAGGAAGGGGCTGAGGGAGGAAGAAGGGAACAGATCGGTTGCCTCCCGTGCACACCCTAAGTGAGGAAACACAGCAATGAATTCCCATACTGGTTGCTGTTGGGCCCTGTTCCATTAAAAAAGAGACTTATCAGCTCTTTGGGACACTCATTGTTTTAGCTTCATCCCCAAGAGGCAGGAACTGCTATGAGCCTGACTGCCGAGTTGTGGTGAGGATCTAGGACGATTAGTGGTCCTTCAGAGCCATGGCTGAAGTCTGAGTGCACAGACGCTGCCACAAACTGCCACTGGGGATCGCGTGGTCGTGATAGAAACGGCCCCAATTAGAATTTTTTTCAAAGTGGTTATTGAAAAGATACAGACGAGTGAAAGATAGGAAGCATGACCGGGACTTTCAGGGGCTGGAGCTGGAAGTGGAACATTGTGGGGACCACAGCCAGCAGCATCTTGACCCCGGCCCTCCCCCGGGCTTCTTCTCCCTCTATCACTCGGCCCCTCCACAAGCTCAGTCCTTCCTCTCCCTCTGGGCAGACCCTGATTCTGCTCACTTCCCACATAGAGACCTCAAATGGTGGCTCCTCTGTGAATGGACATCAAACTCCTGTGCTTGATGTCCCCTAGGAGAAGTTCAAAGAACTCTGTACTGCCGCTCGCATTCGTATGTTGACATATACAATTTTCAACACAAGTTTAAATAAGTGCAAAAAATGCAGTGTGCAGCCTATTATACATTTTGACATTTTACAAAGCTAGCCAATGAAAACTAACTACAGTTCCATGGCAGTTTGATTCCCACCAGCATCCATTTAATGGTTTTTTAAAAATACGTTTTGCATTTTAGAGCAGTTTTGGTTGCACAGTAAGCAGGGGAGTGGCTGGCTGAGGGTCCAAACAGGGACCTTCTAAAAGCATGGCATCAGACAGGGGCCCCTCTTACCCGGGTGGCACTGCCTCTTTTGGGTAAACTGTGTTGGGGCAGTAGAACCTTACTACCCTAATAAAAGCAACTTTATTCAAGAAGCAGCTTCGTTTCTCAGTCTGGAAAGTTCTCCTTGACAGCTGATTCTTTGCAGCTGGTCTGCTCCTCCTAACACAGGGCCAGGTGTTCACCTGGCAGTCAGCTGTAACCTAAAGGGTTTCATTTTCCTGGCTGTGCTGGCATGTAGCCCTGCTGTGCAAAGACCAGTGTCGTTGCCTGAAACCCCAAACAGTCCTAAGGACTGAGGACTGTGTCTGGAGAGGGAGCAGCACTCCAGTGTTCACACTAGCCGTTCATTGCTAGACGCCAGAAGAATCTGGTTTATTAGGAAAAATATTGGTAAAATTAATCAACTTCAGGTTGCTTGCTTACTGTATTGCTTTTTATTTCTTTTAGTAACATCTTTTATTTTCCTGACTTCAAATATAATATCAATGTGTTTAAAAAGTTGAAAAACGAGAGAGGAAATTTAAATCATCCATAATGCCCCACTGATATTTTAGGCAATTTCCATTCCTTCATCTGTTCTGTTTCTTAACTGAACTTTGGTGGTGGTTGTGGTTTATTGTTGGCTGCTCGAGGAAGGAGCGGAGAGAGAACACAACTCCATTCCTCCCCTCAGGTGCAGAAGGGCTCCAGCCACTGGGAGAGACACCTCAGGGCCGTCTTTCCTCCGTTCCTTTCCCACCTCCCTCTCCCACCCAGGTTCATCCGTACCACCCAGGGCCAGGCCCAGCTGGGAGAGAAGTCCTACAGTAACCACATTTATGGTCCCCAGGATGGCTACTGTTCTGAAGCAGAGTCAGCCCTTGGCTTCAGCGCAGAGATCCTTTCACCAGCCAGCGTGGGTGTGTGTATTAGCCAGTGTTTGATGCATAAAAGCAGCCTCAGGATCCCAGTGACTTACAGCAACAGATATTTCCCCTCTCCTGTGTCTGCAGGTCAGCTGTCCTAGGCTCCAGATTGTGAGTCAGATTCAGGTAGTTCCACAGGCCTCTCTGGTCCTCGGCCCAGCAGGTGCTTGTGACACAGTCTCATGGTGAATGGCGCGTGCAGGAGCGTGAGTGGAAACACGCCGCCGGCCTCTGCTCACAGTGGGTGCACCGACCCTTCCACCTGCATGCCGTTGGCCAAGCGCATCACGGGGCCAAACCCGGCCTAAGTGGGACAAGGAAGGACGCCCTGCCCATCCCAGGGAGGCCCTGCCCAGGCCCCTGACCAGGGGCAGCGGAAAGGCGGGAAGAATGGGGAGCGGTGGGCTGCATTCGTCGCGTGGGCTGTATGAATCCCCAGCTCCAGCCAGACCGGCTGTTCACTGGTGGTCCACAGAGACCCGATGTTTAGCTGCCTCTGGCCTTTGAACATGATTTTCTTCTTGCCTCAAATGCTCTCCTTTCTCCTTTATTCCTATGTGAATATTGAACATCTTTCAAGATCTAGGTCAGATTTTTACCTCCTCTGGAAAGTCTTCCTTGACCATAGTGATTTCTTCCTCTCTGAAAACCTATCGCATTTGGTTCATTTTGAATTTACACAGTATCTTCTATAGCTCCCCCCATCTATAAATACATACAGGGGTGGGTAAAAGCAGGTTAATCATAATAATTAGAGACAATAATTAGTAAATAAACAATACAAGAATAAACTTTTGTGTACTCACACTGTAAACCTGCTTTTGCCAACCCCTGTATGTAGTCATCTGCCCACCTTTCTATCTATTTATACTTATCTTCTCAACCTGATAGAAAGCTGCTTAAGAACAGGGATATTTTACATGTAAAAGGTGCTCACGAAGATTTGTTCTTGGACTGATAACTGTTTGCTTGATTTACTCTTTATTCCAAAAAGGTGGTATCTGAGTAAGTAATGTATTTGTGCTGTTTCTTTCCTGTCCAGCTGTCCGACATCTTGCATTTTCAGAAGCTATAAGAAAAGAGATCAGGCTGTGATTGAAAGTCTCATTTCTCATTTTATGATTCTCTTATTATGCATCGGATTGCCCAGAGTTTCTTTTTCCACAGATAAGGAGTTAACTTCTGAGTCCAGCTGTTTGCCACAGAGCAGCTCCAAGTGAGTTGGCTGACCTCGTGCCAGGTGGAAGCCCTGGCCCAAGGGCAACCAGTCCTTTCTAGGGACCACCCCTCCCAATCTCCAGCTCAGATTGACTCTTTTTTTTGCATTTTTCATCAAAACAAAAGTACAGTGTAGCACCATCACTTGGGGAGGGGGGGGGGGTGTTATTCAGAAGCTGAAAAAAGAGAGAGGGATCTCAGAGAAAGATGTGGCTGCAGATCCCTATCCTATTCAGTGGGGCCCTTCACAGTTGAGAAGGGTCCTTACCTGTCCCTGCTGAGGGTGACACACACTCTCCTCTTCCCAGATGGTGATCAAAAGCAAACACCTGCTGTGGAGTCTTCCTCAAGTTCTCTTTTCAGCCTTTCAACTCGAACATGATTCACATTTCCAGGACCCCCAGGCAAGATGTGCTTGCTGGTGGCCCTCTTTGCGTTTATTCCTGTGACTAGGTCATCTCAGTTGTTTATTGCGGTAAAATGTACATAACACAGAATTTGCCATTTTAATCACTTGTAGGTGTGCAGTCAGTGGCATTAAGTACACCCACACTGTCGTGCTGGGTTCTCTCCTGTGGGCTTTAGAGCGGAGAAAAATTATGAAAAACCCAAAGCTCTGGCACTGACTGGTCTTGAGCAGACTCCTTAATCCTCCCGCTTCCTGGTCTTTAAAATAGCAATGGCGCCGATCTTATGTGGTTCTTAAATGGATGCAGTGAAAAGCATACCTGTAAGGCCTTAGTGTAGCGTTCTGGCAGGTAGTACACGTTACCTGTCAGGGCTAGGCATAGTCTTCAAGCAAGCATGTAAAATTAAAATAGTTTCTGACCTCTTTAAAAAATCACACTAATTCACAATATGCTATCCTTCTAAATAGCAAGTAAATAAAAGTTTTGAAAACATATCAAAAGATAATTCAATAAGAATTATAGAAGGAATTGTACTTGACCTTTTCCCTCTGTTTAAGTTAGCAAGTCACCCTTCTTTTGCATGATATTTTTAGGAGATACCCTCATCCTGCACATTTTACTTGCAGTTTGCTTCCTTACTCTGTCCAGTATACATTCTGTTCTCGTACTCCAGTATGAATAAAAATCATCCAGGGACAATGTTGAAATGCAGATTTCCAGGCGCATGCTCCACAGATTTCAGTTCAGTGTGTTGGGAGCCCGGGGCCCAGGGGGGGATCAGGGATCACACATGCAGAAACACTCCTCTGGTACAAGTAAGCTTCTGTGTCTATATTCAGGAGGGTCCTTAATTTATTCAGTGTGCTCCAGAGGTATATGTTTTAGTTTTAATACATTTTTTCATGCATTATTTTATAAAACTCTACATTTTCACATAAAATTCCTCAGCTATGACAGTGGTCACTCATACAATCCCTTTGTATATTGATACTTCAGCTTTACTGGTGATGTAAAACTTGGCCGTTGGATGCTCATGAATTTTGGGGGGAATTTATGCATTTAACATTTAGTTTCAGCCACCTCATTGATATTCAGAATCAACAAGATATGATACATAAATTTATACAAACTCTGCTTAGAGAACATGCGCCCATTTAGGAGTGCCGTGATCTTCCCTGCCTTGGTTAGGCTGGCTCTCCTTCAAGAAATGCCCTTTCTGCCCTAGCCAGTTTGGCTCAGTGGTTAGAGTACTGGCCCGCGCACTGCAGGGTCCGGGCTTTCATTTGGGCCAAGGGCATGTACCTTGGTTTCAGGCTCGATCCCCGGCCCCACCCGGTCAGAGCATGTACAGGAGACAACCAATCGATGTTTCTTTCACACTGATGTTTCCCTCTCTCTCTTCCCCATTCTCTCTGAAAAAGCAATGGAAAAAAAATATCCTCGGGTGAGGACTGAAAAAAATGGAATGCCCTTTCTACTTCTGTCTGTCCTTGGGAGTTGCCAAGCAGCCCCCTCTGTGTTGTGATTGACCCGCCAGTTTTTTTAAAATTAAAATTAGTTGCCAACATTTGTAAAACTCCAGACTTCAGGCCTCTCTTGATAATCCAGAACCTCGAGTCTACAGGCCTTGGAATCCTACATGGTGTCCACCAGCCAGAGCAGTCCCCTTCTCGGGCAGGGGACATGCGTTCCACCTTCACTCCAGCCCCAGGCTCTTCCCAGTGCATTGGGGCCTCCCAGCATCCAGCATTTCCACGTGTTCTAGACCATGGAATTACAATCAGATGATGTCATATCCTTTGCCAGTGTTTTCGATCTTATGTTTGTCTCCTCATTGATGTTGCACTTGGGAGAAAGAGAAGGTTTACTTCTGCCCAGTTATGTGGCTGTCAGCACTTGTGAGGCCCTTGGGAAGCACTTGGTTGACAGCATTCGCTGTGGTTCCCAGTTGAATTGCTACAGGTACATCTCTCTCCAGCAGGACCGTGAGTTCCTGCAGTGGCTGGCGTGATGAAGACTAGCTGATCTGATCTTCTAATATTTTATTTAGAATTTTTACCTGGATAACAAAGGAAAAAAAGAAAGCAAGGAAACAAGTGAGATGAATGCTAAGAACAAGGAATGCATACTTGAGGTAAGATTAATTTTGCAGAATAGAAGAAAAAGAGGATGTTAACTGTATCTATTTTTAAATTATTTGCTTCTCAGAACAATGGGTGATTATGAGACACACTGAAATGTTAACTTGGGGTTTTTAAATCACATTATTACTAAATTATAGCTATTTAGATAATTACATTGGCTCTTTGAGTCACTTGTTTAAAAGTATGGCTTTAGACAGTATATTTTACTCTTCATGAAGTTGGATTAGTAATTCTTAACTGAAAGACCTATGAATCTGCATAAAACTTATCTCCTTAGGATTCATTGTTTAAGTGTTCCACAGAAGTCAAATGTCAGGATTTCCAAATCTGCTTTACAGTGAATTCTAAGGTGCTTTCCCAGCAGCCAGGTGTGGTAGGAAATCAAAGGTTTGGAGTTTGAGACCTGATACAAAGTTGGCTCTGCCTGTTGATGTTCCTGTGTTATTGGGCAAGTCCAAGAACCTTGGTTTCCAGGATCATACTGAATTATTTCAGAGACCCAGGAAGGTGGTGGAAGTGCAGTGTGTCCATTACTGTACAGAAATCTGCAATTATCACCATAGGGCTGTCTTCTGGAAGTTCATGTAATGGTTGACTTTTTGAAATTCCTAATGAATTTTCACATAGTAGCTATGCTATGAATCCAGGCTCTGTTCAGCGTGTAATGTAGATGAACGCCAGATCACAGTCACAAATGGGCCAGCATGCTGGAGCCCCAGACAGGTTTTCTTTGTCCTTGACAACCTTTTCCCGAGTTAGTAGATTTTGGATTTCACTTGATAAAACACAAGACCTGGTGATGCCCTGGCCCACATTCCCACCTGGAGTCAGTGTGCTGACGCTGAAGAGCACTGTCTCCCATGCACCAGGGTCTTTCCCAGGTTCCCGCACATGTTTCCATTACCTCCAGGCCTCGCAGCTCTGTATCAGTGGATCAGACCCCAGAACCTTGCTGCCATGCCCAAGGTCCCACATTACAAGTTCTGGTTCTTGGGACCAAGATCACAGTGGACATTTCCCAGGGAGGCCCAATAGTGGGAATGGGGAGGTTCTTTCTGCATTTGCCAGACTCCAGGTTGAGTTGAGGAAGATAAGGCGCCAGGTGTCCCCAACACCAAGCAGATTCAATTTCTGAGCATACATACCTAGTAGTCAGGACTGGCAGACGTGGAGGGCTGTGAGTAATTTCCCCACACAGCCATTTGTTTTCAATCAGTGCTTATACATCAGCTACTGTAAGTCCGGGACTGGCTATGCTTAATGTATGCAATTGCCTAAAGCATTCTGGTTAGAGGACTTCAGCAGTGTTTTAAAAGCTTGGATGTGAACACAAATACAAAGCATGTTCTGCTCTGAAAAACGAGCACTATGCAGCTTTCTAATTTGGCCCAAAAACCTGATTGAATTTAAGAGACATTGACAAGACAACGAATACTAGGTAAATTTGGAGGAAACTAGAGGGAATGTGAACAGAAAAATGTGCCTCAATTCCACTATGTATAAATTTATTTGAAGGATACAAAATTAAAAATTATTCTACCTCTATGAGACTGAATGAAAGGAGGTTGAGAGTTACAATAGAAAGCAAAAAATAAGTTTGAGTATTTGAACTGGAAGATGGAATAATATGCAATTTTACTACATTGCTTTTTAAAAGAAATTTACTAAGAACTGTAAATCTATGCAAGTTTTGACCTTTGAAAATCTACATCTAGAAAAATGTACTTAGGCAGTATCCTTTCAGATATCATCGTATTAATAAGCCTTCTTCATTCTTTGATAAGAAAACCATCCCAAGTTATTAACAGACACATATTTGATGTATAGAATTATACATTGTAGTTTTTCTATTTCCTAGCAGTGAAATAGCAATCTTTTCTGTTTACAGGAAAAGTAATAATTTTTTAATTTACCAACTTATAAGAATAATAGCCTTTAGTACTTTTCTTACAATATACCAAAATTTTACTCACAACCTTCTTTATGAGGTAGGAACTATTATTACTCCATTTTTGCAAGTAAAGAAACTGAGGTTTAGTGACTTGCCCACTGTCATAGAACTAAGTGGTCAAGAAGCCTTGAAGTCTAACTCAGGAGCCAGGACTCAAGCACCATGGAACTCTCCTCTTTAGGCAAACAGCAGGCAATATAAACACACTTTCAATCAGAATTGTAGACAGAAATGACTTTTAGTTTAAAGGCTAGTTTGCCACAGTTTGTTTAAATGTGAACAAAATGTGTTTTATCTTTCATGTGTTTACCATATAACTTCAGTTTTATATCTCAAAGAACTCATGTAAGATATAAAACTGAAAGCAACAAATGAACAAGACAAGCAAAGAAAAACTCAGAGACACAGACAACTGTATGGTGGTTACCAGAGGGAAAGGGGGCTGGGAGAGGTAGTAGAGGGTAAAGGGGGTCAAATATATGGTGATGGAAGGAGATTTATGGGGTGATGAACACACAATGCAGAATACAGACGATGTATTATAGAATTGTATACTTGCAACCTATGCCATTTTATGAATCAGTGTCACCCAAATAAATAAAATTTTTTAAAAGTAAAAAATTTCAGAATTAAAAAGCCCCTCAGCATAATCCAGCTCTTCATTTTACTGAACTACCTCTGTCCCTACATTAGATAATATATGGAAATTATTCACTTCATGATGAGGTTAGAGTGAGAACCTCATTTTGCTGATTTCTGGTAAAATTCACAGACAAATAAGTACACAAGTTATCTTGCTCAGTTTGTGGTAATTGAGCCCACCCTCTTCTTGATTCCTCATTCTGATAGATAAGTGAAAACACTTCATTTTCCCATTAAAAGGTATGTGTCCATCCCTCTTGAGTCATATGCAGGGTCCCCCCCACTCACCCCCAGTGGCGTCTGCACATCTCTTTCTTCCCTTGGTGGCTTCTTGGCACCGACCTGCCTTGTGTCACCTGAGGTGATTGGGGAAGGAGGGCCTGGTTCCTGCTGAAGGTGGGTGAGGTGTCTCGTCCCCCTTGGCCTCTGTCCTCGCTGCCCCGTGCGCTGTGGCTCAACCCTCTTCCCACCACACTTGCGTGCCTTGCTCTGGCCCTTGGTTCTGGCTGTCAGGGCCCTTCTCTCCACACACTCTGCAGATGCCCCCAGGCCTCCCCTGTTTCCAGAGCCAGAATATTCTTTCTGTCTCCCGAGGCGTTCCCTCTCCCAGCCGCCCAGAGGCCTTTTTCTGGCCATGTACTCCCTGTGCAGAATGCTTGTCAGTTATCCAAGTTTTTGTTCTTGATATGTACAAATTCATTTTTTTTTCTATTTCTTAAAATATTAGCTTTCAAAGCTGTCATATCATTGTGGATTTGTTTTAAAAATACTTTATCAAAACTAAGCAGTGACTTTGAAATAATTATTTTGGAAAAGAAAATGAACATGGTATATTTTTTGCTTTTTTCCCTTAATCGTTAGGAATGTTCACTTGAAGTTGAATCTGTTTTCCGTCACCAAAGTTAAAAATTCATACATTTATTCAGCTTTTATTGGCTGTTTTTCTGCTCTGACTATATGAGAGGAGGTTGTAATATGTGTAATATACAAAGATGAATTATAATTAGTAGTATTAAAATCCTTAAGCAAGCCCCTTCTCTTGGTTTTACTTTCCTTACTGACAAAATATGCAATTAATACCTATCTCAAAGGGATGTTGTAAAGCTTAAGATCAAATTTCTAAATTGCCATCTAAGAACTCAGCTCTCCCTCAAAAGCCTACACACCTAGTTTGGGGAAACAACATGCACACAGATACCCGCAGTGCAAGGTAACATGAAGCGTGTTGAAATAAAGTATTACAGAAGCTCAGAGGAAGGAGGAAACTCTCCCTGCTGTGCTTTCATTGGGGTAAAAGAGAGACTTTAAGTAGGAGTGAACATTTGAATGGGCCCAGATGTGAGTGAGAGCATATTTTGGGAAAAATACAGGTTATGTTTCGGGATAGGGAGGCAGATCAGTCTGATTGGAACAGTGGTTCTTTTGTTGTTGTTAATCATCACCCGAGGATATTTTTTCCATTGATTTTTAGAGTGTAAGGGAAGGGGGGAGAGAGAGAGAGAGAAACATCGATGTGAGAGAGAGACATCAACTGTTTACCTCCCACACATGCCCTGACCAGGGCCAGAGATAGAACCTGCAACCGAGGTATGTGCTCTCGGCCAGGAATCAAACCCTAGACCCTTTGGTGTGTGGGCTGATGCTCTAACCACTGAGCCACACCAGCCAGGGTGAAACAGTGGTTCTTAATCCGACTACGTGATCATTTGGGGAGCTTAAAAATGTCAGTGCTTGGGCCCCAGGTGAGAATGAATGAATGAATAAATTCAGGAAGGATGGGAGGGAGGGAGGGAGGGAGGGAGGGAGGGAGGGAGGGAGGGAGGGAGGGAGGGAGGGAGGGGAGAAATAAAGAGGAATTGAGAAAGAAGGAGTCTTGAGGTGGTGAGGCCTGTGCATGATCATCTTAAACTGACTCCTACCTGGATGATTCTAACGTACAGTCGGGTTTGAGAACCAATGGATAAGAGCATTGGACCTGTTAAGGAGAATGGTAAGAGGAAACATCATAAATGTAGAGTTGGGTAAAAACACAGGATTTTAAATGCTAAGAAGTTTTAAACTTTAGTTGGCAAGCACTAGGAAGGGGTCATTGAAGATGTTTGAAAAGAGCACTAACATAAGACATAAAATAAGAACATTAATCTGTCAGTTTGCAGAATGTGTTCAATGGGAAGACATGGTGAAAGTACATAGTCTAGACTGGTAAGAGGTAATGAGATGAAAATGTGCATGGCAAAGAAAGAAAACAGAGACCAGCTAGTGTTTATGTACTCTGTGCTATGCAGTATGTTTTGGATGTTTCTTCCTAACCTCAATATATAGTTATAAAATCGGAAGCTCAGAGAATGGAGTAACTTGCCCTTCATGGAACAGCAGAGGCAGAGCTGCTTTTGACCGCACCCAAGGCCTATGTTCATTCCGCCCTAACACATTCTCCTGCTGTCCCAGTACCTCTGTGAGAGAGAGAGAGAGTACAGAAAAGTAGACTGTAGAGTTCAGCAAGTAGTTACATATGTGAGGGAGAGGTACAGATACCTAGTAGGCTTTCAAATAAGGTTTATTGAGTGAACATATGAAAGAAACATCACTGCAAGTTTGTCTCAAGTGGCTGTGTATGTTTTGGTGGTAGGAAAAAAAATCTTTGTCCTCAAGTTTTTTATTTTTGAAAAGAGCAATTAGTAACTATTGATCAAGACTGCTCACTATGCAGCAGTGGCAAAATCTATTTAACAATGCCTAGCACTATTGGTAGTAACTTAATGATTATGTATATTTTCCATTTACTTCATTCTTATAACTACGCTATGAATGTTATAGAATAGAGCAAACTGAGGCACAGAGTAGCTAAGCATCTCTTTGCATTTTATGCAGCTTAATGAATAGCAAAGCTGAATTTGAGCCACAGTGTCTGACTCCATGTAACCAGCACATTGAGTCATCATAATACACGTCCTCATATGCTACACTTAACAGTCTTTTTCCCCCTTCTTTTTTTATCTTCACCTGAGGACATTTTTTCCATTGCTCTTCAGAGAGAGTGGAAGGGAGAGAGAGAAAAATATCCATGTGAGAGACACATCCACTGTTGCCTCCCGCACGCATCCCAACCAGAGCGGGGGGTCGAGCCTGCAACCAGGGTGCGTGCCCTTGGCCAGAATCGAGCCCAGGACCTTCAGTCCGTGGCCGATACGCCAGCCACTGAGCCAGGCTGGCTCGGGCTGCACTTCACAGTCTTGAATGAGGTGATAAATGCAAGATGATTTGGAAGATGTTTACTTATTAAATTTTACAGTAGCCCTGAGAGGTAATTTGCCTCATTGATAGAAGAGATACTAAATGGGCTCAAGAGTAACAATAATGTTTGAAAGATGCACAGTTCTTCTAAAGCAGGGAGAAAGAATGTGGTGAGAAAAGAAAAAGGCATTTTGAGGTGTAAAAGATTTTTAAAAGAGATATAAAGGTGTGAAAGGGTTTGAGTCCACTGCTTTAAGAAGGGATATAAAAGGTTATGGAAGAAATTTTTAAATGTGTAACCAACAGTAGACTTGAGGTTACAGAGGATTAATTAGAGTGGAAGCACCCAGGAAAGCTTATAGTTAGGTTCTTTTCTTGCACTAATCATGAATCTGGCACTGGGAGGCAAAAAGGATGCTATGTGCTTTTTTGGAAAAAACACCAACAAGTTTCAAATGAAAGACACATGGGGCATTGTTCCCACCCTTATGAAGGATATCAATGCTTATCTGCCATATAATAGACACATTTTTTTGCAGTTTGTCATTTGCTTTGAGTTTACTTATGAACATTTAGATTGTTTCTATGACTTTTAATGAAATTACATATTGTTGATGATATGTATTATATAGTTTCTGAAATCATGTAATTTATTCTACCTTAATTGTTAGAACTGTCTTTTGTTTCCGCAGTAGACTAGAAATAAAACTGCAATGGAACTAGTCACCTAATTTCCTTCTTGTCCACTCCCTCAGTCCTTCACAGTGGTTACTCTCATATATTTAAAACTAAATCATATCATGATACTCTTTTTTTTTTTTAAGAATAGTTTGTTGATTTTTTTAGAGAAAGAAAGAAGAAGGGAGAGGGAGAGAGAGAGAAACAGTGATAGGAGAGTAAAGCGTGAATCTGCTGCCTCCTGTAGGCCCACGACCCAGGGCTGAGCCCGCACTCTGGCATGTGCCCTTGACCTGGGGTCGAACAGGCAACCTCCTGCTGCATGGGACGGTGCCCCACCAACTGAGCCACACCAGCCAGGGCAGATCAGGATACTCTTACTTAAAGTCATTGAATGGCTGGCTCGTCCATACACTTAAAATCCAAACTCCTTACCCAGGCTCTCAGATCCTTTCGTGGTGTGGCCTCTGTCTACCTGCCATCTGTCTGCATCTTGTACCACTTACTGTGTGAGCTTCGAGCTGAGGTTTTCTTTGATCTTGTTTTTCTGTAGATCAATTTTCCCATGGTCTCTTTTCTACAGTATGTATTTGTATGTGTTATACATGTATTCTTTTGTATGTTTATTTTTATATGATTATTTTTTTCCCATTTTAGGTGATTGAAATAGTCAACTCTTGTAAACCAAAAATCTAGAAAAGTATTTGGTTGTTGGAATTTATGTGAGACAAGGTCAAAAGTGCTTATTTTCTTCAAATTTGATTACTTGTAAAAATATATTTAATGAGCTAGAACTAAGTTGCCAGACAGAATATATGGTAGTGCCAGTTAAATTTGCATTTCAGATAAATACTGGGTATTTTTTAGTGTAAGTGTATCTCATACAGTATTTGGAATATACTTAAATACTAAAAACATATTTTTATCTGATATTTAAATTTAACTGGCTGTCTTGTGTTTGACTTGTACACCTGGCAGCCCTAGCTAGATGACAACTCTAGCAACCTGACTTCTTGCGAATCCAACAAACAACCCGTGAATAGGTTTGAAAAGCTCCTCGCTTTCAGAAGTTGATTTCACAAAGGTCATGGCTCAAATGGCATGTCTTTGCCTGTGAGATAGCCAAGCATTTCTTAGTATATTACTGCATTTGATTTTAGCTATTCTAACCTTATTAAAAAGTTAGTTTTCATTTTTATTTTCTCAACTATAGATTCTTTACCTTTCTTATTTAAGGACCTTGCATAATTTTATCCCAGCTAATTTTTCAGTCACCATGAACCTATACTTGAACAAAATTACGCTATTTGCTTTCATGCCTTTGTTCCTGCTGCTCCTTGGACCTGAAGACCTCAGTCCCTCCCCTCTAGGTCTGTCCTGCGCTGTCCCTTCCAGGAGAGCTCCCTCACTGTCAGCTGAAAGGGGTCTCTCCTCCCTCTGAGCACCGTGTTCTCCGTTGTAACCGACTATTTTTATTTGGGGAGGGTGAATTTTTTTAATTGTAGTAAGAATATTTAACATGAGTGCTACGATTTTAATGAAACTTTGAGGTACAGTGTAACTGTAGAGGAGAACTTGTGCAGCTGACTTCTAGAACTTCCTCCCTGCACAGCTGGAACTTTGTATCTTGAACAGCAACCCCCCCCCCCCCCCGGGGCCGCAGCCCCCACTCTGTGCTCTCCAGTGTGACTGTTCTAGATGCCGTATGAGTGGGGCATGTGGGTTCCCTGCTGTGACTGGCGTGTCTCACTCAGCACAGTGTCCTCAGGTCCACCCTGTCGCCAGCTGTGGCGGGACTTCCTTCCTCTGTGGCCTGAGCACCCCCACACCGGGCGCCGCAGTTTCACCCCCACGCGCCTGCCGGGGGCGCTCAGGCAGCTCCCCCGGGGCGCTCGGAACAGTCCCGGCTCTTGCCCTTCATGTCCCGGGGTCAGCGCTGTTCCTCCCAGGACCGGGCCCTCGGGGTGTTTATTACACACAGTTCACGCACCAGGTCTGAAAGGCCAGAGGAGCTGCTGTGGACACCCTGTGACAGCAGGAGAAGTGAGAGCCGAGGATGGGACCCCTTGCTCCTCAGGGGGACCTGCACAGCCAAGGTATCCCTCCCGATTTTTATCCGACACTCATGGGTGTGGGAGCAGCCTGCTCTGTGCCTCTGCTCCTCTTACCAGTCTCCATGGGGCTTCTCCAATTGCACAGTTGTGGGGCTTCCATTCAGCTCACTTTCTGGTGGTTCTGAGTGATGGTTGTTTTGTTGTTTAGTTGTAGTTTTGATGTCAAACCTGGATCATTTTATCTCCTGTAGTTTAGCCTTCCAGTGGGGAAGATGGGCCTTGAAAAGAAAGAGTCCAGCTGGGCGTGGCTCAGCACTGAGCATCACCCTAGGATCCAGGAGACTGCAGTTCGATTCTCAGTCTGGGCACATGCCTGGGTTGAGGGCTGGATCTCCAGTTGGGGGCGTGCAGGAGGCAGCCGATCAATGATTCTCTCATCATTGATGTTTCTCTCTCTCTCCCTCACCCTCTCTGAAATTGATAAAGATATATATATTTAAAAAAAAAAAAAAAAAAGGAAGAAACAAAGTGAATTGCTGAGAAGAGCACATAAAGGGCAGAAGAGAAGACTAGGACCTTTCCAGAGATGGCTGTCAGAGCAGACTTCTGTGGAAATGACAGCAGGGAGGAACATGAAGGGTGAGAAGAAGCGAGCCATGTGACGGGAGAGTGCATGTGGAGCCCGTGTTCAGGTGGAGGGGACAGTAAATACGAAGACTTTGATGAGGGAAAGAACACGCTTGTTCAGGACACTGAGCAGTGTGGCCAGAGCCCGTTGAGTTAGAGGGAGTGTGACGTGAGATTAGGTTGTAGAGAGGCAGGAACCAGATCCTGTCGCCCTTTTGAATGCCATGGTAATGAATTTGGATTTTATATTAGCTGTAGTGAGGAGCTCTTGAAAGATTAGGCAGAGAAGAAAGAAGATCACTTAATATTTTACGTAAAATTGTGAAAATGTGATTAAAAGTAAAAAAGCCCATATTATTTTATGCATAATAATTTTCTAAAATGAAACTGATGAAAACTGAGGTGCTAGATGTTAGCGATTTGGGGGAGATATTGTAGGCTTTTAATCTGAACAGTTACTGTTAGCATGGGCTAACTCTTAAGTGTTGCCTGATCTTGTTGGATAACATGAATATGTTTTGTTGAGCCCCTTGAATGTTAAATTATTTTAGCTTTTAATTTTTAAACTTTTTGATTATAAATTGAGAACTTAAAGCAAGAGAGCCTGAACTGCTACATGGCAATAGTGGACAGCAAAGGCTCAGGATTAAAGGTAGCATTCAGGGACTAACTGGATGTGATAGACTGACCAAAAGTAATGTTATTAAGATCGGGAGTGGGAAGAGGTTGTGGGAGCCTGGGTGTGGTCTTAGTGTCTAGGAGGGGACAGGTGGAAATCCAGGCCTCTGGCCCTAGAATGGGCAGTACAACCACTCTTGGCTTTTTATTTTCTCTGCGACCATAGCTTCTAGGAGACCAGAAGGAATTAGCCAGCTATGCGCCAGCAAAGCTTTCTATGTTGTGACTTTGGGTTTGGTTTGACTGTTCATGCAGCGTTGGTTTCAGAGCAGTTACATTTCCACTGTGGGCCTCTTAGACCAGGCCCCTGGGACTGATTTCCCCAAGTCTGGACACTCAAGCTTCAATCAAGAGGGGCCAGCCCTCTAAGGGCTCTGCCCTTTGGGGCCCCCACATTCCGGCCTGGAGCTCTTGAGACAGTGGGGCCTTGGGGATAAGGGGGTACTTACTGGGCAGTCCAGGTGAGGTCCAGACAAGGGGTGAGGCGGGGAGGGGCCCAGGCCTACAATGGAGCATTACCTAAGCACCAGCTCCAAGGCTGCCAGCATTTCTGCCACCAAGAGGGCCACCAGCAGCCTTGCCAAAGACAGGAAAGCAGCCAGCAGTGTGGAGATGTGAGTGGCAGGAATCCGGGTGTCCTTGTCTTTCCGTGGGACAGCGCAGGAAGAGGCCACAGACAGGTCCTGGGTTTGTAACTGTCGTGCTTGGGGCACCCTCCTGCAGTGCAGCTGGTAGCCACAGCTGGCTGGTGAGGGGCTGGGAGGGCTTTAGGGCTGTCTGGCAGGGTGGGTCCCTTCAACCCTGACTCTGTGACTCTTCACTTCCTTTGGTTAAAGTAGGGGCATATTGGCCTAAATGAAATAAAGCCTAAAAGGAAAGACAAACCTCTCCAATTGTTCATGGCAGGCTGTGCACAAAACCCACTTTCCAGGCACTGGAGCAGCTGAGCTGCCGGACCTGCCTCTTGGGGTCAAGCTGCCTGTGATCCCCGAGAGCAATAATTTATACTATACGAGGAAGTTAAATGAAAAGGTAATTTTTGTCTTGCCATTGGTTGTCTTTGCCTATTTCTACTTGCAGTTAAAGTCAGGGGCTACATTATACAAAGTCCATTAAGGGAATTTGCATTAACATTCAAAGCAAAGGAAAAAAAAGTCAAACCCACGTGTAAGCCAAGGTATTGCTTAGGATTCATGCCAAACAACTTCATCTAGTGCAATTTGCACAGGATCATGGGCTAGAGTTTTGAGTCTTCTCTCTTACGTTTTGGAAGCATATTAACTTTTCTTTATAGCAACACAAGATATACCTATTTAGTGATATTTTATTTACTTAGATATGTTTAGTTCAAAGGTGGAAAATTATTGGTGTTTCCTGGCATTTAATTATGTTATGATTTTAGCCAATAATAACTTGGATAAAACTCTCATACAGAAACTTCTCTGTGATTTTGTTTTGAGAGAAATTCTATTTCATACGCAACAGTGAGGGGAAAATGGAATTAAGGTGAGCTAACATGTTCAGATACTTCAATTTCACTTTAATGGAAGAGGCTCTGTCTCCCTGAAGAGACTCCATGATTTCCCCCAACCTTCCTTTCCAGTCTTTGCTCCAACCCAGCACCTCAGCTGCCTCCAGTTGGGGTCTTTTATAGGTACTCATGCATTCCACATCAATGCCCCTGTGCCTTTATTCACCGTGCCCCAGATCTACGCACCCTTTCCTCTTCTCCTCAACCTGTGAATTTCAGCCATCTTTCCAGATGTTTTTCTGAACCATCATAGCCCCCAAAGAGCTTGTATTTCCTTAGAATTTGCATTGCCCTTGGTTTGTATAATTTTACTCAACACTACAATTCTATAATTGCAGTTTTATAACATAAATCATATTGGGTTTAGTGTATACTTCCTTCAAACCCTTTCTTGTTTTTAGTCTTCAACGCTAGTCCCACCCTCAGACCTCCCCAGCCCTGGACTCAACCACTGACACTGAGGGAGGTTCGGTACGTTCTTTTTGAATGGTTTCTTTGATTAATGTTGCAAAAATTCTACAAGGAAGAATTCCGAGAGACACCCTTCCCCTTTTACTCTATGATGTCAGAAATGAGTAGAGCCCCTTGGTATTTGACACCTGCCTAAGAAACATGATTTCTTAAAGCAAGTTTTGCTTCTGGATATTTGTGTGTGTTTTTTGTTTGGTTTTTTTGGGGGGTTTTGTTTTGGTTTTTAGCTTAATGTTTTATTAAATATGACAGCAAATCACTCGGTTGCACTTATAACACAGAATTTATTTTTACAATATTTAAATGGTCATGTTTACATGTTTAAAACTGTCACATCATTAGTTCTTGCCAGCTTTTGCATTTTTCTCCTTGAAACACCTTCTATAGATAGGCTTAGGAAAAGTAGAAGTATTCTACCTTCATTATCAATAATTTAGCACAAGATACATTATTAAATGCTGGCATTTCCGTGACATTCAAGAACTCGCGGCAGGAATGGGACGGTGGCATTAAGGGATACTGGCATTAAGAATAAAAGGGGGGAGAAAAAAGAAACACAAGTCACCTAGTTCCCAAACCAGCTACAGAGCTGGGATGGGAAGTGCGTGTATTAGTAAACGTTTTAGGAGCCAAAGCAGCTTTCATGCAAGTTAAACCCAAACTTTCTACAGAAGTTTAAAACCGAAGTGAAACACGGGGGTGCTGTGCAGAAGCAAACGGCCCAACACAAAACAAGCCCTTTGGAGCAACTGTTAAGCAGTATGCCCACGGGAGGAACTGCTGTCTCCAGTCGGGAAGCGCTAGGATGGAAAACTAAGTGCCAAAGGGGGAAAAAAGTTACAGCGTGATGCGAGAGGTTTTAAAACGACACTTGGCAGCGGCAAACGGCCTCACTGACTCCAACGGCTGGAAGCGGCTCCATTCCCCCCACCCGCGGAGGAAGCCCGCAGCCCCCAGCCCGCACCCGCACCCGCAGAAGCTGCGGGCAGCGAGGGGCCAGGGAGAGAAGGGAGCACCCACCCCGAGCCCTGGCCTTTCCCCGCATCGTCAGCCCCGTCGCCCCCGATGCAGGGAGGAGGCTGTGGGGGTTGGCGGGACTGCGGAGCCGGGGCGGGCGCCCTCTTTCCCGGTGGCAGAGGCGCGGCCGGGCGGGAGGCTGCGGGAGCGTGTCCGCGACACCCGCGCCCGCGCCTTCCCCCGCCCGAGCGCGATTCCCAGGCCGCTTCTGGAGCCTCCGCCGGAGGACCAAACGGGGGCAAACACCCCACAGCGTGTCTGGAAAAACCGCCGGGCCAGCTGTCATTCATAACCCCGACGACCGGAAAGGCTGGATGTTTGTTTTTAAAAACAAGTCTGTTCCGCTAAGATAGAGCAAGCTAACTGGAAACAGGCCGCCTCGCACAATTTCACTGGGTCACAGGCGCACACGCAGCTTTCCCACAGCCTGGCTCAGCCTGTACCGCTCCTCTTGTGTCTAAACTTAGCCCTGTCTTTCTTTTGTCTGTCTCCTCAAGTGTACTGTTTACTATATTACCATTTTCTGTCAAATATTAATTCCCTTGTCTACTACTTTTCAAAAGATGTTCTCTCTTTATGACATTGGTTCCCCCCAAACTGTCTTCATTTAATTGTAATTAGGCACCAAACTATTTCCTTGAAGACTGAGTTTGTGAGAGCTTTCCTTGTCTTTCAGTAAAAGCTCCTCAATGAAGTAATGCTTTATATTTACAGTTTTAGTTTTTTTAGTTTTTAAAGGGCAACAAACCAATTCTTTTAATTGACAACAAAATGGTTATCCTGGCTCCAGTGAATGGATTTGTTTATAGGTCAGCAGCCCAGGTTTGATCTTGAGAAACATCTCATCACAGCTAAAAGTCAGTATCTAAAAGAAGTCAACAGCTAAATGTCAACATCTAAAAGAAACAGACCAATCCTTGACTCATGATTGTTGGTTGCTTCATATCTGGTTCACTGAGTTCAAGACGGCGCCCTATAGAATTCCTTTCTTTGCCTTCTCAGGGAAGCACTGGCAGTTAAGGAATTATTACACTTTATGATTTAGGCCCTTTGGAAGGGATTAAGTCTGGTGTTAGCAAGAGAACAGAACCTTTCCAAGGAAGCTCTAAATGGAAAAGGAAAGCCAGCGTCCTGCCAGGTTCCACCAGTCTGCCCCTTTGCCCGCGTGTGAAGCATCCTGGCACCGGCTCTCAGGGAGTTCTTTTTAGGATCCCACCCAGCCAGGCTCCTTAGTGTTCAGAATTTGACTGATGTGGCTTCTGCCAGACAGAACAACACAGAGGTCTCAAATAGGTACCTGCAGACAGGTCAGGACTGTGGAGTCTTGTAAATTGTCTTGCCTGCAAACAGGGCCATTGCTCTCAGGTTTGCCATGCGTCCCACACATTCCAGTCGCTTTTCACTTGGGCCAGTTCCTGCTTTGGCATTACTTTAAACCAAAACTTCTGTTTTCCTGCCTAAAAACGCGTAAAGGAAAACAAAAGTAATGTAAAGACATTGGGACAAAGTCCACACCTACTTCTGGCCTCCACTTTTTCCCTCCAGGTTCTCCCCGAATGTGTTAAGCATCCTTAATGCCTCCTGCTGTTGAAAAATGGACTAAGAACTCACACCAAAAAACAAATAAAAAACATCACTTTGGTAATGTTTTAATTTACAAGTGAGATTAAATAACTGAGCTGTTTCCTCTAAAGTAACAGATATAGAAACATGACTATCAGCTGATATTTTTCTTTTATATGCTAATGGCTATTGCACAAGGTTGTATTCGGCCTTTTCACATATGAAGAAATCTCAATTGCTGTCAATATCCTTTATAACTGGTTCTTCAATATGTTGAACTTTATAAACCAGACCTTGAATTTTTTCCTGACTGTAGCACTCAAAGATTCTTGGGTTTCTTGTATTAGATAAGATCCCAAGATACAATAACTCTTTAATCCATTATCTTTAACATCTGAGTTTTACTTGTACTATTTTTGGATAAACTTGTTTCCATGCATCTTGTAAAAAGATTTTCCATTTTCTTCATTTTCAGATTATTGATATATAATAGTCATAGTTCATATGATCTCTTTGTACTCTGAATGCAGTGCCTTGATCTGGAAGAGGGAGGACGGAAATGGAGAAACTTAGCACTAGCTTTATACATGAAAACAAATTTTACCCTATTCTCTTTCTCTCCTCTCCTCCTTCCTCATCTGGCTCAGGGCCAGGGCTGATGGGGATCAGTGGAGGAACTGAGTGAGGGCGGGTGTTTAGAATAATTCAGGTCAGTGGGGGGAAAAGTAGGAGTAAGCAATTAGCACTACTCAGTCCATCTTTCTGTTGCTGGTTCTCCCCACTTCACGTTCTTCTTGCATGCTTTATTTTGAATGAACAGTCTAGCCATTTTAGTATATTGATATTTAAAATGAAATTTATGCATTTTACATTTGTCATCTTTTTAAATCTGTGTTTGCAGCTTTTTCGACCTTTGCATGGCTTTAACCTGACTGATCCTTATTGTCAATTTTTGGACAACCAGTATAAGTCTCCATGCTCCACATTTAAGAGCATACCATTCATGCAAAGATATCCGGAGGAGATTAAAGGAAGGAATAATGAAGTGGGTTCAACCCACATCACCAGGAATAATGAAGTGAGTTGAAGATCATTTCTTTTTAGTCATTGAAGACTTCCAAGACTTGGTATAAGCCTGCTTCTGTACCTCACTGGGGTCGCAGTGGGGATTACCTTTAACTTGGTCATGAGAGATACTTAATGAGAAATTCCATAAATTACTTAGTATATTGGGTCAAGGGAAATCAGGTAACAATTGTTTGTAAATGATACTACTTTTTCCACCTTTTTTTATTTGTAATATCAAAAGATGGTTACCAAATAATTTGAAAATATACAGATAATTTCCCAACTGTATCATGGTTCTCTTTCTCTGTCTCCAGTGGTTCTGTATGCTTGGCAAGGATTATGTTCTATGAAGTAGTTAAAAACTTGAGACAAAATAGGAACACAGCAAAATTAGCCTGATATAATCTTCATAGAACATAAGAATAGTCTTATATTCTAATTTGGATTGAACATTATTATTACATTGGTATTTTATTCTAATAACTCCAGTTGTATGTACTAAATTCATAAGTCATATTTTAAAAAGTAATGAGACTTGGATAAAAATTTCTTGTTGTTTAACAATTGTAGAGAGATACTACTTACAAAGTTGTTAGCAATTTATTACTCTTGATACCAAAATGTAATCAAATTATATATTACTATTTTTCCTCCTGAAAGTGATTGCTGTGATTTTTAAATGTTTACATTTATATTTTTGTTATCATTTTGTTTTTTAGGTTGTATGTAACTTGGTGGAGTTTAACAAGTACAGGCAATATCTTACGAGTCTGAAATTAGACTTTGAAAAAAACTACATAAAAGAACAAGTAAGTTAAATACTTGAACTTTTTTTCTAGCATAGAGTTTGGAAGAAAGGTTTACTTGTATGAAAAGCATTGTCTTATAATATTTTTACCTTTAATTTTGACAGACTAATTAAATATTTTTTCAAATCAAAATTTAGAGCAGGAATAAATAATAATTTGAGGTTGCTTTATTGGGCCAAGAAAGGGAAAGGGACCAGGTCGTCTATTAATATGTCAGTGGTCGTTGGTATATTTTAGTAATTAAATTGCTACTCCAACGTTTTCCTTCTTTCTGAGCTGGGGCCAATAGGAAGAGCCTATTGTGGCAGCAAGATTCTTAAGCAGGAACTGAGAACAGCTTGAGTAAGGAGAGGAAGAGTGTGAATAGTTATAATGTCCTACAGGTGACTCCAGAACATGCACACTGTGTGTTTGTGCCCACGCACATGCAGCTGTGTTCATCCAGTGAAAAATTATAGAGGTAAAGTGGAATGATTGGGTGGACGTAGAGAAAGTGGGTATAAATTGTGACTTCCTTTCAAAGAATTTTTTAAGAATAGTTTTATTGATTTTTTAGAGATGGGTGGAGAGAAAAACATTGACGTGAGAGCGCAGCATGGCTGGGCTGCCGCCTGCAGCCCCTACTAGGGGTGGAGCCCGCAGCACAGGCAAGTGCCCTCATCAGGAAGGAACAGCAGCCTCTCCGCGAGGGACAAAGCCCGGCCCACTGAGCCGAACCAGCCAGGCTGCTTCCAAGTTCTGACTCAGAATTAGTGAGTGTGATGCACATACATGTCCAAGAGCAAATTCAGGTTTTAGGGCCAAGAGCGTTGAATAAAAATGAGAAAGGTATGTGTATGTGTACTTTTACAGATTTATGTTCTAAGGCTGAGAGAGAAATATGAAAATGAGAATAACTTATGTATACCTTTAGTGTTCTATATTTCCCCTCCATGTCTAAAGTTTCTCCTGCCTTTCTTCCGTATTTTCATTTAATTTTTTCAGAATAGATGGAAATGTATGATATTTATCTTTTATTTTCGGAGAGAGACATTTTTTTTTTTTTAATATTTATTGTTGAAAATATTACAGATGTCCTCTTTTTACCCCCATTGATTCCCTCCACCTCTTATCCACCCCACCCCCAGGCCTTCCCCAGACCAATGTTTGTGTCCATGGGCTATGCTTATAAACATATAAGTTCTTTGATTAATCTTTCCCGCCTGCTCCCCCATCCCCACTTTCCCTCTGAGATCCCTCAGTCTTTTTCTGCTTCTGTGTCTCTGGATCCATTTTGTTCATCAGTTTATTTTGTTTATTACATTCAACATATAAATGAGATCATGTGGTACTTGTCTTTCTCTGCCTGGCTTGTTTCACTTAGCATAATACTCTCTAGTTCCCTCCATGCTGTCCCAAAGGGTAAAGGATCCTTCTTTTTTACAGCTGCATAGTATTCCATGGTGTGAATGTCCCACAGCTTTTTTATCCACTCATCTCCTGATGGGCACGTGGGCTGTTTCCAGTTCTTAGCTATTGTAAACTGTGCTGCTATGAATATAGGGGTGCATAAGTTCTTCGTGATTGATGTTTCGAGTTTCTTAGGATATATTCCTAAAAGTGGGATCACTGGGTCAAATGGCAGGCCAATTTTTAATTTTTTGAGGAAACTCCATACTGCTTTCCACAGTGGCTGCACCAGGCTGCATTTCCACCAGCAGTGCACTAGGGTTCCTTTTTCTCCACACCCTCGCCAGCACTTGTTGTTCGTTGATTTGTTGATGGAGCCATTCTGACAGGTGTGAAGTGAGACCTCATTGTCATTTTAATTTGCATCTCTTTGATGATTGGTGATCTTGAGCATTTTTTCATATGTCTCTTAGTCATCTGTATGTCCTCTTTGGAGAAGTGTCTATCCAGGTCCTTTGCCCATTTTTTAATTGGATTGTTTATCTTTTTTTTTGTTACGTTGTATGAGTTCCTGATATATTTTGGATATGAACCCTATATTAGATATGTTGTTGGAAAATATGTTCTCCCATACATTGGGCTCCCTTTTTGTTTTGTTGATGGTTTCTTTTGCTGTGCAGAAGCTTTTTATTTTGATGTAATCCCATTTGTTCATTTTCTCCTTTGTTTCTCTTGCCCTAGGAGATTATCGGCAAACATAGCTACACGAGATGTCTGAGATTTTGCTGCCTACGTTTTCTTCCAGGATTGTTATGGTTTCATGTCTTACATTTAAGTCTTTTATCCATTTTGAGTTTATTCTTGTGTATGATGTAAGTTGGTGGTCTAGTTTCATTTTTTTGCATGTGCCTGTCCAATTTTCCCAACACCATTTATTGAAGAGATTATCTTTACTCCACTGTATGTTCTTGCCTCCTTTGTCAAATATTAATTTGACCATAATGGTGAGGGTCAATTTCTGGGCTCTCTGTTCTGTTCCACTGATCTATATGGCTGTTCTTGGGCCAGTATCAGGCTGTTTTGATTACAGTGGCTTTGTAGTATAACTTGATATCTGGTATTGTGATCCCTCCAACTTTGTTCTGCTTTCTCAAGATTGCCATGGCTATTCGGGGTGTTTTTCGGTTCAATATAAATTTTTGAAGTGTTTGTTCTAGATCTGTGAAATATGCTGTTGGTATTGTAATAGGGATTGCATTGAATTTGCTTCAGGTAGTATGGGCATTTTAATGATGTTAATTCTTCTAATCCATGAATAATGGTATACTTTTCCATTTGTTTATATCTTCCTCTATTTCTTTTTTCAGTGTCCTGTAGTTTTCTGAGTATAGGTCTTTTACATCTTTGGTTAAGTTTATTCCTAGGTATCTTATTTTTTTAGTTGCAATGGTAAATGGAATTTTTTTTTAGTTTCTCTTTCTGAGAGTTCATTATTGTATAAAAATGCGATCGATTTGAGTATTAATTATGTATCCTGCTACCTTGCTGAATTCATTTATTAAATCTAGTGGTTTTTTGGTGGTCTTTAGGATTCTCTGTGTACAATATCATGTCATCTGCAAATAATGACAGTTTTGTTTCCTCCTTTCCAATTTGGGTGCCTTTTATGTGGCGAGGACTTCCAGTACTATTTTGAATAAGAGTGGTCAAAGTGCACACCCCAGTTTTGTTCCTGAGACGTTTTTACTTGTGTTCAGTTACCCATGTCTGCAATTGATTCGAAACAGATTTAAATGCAGTTAAACAGAGTTAGTTATTTAGAAAGTACAGGAATTTTACTAAACACTAAATACAAAAAGGCATATCAAAGGGCAGTTTTATTTCTCTAAATTCTCTCTATCTATATATATGCATATATATACACACACACACCGATATATGCATATATATGATACACACTTTTTTTTAATTAGAAAATGCTTGCAAACCAAATAAATAAACTAGAAGAAAGCAATCAACTACCTGGACTTTCTGCTGTTGCACAGTTCCAAAATTGGTTGTTACAGAAGGACACCCAATCTTATAAGGACCAGGAGGGATTAATAAGGCCCAGGTAAGATTAAGTATAGTTTATATATAGATCATGGACTCAAATAAGTTGGAAAAATACTAGAAAAAAATGGAGTTAGGTTTTTTTTTTTCTTTATATTAAATATATCTTTATTGATTTCAGAGAGAGGAAAGGAGATGGAGAGAGATAGAAACATCAATGATGAGAAAGTCATTAATCGGCTGCAGCCCGCCACCTGGGCATGTGCCCTGACCGGGAATTGAACCCCGATCGCCTGGATCCTAGGTTGACTCTCAACCGCTGAGTTACACCCGGCCGGGCATGGAGTTAGGAATTTTTTTAATGTTCTAGACAGTATTTAACTCAACTATTGCCCTCAGTATAGAGAGGAAGGGAGGCCAAGAGGTACAGAAACTGGGAACTTTGATGCCAAGGGAAGGAAGAGCAGTTTCCACCAGAAACACCAGGGTTTCTGGGAGTCCAAGAGTCACCTCTCCAAACTGATAACTAAAGAATGAATAGATCCAGAATTTTTACTGTAGTCAGAAATAGAGGAAAAGAATCTTTTAGCACAGGCCTCTAGGAGTAGCTTTTTATGATTCATCTTTAAGGGCTAACAGCATTAAATTTGAGGAAGTTAGTTCAGAATCAAAAATGGAGGTTTGATTAAACAATATGTAATGCCAATATAAATATGCATTGTCCCTAAAAGACAATGTGTAAGCTCTTCAGATATTACCTGCGCATGTTCAACCATTACCATTCTGTGGTCAAGCCCATATCTTAGGACTGAAGGGATGTTAGCTTTTTTTCATTCTCTTCTTTCCTCCTTCATTAGGTGAGGAATTGGGCTGCACAGCCTGACTTCTGTCTTCCATGGGCTCATTTGTGGTAGTTCCTTAAGCGCGTTGACATCCCAGAGACCCGGCCTACACATGGAAGATTTGATCAAGGCCTTGGAAGGTGCAGGGGCCCCAGGATATGTCTTTTTCCTAGGAAATTCAAACTTGTTTTTTTTCTAGATCTGAAATCAAATTTCAGTTATTCCAGTCTCCTTTGCAAACTCTTCTCCCTAAGACCACTCAGTTATGAATAATTACTGTGCACAATGTTTTTAAGGAATCTGCTCCACATTTTACCATTGTCTTAGCCATAAGGACAGGTACAGACATGGTAGGGAGATCTGTGTAACAGAATATGGGGAGAGCTGGCTTACAAGTCCATGAGCAGAACTGATGGAAAAACTGAAATTCCTGGAGGTCAAGAAATAAAAAGTGAGCAAGGAGGGGGTTGGGCACATCAAAGCAGCTGATGCCACTAGAAGGGAAGCACCCAACTTACCTTCACTTGCATTCGTGCTTTTATTCAGCTACTTGGACAGGATGAGCAGGAAATTACACCAACCTGAGCTCCCAGCAGGAGCAGCGACCACTGTGGATGGACAGAGAAGACAGACGACAGCGGGACACACAGGAAGGAAACAGTCTTCATAAAAAAATTGAAGAGGTGAAAGATACATTTAAAATATTAAGAGAAAATTTATGTGCAGTGTTTTATTCGTAAATAATTTTAGCTGTCTATCATATTTCTTTTTTTAAAATATATCTTTATTGATTTCAGAGAGAGGAAGCAAGAGGGAGAGAGAGAGATAGAAACATCAATAATGAGAGTCATTGATCGGCTGCCTCCTGCATGCCCCCTGCTGGGGATCTAGCCTGAAACCTGGGCATGTGCCCTGACCAGGAATGGAGCCACGATCTCCTGGTTCATAGTTAGATGCTCAACCGCTGAGCCACACCAGCCAGGCTCTGTTATACTTCTTGAAGTCATTTCAGTTCTAAATAATTTACCCACATTAATCTTTCTTCACAGCTATAATATACAAGTTGTTACATAAAATATTGAGCTGATACCACAAAGAGTATCTGCTCTTAAAGAAATTATTGTGAAATTTACTAGACACCACTTAACCCCTGCATCCCTCAGTGTGAGGAGGAGACTTTTTCAATTTAGCTTTAGTAAAAAATAACTATGCCAAAATAACCAGGCTGCATCTCTAGTCGGAGGGCAGGAAGGAAAGACGCCCATTTGAAAGCCAGGGTGACTCTCATTACCCAGGACCTGGTTTCTGTCGGGCTCCTCACTTGCTCTAACCTGCTTGGTGGTGGAAACACTGCAGAGGCTTCTTGTAAACACCAGTGACAGTGACACTGTGCTCTCTAGGGATGGACGGCACGAGATGCTGCTTCTGGCAAAGGCCACAGAAGATGCTGAAGGAGAAGCTGGGACAGAGGGACAGCGGCGCAGAAGCGGAGGAGAGGGCGCCGAGAAGGTAGGTTTCCCTTCGCCTCTGATCTCGGCTGTTAGAGAAGCTTCTGCTGGTTTTGATTTTTGAAAGTACACTATACAGGATGACGATGGATCAGTTCCCCCAAAGATGTGCATTATACAAAACTGAAAGTTAGGGAAAATTTTACTGTATTTCAGCCATTAGTATATTCTGACTATAATATAAAAACTATTGCCCTATTATTTCATGCAACTACTTTTGATTTTATCTCACACCATAAACTATACTTATAATCCCTATAGAAAAATAAATGATAGAACTGACTTTTTCTTAGAATCAGAATTTCTTGGGAAAAGTTCTCAATTGTTACCACCAGTTAATTTTGGAGTAGGTGCTTTTAATTTTCAATAATATATAATATTTTATGATTTAGAGTCTCAATTTGGTTTTTTGTTTTTGTTTTTTTATCAAATATATTTCTATTGATTTCAGAAAGAGGAAGGAAGAGGGAGAGAGAAATAGAAACATCAATGATGAGAGATTCATTGATCCGCTGCCTCCTGCACGCCCCCTACTGGGGATTGAGCCTGAAACACAGGCATGTGCCCTGAAGGAGAAGCGAACCCCGATCTCATGGATCCTAGGTCGATGCTCAACTGCTGAGCCACCCTGGCCATGCTAGAGTCTAAATCTGTTTAAGAGAAAAATCATCTGTAATCCCAGCACCTATTAACTTATTGGTGTATACACACACACACACACACACACACACACACACACACACAATATTTCTATGAATGTTCATGTATCCCAATAAATAAATAAACTCATGTTGTTATACCTCACAGGCTGTTTTGTAGATTGCTTTTTTTTAATCTTCACCTGAGGATATTTTTTCCATTCCTTTTCAGAAAGAGTGGAAGGGGGGGAGAGAGAGAGAGGAAGAAACATTGATGTTGGAGAGACACATTGATCGGTTGCCTCCCACACACACTCCGACAGGACCAGGGATTGAGCCTCACCCAAGGAACGTGCCCTTGGCCGGAATCGAACCCGGAACCCTTCAGTCCTTGAGCCAGTGCTCTAATCACGGAACCAAACTGGCTAGGGCTGTTCTTCTTTTAAGTTGTTATACCTAATCTAAGCCCTTTAACATAGACATATGAATTTTAGAATCGGCTTGTCAATTTGTACCAAGAAATCTTCCTGACAGTTTTATTGGAAATGTGTTGACTCAATAGGTTTGTTTGGAATCAGTTCATCTATCGATAATACTGAGTTTTCCAACTCATGAACCAAATATGTCTCTCCATTTATTTAGGTTTCCTTAACTTTTCTTATCGATGTTATGAGTTTGTAGTGTACAAGTCTTACACATCTTTTTGATACAATCATCCCTAGGTATTTCATAATTTTCACTATTATTATTTGTATTTTTTTGAAATTAGATGTTATAGAAAAGCAATATTATATTCATCTTGTATTCTGGGTTATTAAAAATAATTTATTAGTTCTAGTCGTCTTTTTTCAGGTAACAACTGATATTCTACACAAGTGATCATATTGTCTGTAAACAAAGGTAGTTTTATTTCTTCTGTTCAAATTCTCATCTTTTTTGTATTTCTTTTCTTGCCTGATAGCGTGGACTAGAACCTCCAGTATAATGTACAATAGAAGCTGTGATAATAAACATTATCAAATACGTCTTTGTCCCTCCTTTCTACAGACATATTAGGCTGCTTGATGCTGTCCGCCAGCTCCCTGAGACTCTTCCTTTTGTAATTTTTTACTCTCTGTCTTTTTCTCTTGGATGGTTTCTGTTCCTCAACAGACATTAATTAATCTCTTCTTTTGAATTGTCTACTAGGCCGTTAATGTATCCATTGTATTACTGTCTCACACATTTAAAATTTTATTTTGGTCCATTTCATACCTTTCATGTCTCTTCTTTGCCTTGTGAATATGTAGGATGTGAATATGTTATCTACATTGATGTTCTTTAATTCTAACATTTGTGTCATTTCTGGGTCATTTTGGATGAATTTACTCATTTTATGGGTCATATTTCCCTGCTTCTTGATATGCTTAGTAGTCTTTGATTGGCTGCCAGATACCATGAATTTTACTTTTTGGGTGCTGAGTATTTTTATGTTCTTATAAATGTCTTTAGCTTTTCCTTTGGATGTAGATAATTTATTTAGAAACAGTTTGATTGTTATAGGTCTTGCTTTTTAAAACCTGTTAGATGGAGCCAGAAGCATGTTCAATCTGGGGCTCCTTATTCCCGGTCCTGAGGCAAGGCCCATTTACTGCTCTGCCCAGTGCACTGTGAGTGGCATTTCCCAGAGTGGCTGTTGAGAATGGACATGATAGGCGGGGGAGGGGCGCTGTTCTCCCTGATCGTCTCGGATGGTCCTGTCCGTGGCCTTGGGTAGTTTTTTTCACACCCATGCACTGATCCATTCTCTTGCTGAGTACACTGGGGAACCCTCTGAGTAGTTCTGGGGTCCTTGCTCTCTGCAATTATATCCTTTCTGGTGGATTCAGGATCAATGTTAGTCCAGAGGTTCACAGAGGGAAGTCACGTTTCATGTATTATATTATGTTTACTTAGAAATCCTCTGGTTGAAGATGATTTAGAAATTCCCTCAGCTTCCCAAGACAGCGGTGGATTAAGAGACCCTTTCTCATCTGAAACTGGGCTAGTTCCCTGAATATGTGCAGTGAAGTAAATTGCGTTACTACATGTTAAATATGTGCATTCATCATGGTTGACCACAAATGGAAATTTACCCCTTAATTACTACTCTCACAAATTTGTACCAGGAGTAATCTTACAAGTACAAGACAGGAAATACTGTTCATTTCCAATGTACAATCATATTATAAATGTGTGTTTTGCATTTCTAAATAGCAAATTGATGTTAACCAATATATTTTCTTTATTGTATTAGAAACAACTGCTTTTAGAGAAAAAAATTGATTATCATTTACAAGAAAATGGCTTCAAAAGAGAAGAGATGGGAAAAAATACATCTGATGACAAAAAGGACAAGATGGAAGACATTGTGAACGCAAGAACATGAAAAGTTGATGTGATTCTGTAGAAAGTGCTTTTCTATGTATTTATGTTAAAATTCTTTTGTAAAACTTTACTTACACTTGTTCTACTTGCTTTGTATCAGGCATCTTTCTAAACATTTCTGTATTTCAGTTCAAGGTGGTAAGTAGACATATATGCAAAAAACAAACAAATAATCTTGCCTAGTGGTTCCCTGGACAAGCCTGCGTATGCTGCAGTTCTAACCAATTTCCCTGTACTTAAAATAATGCATTTTTTTTTCCTACTGAAACTTGAAACAGTTGTGTGTAAGATAATGGCTATTATATATAATTATAGTTTTCTGCTGTGTTGCCAGCCAGAAAGAATAATAGACAGAAGCAGAGAAAAACAAAGGGAAGAAGGGAGGAGGTGGAGGGTGGGAGGAGGGGGTGGGAGGGAGAGAGGAGGGAGGGGAAGACTGGAAGAAAAAAAGAAGGAAATGAAACTTTCAAGGAGGAACCTCAGGTCATGACTTTGCTATGCCTGATCTCTACCACCTTCCTTTTATTTATAAAATACAGGGGATTTTATCAAGTCAATTTAATTAACAATATTAATTAAAATTTCATTGCCAGCATGCAAAAAATGTAGACGTGTTTTAATTATCTGTGACGATGTAGTATCAGGAAGAACATGGTCACCCTCCCTGCGGCTGCCATCAGAGCGTCCCCTCAGTCCCCTCTGTCCCACTGACCCTGTGTCAGGTGAGAGCCTGCCTGGGCCACTCCAGCCAATTACTGACTCCCCTCCACTGGCTCTTAATTTAACCTTCAAATCCATTTTGTAAACTGCTACCTATTGATACTTTTTTTTAACTCTCTTCAAATAATTTCTATTCCTGACCCCAAAACTCAAAGATCCCCAGACGTCTTAGGCCGCCATTCATCATGGTCACCGCCATCTAGAGTCCACACCAAATCTAACTTTCACTTTATTTCACACATTTCCTTGGAGGCAGCTCTGATCTAATCATTATACAGTCAGGCTCTTTAGCCAAACTGCTGGAGTCCAAGTCCTGCTTTACCATTTTCTAACCAGGTAAATAGCTTGGACAAATACCTCTCTAAGCCAGTTTCTTCCTAAATAATTCCCATAAAGTGTTTAAAAGATCTAGCCTTAGGGAGCACTCAGTTTATTTCATTGTCCAATCAAAGGAGACTACTGACCATTCCTCAAACACAAATTACCTTTCATAATTTCTGTGCCTCTTTTCCAATTTTCTCAGCCTGGACTGACGTGCTCACCGACCATCTCTCCAGTCCTACAATTCTTTAAGCTCCGCTGTGAATGAAACTCCAGAAAGTCTTTGGTAATAAACTGAATCGGAACACCCTCTCCTCTGAGTCCCTATAGAACTTTGCATCATTCTTTTTTATTTTTTATATATTCAAAGCCCGCTGTTCTTTTACTTATTTTGATTGATTCTAGAGAGAGGAAGGGAGGGAGAAAGAGAGAAACATCAATCAGTGGCCTCCAGTATTTGCCCCGATTGGGGATGGAACCCACAGCCCAGGTTTGTGCCCTGAGCAGGAATCAAACCCGCCGCCTTCTGATGTGCAGGGCGACACTCCGACCAGCTGAGCCACACCAGCCAGGCCTGCTCTGTGTCATTCCTGACACACTCACACCCTTCCCGTGGCCTGAGTCGCCCGCAGTGCTGTGGCCTCTGTCCTCGGGGCGCCTGGTGCCGTGGGAATCGGGGTCAGTGTAGACTGAGGCGGGTTTGCTGAGTGAACTGCCTCGGGCTGCTCAGCCCCGAGGGGTGACAGCGGTGTCAGGCCCCAGGAGGCCCGTCAGTGCCTGGACATGCCTTACTCTTGTCAACTTTGTCACTTAATAGGAAAAAGTTCCAGCAGACATTTTAAACACCTGTTACCTCAAATCCCCTTCTTTTGAAGAAGGAGAATATAAATTAACATATTATGGAGGTGACAGAGGCTCAGAGCACTTGCTTCACAAGTGAAATGAAGTTGTCCCCGTGCAGGGAGGCTGTCATCCTCCACACAGCAGACGGCTTCAGAGGGACGCGGAGAGAATGGGACAGGAGGGGACACCGTGCGAATCTGCCCAGGGGGGACGATCGCGCCCCGTGTCCCGTCTCCTTCGGCTCAATGTAATGCACAGGGACCCGCAGTGACCGACAGCCACCAGCTCTGTGCGGCGAGCGGTGCGGCTCATGCCCGCGGAGCGGGACAGACACACGGACAGCAAATCTCACCGCCGGTCACGTCATGTTTAAATTACGGAACCTTCACTCTGCGGGAGCCACATAAATCCATTTGTAAAGAATTAAATACAAAATCCTCTGTAATGAAAACTGAGAGCTGTACAACTAATGGAAATGACAATAAAGAACAATAAAGAACTCTGCTACGTCAACATCACGGAAAAGAGTCTGGAAGTCACATAAAAGAACATGTGAAGGAACATTTTTAAAAATCCTGGTATATAAGTAGAAGTCTGGAGGTGCTGTGGGAAATTGAAACAGTGCTATTAGCTCTGAGTAACGTTCTTTTTTCTTTTATAAAATATTATTGAGGTTTAAGTTGGTAAAATCAAATACCTTGTAGAATTCAAATATTCATTTTTTATTATTTGTTTAAATATGAATTTTTCACATTAAATATCACTTATATCTCAGAGTCACAGATTTTCAAGCACTTTTAACCACAGAAATGCTTTGAACAATGGTAAATTTAGCAATGTTACAATAGGAATTATATAAAAGCCCGTATTACAAGCCACCTTTCTTTTACTACATTACATGCGTTTGGGGTAGGGAAGTTCTGAAACATGAATTTCATTTTACTTTTTTGGTTTCCAGGGAAGTGCTTAGTTTCTCAGTTGCATAACCCCTCACTATAGTAGATTATATAATCACATGATGTGAAAAAGTCATCAGATTCTTTTACACATTTCCAGGTTTACAGTCAGGATTTTGTCAATTCTTTTTTTAGTAAACTTTAGAAAAGAAAATAATTTTTAATTGTCTCAGAAATATTCATTGAGTAGTCTAGATATGCTCCTCCAACAATCACATTGCAAACATATTTGGGAATTGCTTAATGCTATGCTGCTATGTTATGTTTTGGATAAGCTGGAGTGCATGTTTAATTATTAATAAAACATATTAGGTAATAATTACATTGTTCTGATGACTATCATAGCACCATAATCAATATAGTTTGCTCATTTACACAAAATGAATTAATTTATTATTGCATTTCACAGAAAGTAAGATGATTAATATTTTTTGGTTTTTGTTTTTTAACCATAAGTTTACTTTAATTTTATTTTTGTTTAAAATACTACAGATGTCCCTTTTTCTCCCCAATAACCGGTCCCACCCCTCCTTTCCCCTCCCCAGTCCCTCTCCCCTCCACCCCCCCGCCCTCCTGCATCCCTCTGACATTCGTCAGTCTCCTCTATGCTTCCATGTCATTGAATCTATTCTCTTCATCAGTTTATTAAGTTCTTTAGATTCCACGTGTAACCGAGATCAAGATGATTCATATTTAAACAAAATGAAGTTTTATATAAGAACAAAAGGTCGTTGTCTATCCTCAATGTCAATCATTTTACAGGTACAGGTCATGTTTGAAAACCCTTTTCTAATGAATTCCTAGTGGATAAGCGGAGGCAGCCCGTTCCCAGACCCTGTAACAATTCCCTGATCAGCGTGAGATGTGTGAGCAGCAGGTCCTCACCCAGCTCTGTCAAATGTTCCATGAATTAGGCACCATCTGACTGGAGAATACGACCTGTTATACAACAATTGTTTCTAAATGATGACTTTTAAAATCTATTAATTCACTCAAAAGACATTACAAGATACCTATTCTGGAACTTTTTCTAATGTGAGAAATAGAAAATAACTGTTAATATATGTGTTTTTATCAAACCAAAACATTAATTCAAATAAATGATATTATTCCATTATGACTGGGACTAGAAAAACAACAGTAAAATATGTACAAAAAACTATATGTCACAAATGCAGGTGAAAGTAGATCCTTTTACAAAGAATATTTACAGAGACTTTTTGTGATGAGAAATATGAAACACATAGAACAAAAGTGAAGGAAAAGGAATCCAAATACAAGGCGAAATGAGCTTTGGGGGAATATTTTCCTGTAACTGGGCACCAGCCACTGTAGTATTACTCAGGATAAAGGACATAAGAGACCATGAAAAAGTGGGAACTTCTTTATTTGAAGCTACATTTACCACCACCATGGTGTAAGAGTGATAAGATATTGGATGAAGCAGGCTGACATGTTGGGGCAGTAGAAACAAAAAGATGAATTGGTATCACTAAATTTATACTGAAATTTATTCCATATGCACATCCCCATGGTAAAGTAAGAATGAACATCAACTCTTACTTCTCATAATACACAAAAACTCATTCTAAATGCATCATAGATCTAAATGTAAAAGCTACAGCTATAAAATTTCTGGAAAAAATATGAAATAAATTCTTTGCCATTTAGTGTAAGAAAAGATTTGTTTAGAAATAGGCAAAATATTTTAACGGACACTTTACAAAAAAAAAAAAAAATCATGGGTGGTCAATAAGCACATGATAAGATGCTCAGCAAATAACTAGGTTAAACGTGATGGTCCACCTACACGATGGGATACAGCTCTGCAATGAAAAGAAAGTGAACAGCTGACACATGCGCACCGTGGATGAATCTAAAAATAATGTTCCTCTGTGAACTGAAATAGAGATTAAAAGGTGTATATTACATGATTCCATTCATATAAAATTCCAGAAAATTAAAACATAGAGTGATAAGGGGCAGATCGCCGCCTGTCTGCAGCCAGGGGCAGGTGAAGGGATGGGCCACAAAGGTGCATAAGGAATCTTTCTGCCATGTTGGATTTAGTCTTTTTCTTAATTGTGGTAATGATTCCACAAGTATATTATTGCTCAGAATTCACAGAATCATATACTTTCAGCCCGGCCGGGCGTGGCTCAGCGGCTGAGCATTGGCCTAGGATCCAGGAGATTGAAGTTCGATTCCCGGTCAGGGCACATGCCCGGGGCTGGGGGCTCGATCCCCAGTCGGGGTGAGCAGGAGACAGCCGGTCAATGACTCTCATCATTGGTGTTTCTATCTTTTGCTCCCTCTCCCTGAAATCAATAAGGATTTATTAAAAAAAATGAATCATATACTTTCAGTGGATTATATGCACAAATTGTAACAAGAATTAGATAAAACAAATATATAAAAGGGTTTTGAACAAAGGTGTGCATTGTGCTACAATTTTAAATAGAAACAATTAAAACATGGTTAATTTTCAATATGAGTTTAATCCAGTTGCCTAAAACAGTTCCACTAAAACCAGAACTTGTTCCTCATGTTCAAAGAGGCATTATCATAACTAAAGTTTATTAGACTGCCAAAATATCTTGGCCCAAGAGATCAGACTGCGTCTTTATGTTTTTAGAATTTGGTTTTGTAAATATTTAGAACAATTACATCAACCTTCCTTTTTCTATTATTGACATTAACCCTCTACTGCTGTGTATTCCTTCTGTTATGAAGCGCATGTCCCGATACATGGCTTTTGGTTGACTCATTCTAAGCATTCCAACCTGGTGGAGTCCACAGAGCTGGGACACAAGTACACCTGGGGCACAGTCACGCTCTGTCAGCCTCTAGCTGTTTTACCTTCGACGGGCTACTTACTCTCACTGTGAAATGAGGCACTAGGAACTCTTATTTCAGAGAGATGTTGTGAAGAATGATTGAGACATGCCAATGATGCTCAGTAATTGTTCTTCTAACTTTCAGTTATTACCAGCTACTGCTCCTGTTTAGCTATTTCATTTTACAGGTGAGAAAACTGAGATCTAGAAAAGTTAATAGGCTGATCCAAGGTCATAGATTGTTGAGTTTAAAGCCTGGTTTACAACCGTTTATTCTAATTGCAGTTACTTTGCTCTACAACATGTTGACAGACTAGCTGAATTCACCATTCCATCCATTTGTTAATAAAACTGATGAATTAAGACATATAATTAACTCATGGATAATTTTCATTCAGATCAAAAACACTCAGCCCCATAATTTAGAACAATGCCTTAATGCTTCTCCACAGGCCAGAAATACTCCACTGTTGAGTCTTGTGCAGAGAGATGTTCTTTACTCTATAGAAATATGAGAAGGTGAAAATCTCACTGACCCCGACTTTACACTCAGAACCCTTCTTGCCCTGCAGTGAGAAAAGGGTTTCTAGGTAATCATTTGGGAAAATTCACAGGACTCACCTTGTAATTTTTCTAAAGCATCACAGATTTATACTGCATTTTGCCCAATGTCAGAGAACAATTATTTCATGTATTTCTTTTTGAAACACCTTTACAGTTTGTTTTTGCATAAAGGAAAGGGGGTAATCCAGTTCATTACTTTGTTGTGGATAAAAAGGGAAGTGACTGTTTTATTTCTATTCTGATTATTTTTTAATTATTTTATTAGTATACCATTAGGTAATTTTAGTTGGAAACTTTCTACCAGGTATATTAAAATATTGGATGGGTTTTTCCAGTGCAAGCATTTCATACACTAGGGTTTTAACATTCGGTCATGATCAAGAGGGTGGTTCATACTTTCCCTTTGCGCACATGAGTTCCCTCTGAGCTTGAACCACCGACTCTAAATATACTTGACTCTAGAAAGCAACTAAGAGTAGTTTAGTTTTTTATCGACTTTAGAAGTGCAGTTCAGATAAATTTTTGATGTTCTAAGCTGATTCATTGTATTCAGGAACAATTAATTACATTTTGTGTTTTCAATTTTCCCTTTGCTAATATGTGCCAAGCTCTGTTATAATTAAATATATTTATAAAATTTTACATCTGATCATCTTCTGTAGATGATTATACAAAGGGTTCCAAATTTCAGAAGCTTCACTTTTCTTTAAACTCTAAAATATGGGTATTTTAACTATGAAATAAAAGTTTGAAGAGAATACTACAACACAATTAGAATAATAGATCACAGTCTATTTTTTATTTTAAATTAAATATTCATTTTCTGAAAATTATATATTTCTAACTTGCTGACAGCCTATTTTAAACACTGAACAAACTATTTTACTCTCTCATGTATTTCTTTTATGTTTTATTTAAATTGTAAAATAGGGGAAAAGAAAGCTTCATTCCTCAGCTCTGACAAAGTGTTTCAATAAATGAGACGAGCAACATCAGTAATAAATGGAGCAGTTTCCTTCTTTACAGCAGTGGCCGCTCACTGTCAGAGCCGCAGCAGCGGTGGAGCTCAGCGGCGGGTGTGGCGGGAGGGCACGCTCCCTGGGAGCCAGGCTGTCGCTGCGCCAGCTACACTGTGCTGACAAGGGCGCACTAAGGTTCCTGCGGGAAACACCTAAAAGCTTTCCTTTTGAATTCAGCACTGAGAAACTGTCTCATTTCACTTGGTCACTGATATCCGCTGAGTGACAGGATGCGGGTCATTGCTGCTACTGCAAAGCAATTAGCTTTTTCTTCCCAGTGTAGGCAGAGTCCAGAGTGTTGTTTAATGATAAATAGGAAGAAATGTCCTATATCCATGAGGCTGATGCAAAACTTAAAAATTATATTAAATTTCCAAAGGTTATTATGTTTCTAGAGCAGCGAGGGGTTGTGGGAATAGAGCATGTTCCAATGTGATGCTCTCAGGTAATTTATCATTTCACACACACACACACACACACACACACACACACACACACAAACACACACACTTCCCTGCTTATCTGCTATGAGAAGTTAGACTACTATAACAAAGTTGAAATTTCCTGAAGTGTTTTCAGAACTAATTGTATTTTCTAGCCACCCTAAATCAATTAGGATCTACAGTTAAGCTGAATTTTCTAATGCCGTTGGTAACTGGAGGAACCACCAACTGCCCGGAAACTATGCGCCGGCTCCCAACCAGGAGCCATGTTCACACTCACATCGGGATATTAGTGATCTAGGCCTCCTCTGCTCATGGCTCCAGGTATGGGACCTGAATTTACATACAACCAAGGAATAGGATTGTGTTCACTTCTCCTGAAATATCCATAGTTTATATCTGTGTATCACCTTACAGTTTACATCACATATTTGCATATATTAATATATTTAATAACAATGTAGGATATGGGAAGAATTATTGCCTCACTTGAGATATGACCATTAATTTCAGAAGGGTAAGTAATAGGCTGACGTTACATATCTAATTATTTGCAGTCTTTGTCTTTGTTAGACTGTGAACAGGGTAAGGTCCACAGAAACTGTCCAAATAAGTCATTATCATAATGTTAATATATAAGTTTGGGAAATAAATTAATGATAGAACTGAAACAAGACCTTATAATAGAGAATTCGTGGAGAAAGCAGATGATTACAGAGGAAGTTCCACATGAACTTGTGTGTTCTCATCAATATTTCATCCTATAGCTTTTTATAGTATGGCTAGAAATACATTTCTACACATGAAAACCCAATTTCTCCCAATATAATTTGTGGAGAAATTATGTATTCTGAGTATACTGAAATTCTTGTCAATTTGCTTGAGCTACCAAATTCTCAGTAGATAATACTGATCAGAATTTGAATATCCCCAAAGTTGGACAGTGAGGACAAATTCGAGAATTTTTCCATAACTGTCAAATGGTACAATAAATGATTATAGCAAAGTAATAGATAACTTTAAAAGGCTGGTTCTTGATTTTCTATATCCCAGGGAATGATCAGTGAGATAAAAGCTATTTTTTTAATAATAAGAATGTAAGTTTGTCTTTTTCATACTTTATGAGTATTCCAGATCACCTGATGGATGAAATTACAAGAGACTAAATAAGATCTCTTCTGTGAAACCAAATACAAAAGAGATTTTGAAATAATAAAGCAATGCCACTCTCCTTGTTATTTTTTTTTCCTTTGGATAAGAAAGTTATTTTTATAGTTCATTAAATTTATAAAATGTTTTATAAATAATTCATAAATATATTTGTATTATATATGTTTTGTTTCATATTATACATAATGCATAATTAAATGCATTACTAAATAAATATTCTAAAAAGCCTCCTTCTAAATTGTTATCATAACTATAGCTGGAACTTATCCCTATTAAGTTTTCAACACCCCCACTCCCTCCCCCAGATGCGGGGAGTGTGGGCGTGGGCGGGTCCACTTGTCACCCCCCACACCATGGTGCCTGCTGGGGTGAGCCTGCGCCCCCTCCCGCTGTGCCCCCCCTGCCTCCCCTGCAAACATTTAGTGCCCGCACCTGAGCCCCTGGAGCGTGCACAGGCCCCGCCCTCACTGCGCCCTCTGGGTGCCTGGAACCCGCACTTGCCCCGCAGCGCGCCCACCGCTCCTCCCGCAGTCGCCCCTCCCCCAGCGGCCGCGGTCGGTTGGTGACCTTAAGGGGCCCGAGCGCAGTCCCGGCCCAGCCCCGCGCGGCTGTGGGCGCCGGACGGAGGGGCCCCGGGCGCGGGAGCCACGCAGGGGGTCGGCTCGCAGCCCAGAGTGCGGGCTTGGTGCGGGGGAGGGGCGCTGAGCTGCACAACCTCTGACCTGAGCCTGGGGGAGACGCCGCGGGGTGAGTCCAGGCGGCTGCACGGGGAGGCGGGAAGGCGCCCCCGGGAGGGGCTCCCCTTGGCCTTCCTGGGGGGGGGGCGGCGGAGAAGGGGCTCCCAGCCGCGGGGGAACCCCAGCAGCCTGCACCTGCTCCTGTGCCTGCCCGCCAAGGGTGCTGGCCAGGGCGGTTTGCGGGCGCCCTGCCTGGGCCCCTGGGAGCTGCGGGAGCCGCACCGGGTGCTGCGGAGGCGGCCCGCCCGCCCCACTCCCTCCTGCAGGGGGGCTGGGGCGCGGGAAGGGGGGCTTGGAAAACCCGCTGCCCGAGGCGCCCCAGGCACGGACCAGCTGGGCCTGTGCCTCTGCCTGGAGACCTGCCTCGCATCCCTGCCAAGTCCGGGTCCCTCAGGGTCGCCCCACACGCCCAGCCAGGCCGGCTTCAGGAATCGGGTAACTCTTGTTCCCGTTCATCCCCCCTAATGAACGTTCCTCTCCATCAGCAGCAACACGGGTACAAAGTCCTTGAGAAGGAGGACAGGGGCTGCCCTGAGTTCACCTCCCAGCGCCAGCTCCGCTGGTGGGGGCGCCGCCTCTCACAGGCAGGGTTCTAGCAGCTCCTGTTCTGTACTTGAGGCTGCCAAGAGCCTTTTCTTCCTGGGACAGTATCGGCAAGAAATTCAGTCCGCTAAGCACACTTCAGTTAGAAACAAAGCTTTGCCTGAGCGGGTTGGATTAAAGTCGAAGAAGCCTATGCAAAGAAGCAATAAATAAGAGGAATCTCAGAGTAAAAGAGTTGGACACAAGTGTGGAGGGAAAAGCCCTGGGGAGATTCATAACATGAGCCATGGCACCACCTGCACCCAGAGCGCCTGGCAGCCCAGGGGTCCTCACAGTCCCACCTTGGGGAGCAGGCCCAGAGCACCTCAGGAGGAAGGTCTCAACTTAGGGAGAAGCATAAGCATGTGGAGACAATATAATGCGTGCCAATGATTGTCAGTGTCATCTGTAGGCACCTACCTTAGGCACACAAGTTTATTGCGTTATTAGTAATAACAGGCAACTTATGGTATAAAACAAGAGTTTTGCCATTTCTCTTTTCAAAGGGAGGAAAAATTGGCAAGAGTAAACATTGACTTGTTTTGCTGGATGGATCGGGGTCCCCAAGACCCCAGGTTTGCTGATTCCTTAGCAGATCCTTGGCTTTGATTTATTACAGGGAAAGGACAAGGCAAAATTTGCAAAGGCTCCAGGGGAGAAGTCCCGGGGTATCAGGCGTTGGCTCCCAAGGTCCCCTCTCAGGGGAGTCACAGGGGAGCACTTAACTCCCAGCACCCAGTTCTGGGACACCTGAAATGCTGCCAGCAGGACTCAGTGGCCCGAGATTTTGTTGGGGGCCCATCGTCTGGGCATCCCATACCAGCATACAGCCAAGTTCCAGAGCCACAAGGAAAGCCCGTGTTTCATACAAACCACATTGTTTGTACAAACCGTTTAGGCACAGGGGGCCCCTCTTGACTAAACGTGGTGGGAACCTTCTGGAAATCTAAGTTCCCAGGTGCCGGCTGGGCCAGCCTCTGGGATGGCCTTCCGAGGGCAGGGCGGCCGGCTTACAAATCTGGCCTGGTTATTTCCAGGGTGTTGGGGAGGAGGAGGTTAAACCTGTTACTTAAGTCAGTTTTTCTGTAGATCTTCTTTCTGTTATTCTGTGTAGAATCAAAAGGTGGCTAATTTTTCTCTCTCACAGCTGGGTTTTTCCAAACATAAAATTAATTAACTTAATCATTTATTTAATTTATTTTTTGAAATATGTTTTTGTTTATTTTACAGAGAGGAAGAGAAAGGGAGAGAAAGAAACTTCGATGTGAGGAAATATCTATCAGTTGCTTCTGTGCATGCCTCAGTTGGGATCTAATCTGCAACCTGGATATGTGCCCTGAGCAGGAATTGACCCAGCGACCTTTTGGTGCATGGGACTACACTCAACCAACTGAGCCACAGAAGCCAGGGCAACTTAGTTATTGAGCACTGTGTGCCAGTTTCTCTTGTAGGCTCAGGAAATTCAGCTGGAGCAAGACAACTACTCAACTTTGAAATTTCAGTTTTGAACTGAGGCGAGTTATTTATTTTTTTTCTTTCACTTTATCTTTATTGTTGGAAGTATTACACATCTACCATTTTTCCCCCCATTGATCCCCCCTGTACCCCTCCCCAGGCCTTTACCCTGCTATTGTCTGACTCCAAGGGTTATGCAGATATGCATATAAATTCTTATGTTAGTCTCTCCCCAGTCTCCCTCCTCCATCTGTTTTCCATCTAAGATTCTTCAGTTTACTCCATACTTCCATGTCTCTGAATCTATTTTCTTTATTGGTTTATTTTGTACAGTAGATTCCACATGAGTAAGATCATGTGACACTTGTCTTTCTCTGACTGGCTTACCTCACTTAGCATAATACTCTCCAGATCCCACCATGCTGTCTCAAAGGAGATCCTTCATTTTTACAGCTGCATAGTATTCTGTGGTGTAAAATGTCCCAGAAGATACTTGATAGGATTTCAGTATTTTTCAACTTGTAGAGACTTGTTTGGTATCCTAACATATGGTCTATCTTTGAGAATGTCCCATGTGTACTAGAGGAGAATGCATATTCTGCAGCTTTAGCGTGACGTGTTCTATAAATATCAATTAAATCCATCTGATTCAGTGTGTCCTTTAGAGTTACTGTTTCCTTGTTGATTTTTTCTCTGGAAGACCTATGCAGTAAAGTCAATGGGGTGTCAAATTCCCCAACTTTGACTGTATTGCTTTTGATCTCTCTTTTAAAGTCTTCTAGAAATTTTTTAGGTTTTTTTCCAGCCTGTGTGAGTCATTGGTTCTTAGTTGGGTGTCAAGTAGACAGCATTTATTTGGGTCTTGTTTTCTTATCCATTCATCTACCCTGTGTCTTTTGCTTGGAACATTTATTCCACTTATATTTGTTATTATTGATAGGTACTTATATATTGCCATGTTATTTCTTTATGCCTGTGTTTTTCATTATCTGTTTCAACTTCTTATTACAACAGTCACTTTAACATTTCTTGCAGTGCTGGTTTGGTGGGGATAAATTCCTTTAGCCTTTTTTTGTCTGGGAAGCTCTTTATTTCACTATTTTGAATGATAGCCTTGCTGGGTAGAGTATTCTTGGCATCAGATCCTTGTTTTGTATTACCTTGAATACTTGATGACATGGAGTTCAGAATACTGATTATAATGATGCCCAACAGCATGAAAAAAGATATAGAGACTATGAAGGAAATTAAGAATGACATAGTAGAAATAAATTTTAAAAAATTGGAAGCAATGAACAGCAGATTAGGGGAAGCTGAGGATCAGATCAGCAAATTAGAAGACAGGGTGGAAAAAAATCACTCAGGTAGAGAACCAAAAAGAAAAAGCAATTAAAAAACAGGAATATAGTTTAAGAGAGCTGTGAAACAACATGAAATGTAACAATATTTGCATCATAGTGGTGCCAGAAGAGGTTGAATGTAAGCAAAGATTAGACAACCTGTTTGAAGAAATAATGGCAGAAAGTTTTTCTAACCAATGAAGGAAACAGTCACACAAGTTCAAGAGGCACAGAGAGGCCCAAGCAAGAAGAACCCAAAGAGGCCCACACCCAAACACATCTTAATTAAAATGCCAAAAATCCAAGGCAAAGAGAGGATCTTAGAGGCAGCAAGAGAAAACAAGCTGTTACCTACAAAGGAGCTCCCATAAGGCTGTCAGCTGCTTTCTCATCATAAACTCTACAGGCCAGCAGGTTATTTCTTTTAAAGGGGGTATATTAAAGCCAGCTAGCCAGCTAGATACCATTAAATATGTGAACTCACCAGAGAGACAAAGGGCATTTTTTCTTGTATTTATTTAATAAACTTACTGAACACCTAAAAAGAAATGAAAGGAAAAAGGAAATGAAAAAGGAGGAAATGAAAAAGGAAAGGAAAGGAGAGGAGAGGGGAGGGGAGGGGAGGGGAGAGGAGAGGGAGGACCCTCCTCTAACACTGCAAGCCTGTCTTACAACTGGTCTCATAAAATGCCCCAAGATTTGGGACTGTAATCACAGTGGATATTTAGGGCTGAAACTGACCTGTCCAATAAATATTAATGCCCTAATGGTATGGCAAACTAACACCCTTATTATTTTTTTCAGAACATCACATCAAATAAATTAAAATTCTCATGTCAATTGACTCACTTGGCAGAAAGAAACCTGCACCCTGTGAGAAAAGAGAAGGTGGGAGAAGAGTTCAGAAGGTGTGGAAAGAGACAGGTGGAAGAGGCACCGGACAGTATACTAAAATGTGAATATCAACACCATCGACTGCCCCACTTCCTAACAAATCCAGATTATAATTTTCTCAATTTGGGAATGAGAGCTGTTCCACATCAAATCAGGTCTATTAATTAGCATTTTTGTTTCCGTATGCCTTAGAGAATATGATGATGATGATCAGCTCAGCTCAGGAAAAATGTGCATATTACTTGCACACAAAATCCTCTTCTGTAAGAACCACTAGTTATAATACTCATTAGTTATAATATTATTAGTCAGAATACCCATATTCTCTGTAATCCTGATCACTTAACAGCTGGAAGATCTTTCTTATGTGTAATGTAGTTTCATTCTATACCTTAAGCCTCTCTCCACTGTTTCTGTCCTGTTTCCTTCAGAAAAGATTATTACAGACCTGCTTGTATAAAATTTTCACATATGATTACAAAGGGCTATGAAATTTTATCATGATTATTCCTGAAGTTGAAACTTGTCTAATCTTTTCTTACAGATTGTGGCATAGAGTGCTAGTTACTTTCCAATAATCAGTTCTCCCTTCTGTGTTACTTACTCGTTATATGATTACATTTTTCGAGCCTCTCTTGCAGCTAGGTGTGGCCATGTGACTAGTCTTTAAGGCAGTAATATGTAAGCACTGTGCTATGTGGATATTCTGAAAAAAATGTCCCTTATCATTTTGCCCTGCTGTCTGGAATGAAGACAAAATAGCTGGAGATTAATAGCCATCCTGAGCCATGAGTTTGAGGTGTGATGGGCAACACTGTGTGTTGACCCTTCTACTAGAAATAAATTTTATGAGACTAGGCACCTTGTTTATCTTGGTCAAAGCAACATCCCCAGCACCTAAAAATGTGTGTAGTATGTGGTATAGGTTCAGGTATTGAATGGATATTGAATGACTGAATGAATGAATTCACACCATACCATGTAAAACACTGATTCATAAAGTCCTTCCAGGGGATATTCAATCATCAGCAGCAAAAGGAAGGTCTCCGTTTCTGTCACAAAATCAAACTTTGCCATAAATCACATCACTCCTATTAGCTTCCCTTTGCTCTCCCAGATTTGCTACTGTTTTAGAAGGAGAGGATTTTTTCTTACTGTTCTGCAATGTTTTCTTCAACCAAAATATTTTAAAATCTACTTTCCTAATAATTTTTTCTATTATTTTTTGGCTTAGCAAGTTTAAAATTTTTTAATATTCTAGGTCATGCATTTCTTTCTGTATGTATCTGTTGTTAAATGCAGGCACTACTTTGTCACAATATCTTAGGTGTCCTCTCAAGTCTACAAGAGTCATCCAGAATGGTATCTAATGACATTCCTAGGACATTAGACAAAAATATTATCACCATGGAATACGGTCACTAGGTCCTAAGGATTTAACTCCATGTTGTTTCCTGAAACTGAACTTCATTGAGCCCTTTCCCACTCCACTGTGGTCCCCACATTTTAATACATTGCTTGTTCTTGTCACCAAACCTTACATATATCTTTTAAACTATTAAATATTAATAATCTCTGCTTCCTTGATTTTTGACCTCAGTTTTCCCTCCTGCTGTCCTTTTAATAAAAGGGAACACTCCCTCTGCTCCTTTTTTGTTTTCTTTTTTGGCACCTATGTGATGTAAATGTTCACACTTTTTTCAATTACATGTCATTGTTGTCCTGATTTTTTTCTCTACTCTTCTCCAAAAGTTGGTGCTATTCCCGTTAATTATTTGGGGAAAATAATTAGCCTGCTTTTCTATTTCTGTGAGATCTATTTATGGTAGAGCCCCTTGGTTTTGCTCAAAGTTCTTTTGAACCCACCCAGCTTTGAGGAAAGATATTATTTGGGTTTTGTTGGATACTTTCAGCTTTTCTGAAGTGCACACTTCTCGACACCTCACCCTCTCCTTCCCAGAGGCTTTCCCTGTAGGAGCCTATTAAAATAAAGACAGACAGAGGTCATCCGACGAGCTCTTCCTAAGTCTCTCCTCTACTAGAAGTGTCTCTGTGGCCGCACAGGCCCTGCTCCCTCCTGGCCTCTCCATCCTTCCAGAGCTCGTCCATCCCTGCTCTGAGTGCATCCCTCCTGCTCACAGGGGCCTTGCTCCCGTCATTCTCCTGGCTCCTCTAACTTCTGTTTTTTTCTCCATTGCCACTTATCCTTTAACATATAAATATACTTGTATTTTTCATCTAAAATTAAAAATAGCAGTGTAGAGGAAAATAGTAGTGTATTTCCTTCTAATTACTGCCACATCTCTCTTCCCAGCCAAATGTTGGGGAAGAGAAGCCCTCAGTTGCTGTCTTCACTTCCTCGCTTCCTGTTCACTGCTTCACCCCAATGCTGTAGGCAATGGCCTTTGTAGCTTTCCTGCCCTCCTAACAACATTGGACTTGGATAGGAAATTATGTATGGAAGCTGAGACCTGGCCAGATCTGTGCCCTTGGTAAGGGGGTGGAGTGGGTGCAGGGCAGGGAGGGGGCATCCTGAACCACTGCCTTCCCTGTAAGGTGGGGGCCTGGAGGGAACTCTGGGCGGAATGGGTCCCTCGTAACCAGGTGACCGCGGAATGTGCTCTGGTTGGCTGGTGCCAACCAGGTGAACTGCCTTCAGTTGAGAAGCAGCTGTGAAAGGAGGAGGAGCTTCGGCTGTGCTCTCTTCTTGCGGTGGCTGTGATTCTCAGCAGTTGTCTGATCTCCACACCTTTGGACTAAGTCAGGCTGCTCGCCGTCCTCACAGACTAGTCAGCTCAGTGGAGGCGGTCACAGCTGACAGCAGGGGGTCAGCAGCAGGGGCACAGCCGGGCCTTGAGCCCTGCCCAGGGCCTGGCAGCCCAGTGGCCCCTGTGCTGTACAGGGCTTTGGCACTGTTGGGAGTTGGGGGGTGGGACTGTTGAGTGAAGGCAGTGACAGCAGCAAGGAGTGAAGGGTCCTCATGGGGAACAAACTGTCCTGCTGCTGCCTGAAGCCCAATGCCAGCCCCAAGCTGGGCCAGCACTCTGGGGGGCGGCCTCGGGAATATGAGACTCCTGTGTATGGGGGGGGCTCCAGGAACTCAGTGGCAGAACCACCAGCCATGGCTGCCATGGAAGTTGACAACTTGCATTCCCTGTTCTGTGATTGCCACCCTATCCTGCGCCTCAGTGACGTGGAAAAGCCCGATGGTAAGGAGGTGGCGGGTGTTCACTGCTCTCAGGAGTAACTCTCTCCTGTGCTGACCCCAGGGTCCCCTAGCAGGGAGCCACCCCCTCAGGCTCCTTGCCTGGAGGCCGCTTTTCTGGAGCTGGCTCTTCCTGGTGTCCCCACCCCTTATTCCCTTCCCGTCCTGTCTGGCCAGTTTCCTTCCCTGTTCAGTACCCAAACGCCCAGTTCTTACTCCAACCCAGCCTGAGACACTCCAGTCCTTGGCCCTTCCTGTTTATGCCTCTGTTTAATGTCTCATGGGCCTCTGTGAAGACTTTTGGGTATATTTTCTCCTTTTTGTCAGTGAAAACTTGAATCCCCCAACTTCAGAGTATCCATCCCATCTCCCTCTCCTTACTTATCCATAAGGTACTTAAATGAAGGAACCAGGTAGAGGCTGGGGATACCTGGCTCCCACCTGTTAAGATAGTTGATACTCAGGACAATTCACCTGCAAAGATGTTAGAGTTTATTATTTCAATTCAAAATAGACAACTGACATGGACTCTATGTGGTGTTCTTAAGTAGGCTGTTTTCAGTTGCCTGCCTAGAAGCTGCTTTATTCCTCCCAACTGTAATTTGAATACACAGGGAAATGGTGGGAGAGGAACTTGAAATTACTGAATGATGTGTAATGTGCAGCCAGTGCTACAGAGAATACTATTTTGTTTGTTTTTTTACACAAAGGAGAAACCTCTGAGTCTGATTAATTTATTTACTTTGACACAAATATATCTTCAGAACGTTCGTCTCCATGGCGCCCTCTAGGTCCTCTTCCCTCCTGCAGGGAGATTCCTGTCTAACTGTAGGAATGTTGAGGTAAAACTTCTGAAGACCAGGTGCCTAAAAGGGGGTGGGGGGGGAGAGGGAGGAGAGAGGGAGGGAGAAGAAGCACTTGCTGGAAAATAAGCCTGATGACAGTGTAGCTAATGGAGACTGGTTTTGAAGTAGAAAACATTCTTTCACAAAGATGTTAAAACCCCATTGGTCCATTTGTCTCATGTAAATGCCAGAGATTATTTCATAGAGCAAATGTACTATAGCTCTTATTCTATTTAAACTTTAGTTGAGCTTTTACTTTCTTTAAATATTAGAATAATTAGCCGTGTGAATTCACCCCGATGGTGCACATGGCTTTGTAACTGAAAAGTACTCGCTTTTCAGAATATTCAAATATTGTGAAATAAATGAACAAATTACGTGAATTAAGTGTACCTTTAAACACAAGGCAAGTAAGTACCTGTGAAAACTTCTGCTCGCTCTGCTTGGCGCTGCCAGGTAAGCCTCTGAGTGATTTTATAAACCAGTTAGTATGGGTAGTGTTGGATGAGAGGCTAAAGAGGACCTTGATTTAATTCTTTTAAGGTGTACAACTCACTTCCATGTGTATCTCCTTTGGCCCTTCTAACTGCAAATAAGGCCCGTGTATACTCTCCCTCCATTGCTGCCGAGGAAACCGAGACTTAGGCTGTGAAGTGACTGTGGCACAGCTGCTGAGCAGAAGAGGCTGACGTGCAGGTGGCAATGTGCCAAATTCAGTTTCTGTGGTGCTTACAAACTCTTTAGATTGCAGCTTATATTTCATATTTCGTCATAAAGTGAGCCCATTTTAACTTCCTCCAGTAGTGATTACTCCCGTTTGAAATCACTGTATACAACTCAGAAGCGACGGCTGCTCCCCCTGTGTCTATAAACTCATCACAGTGGGTAAGAGTCAAAGTAGAAGCCACGGGGGAGCAGGAATTTCCCCGGGTGCGAGTTGCTGTGTTTTAAGGAGTGTGTTCCAACGGCCTCGGATGGAAGCCGACAGAGCTCTGGACGCAGAGGGACCTTGTGAGAAGCTGGTGAGAGGGCAGGTCAAGGACCAGGGAGTGAGCACAAGCCTGTAGTGAGTAATGTAAACCAGAGAAGCTGGAAATACAGGGTTCAAAGTATAGAATTGCCTTTTATGTTTAATGTGATAGATTTCTATTTCAAATTGTTTTTAATTTTGGAGACACATTCAGTAACTTGATATGAGAAAGCTCAGTTTCAGCAATTGCCTGTTATTAAGTTTCCATAGAAACAAGGTGAAAATAGCAAATGTAAAGTCCAAGGACACTGAGAATTTGCTTTTAATGTCTATATTTCAGACAATTTTATATCAATTTCCCTGGAAATAGGAAATACCTACTTAGATGTAAAACATTCTGGCTTTTCTGTGATGGAGAATTGAACCATGTGCCTCTTACACAGAATCACGCTTGAATGATGCTCTGCCTTGTTCTTCTGGAACAGAACGTGGTTTCTTGAAGTCATTTCCAGGGGATATTCTTAAGAGCCTAGTACAGATTTCAGACAGACTTAAAAGAATTTGTGTAGCACCTTGCCTTTATCTAACAGTATATCGACTATAACTGATGGTGGCCTCAGTAACACAAAAAAGACACTAAGGTCCTGTCATCCAGTGTTGTTATTACTCACCAACTGCTCACACAGCCTTTTGTGTCCTGACCTCATGAGCTTTGCTAATTTGCTGGCTCAAGGTGCTCTCTCAGGGGACCCTTCCTCCCGCTGCCCCTGAGGGGTGCGTAGGAAGGAACTGGCAATACTATGAGGAAAAACCTCTGGGCAGCAGATCTTCACTCTTTCCATGAGCTATTTTAAACCCTCTTTTTTTCGTGACAATATTAATAAGCATTTGATGTAAAAGATTAGAAAATATAGAAAAGTCACTTGCTTATGCTGAGAACACCCAGAACGTTTATTAATATTTCGGTGTTTATTCTTCCTAAACCTTTCGTATGCATATAAACATAACATTTGATTCTACAAAAATGAGGTCATTGTTTGTGTGCCACTTTATAGCTCTGTGTTATAAAGAGAAGTAATGACATAAAGCCCCTGGACCTGTGCCTGACCCCTGGAAGGCGCTCCGAGCGGTATTTCTATGCAACTGCGTGGAGCTCTGCTGCAGGCCTTTTCATAACTGTCCCTGTACCTTCAGATGGTTGGAGCATCACTCAGGTGCCCAGTCTTTAGGATGGGCCATTGTCCAAAGTGAAACCATGCACACTCCCATTATAATGCTTTATTCTGGGGACCCAGATAAAAACAGATGCATTGTACTGACCTGTAGACTTCAGATGGTATACTTTCTTATATCTTGATTAGGATGTCATTTTGCAGTTAAGGTATTTTAACAGTAAATGTTCTTATCCCAAAGTAAAGTCACCATTGGTTTTTCACTGGACAGCAGAACTTCTCTTTTAGGTTTTTTGGGGATTTTGTGTCTCTAATTCTGAGTAACTACTACTCTAAGATCTGAAAGAAGTGCTGATCTTAGATGACAAATCAGAAGATTGCATTAGGTAAAATCTTAGGAGTTATAAGAGAATTGGGAGAAACTTAATTGACTTGGGGTACACTGAAATAGTTAGATATTTACTGGGCACCATTCCAGATGCAGGACAAACAGTGATACTCAAGGCCAGGCTCCCACCCTAGCAAAGGTTTCTACATTCTAGAGGATCCTAGGGGCGGACAGCACATGGACAGTCAAGAAAGTCAGGGTTAAAGACGGCTGCTCCCTTTAGTGACACTGAGCCGGTCTGAAAATGAGGGAGCCCTGTGAACACGCTCCAGGCAGGTTCCTCAGGTGGGGGTGCGCAGAGTGCAGGCCACGAACAGCAGGCCCGGGGGGGGGGGGGCTGCGGAGACTGACGGGCGCCGGGAGGAGGAAGGTGGTGCGTTCAGACCTGCATGCCCGTGGGCCTTGACAAAAAATAAGAATTTTAGTCTAGTAATGGGAAACCACTGGAGGATTATATGTAGGGAAATGATGCTAATTGTATAAAGAGGGAGGAACAGCGAGGGAGAGAGAGAAGCTCCCGGGTGAGAAGGGCCGATGCAGGGGTGTCAGGTAGACGGCGGGCAGAGTAGCGCAGGGGAGTCAACTGTGGATTGAACAGAAACTGTAAGGGCCTAAAATGGGCTAAGTTAAGGAAATTAAGTCTAAATGTAGTAACACGATAGGAATGACAAGTCACAGGAAAATAAACTAGTACATCCCCACCTTAGACTACTATGGAGCTATAAAAAATAAAATATCTCTTTCCTGCTGTGTGGTGATCTCCAGGATAAGTTACATGGAAAAGGAAGGAGGGGACATCCAGTGATGTACATGACAAAGCAGGGGAAATATGTATTTGCTTATTTTTTAAAAATGCTGAAATTCCTGCTAATTGTGTGACTTTGGTTCCTTTCCCTTCAACGGGCAGCCAAGGCTCACATTTACTTAAGATGACGTGGGGGTGCTGGTTAATGAGCGGGCACTTCATACACTTCCTCTGAAGTGATGCTAAATGTTCATATTTTGCTTTTGAATTAATTTATGAAAGCTTTTTTGTCATTTCTTGGTGCTCTATATATAGTATATAAATTCCTCTTGCATTTCATTTGACCCTTACAGTGTTTTGAGTTCAGTAATATAGGAATTATATCTGTTTTACATGTGAGTGGTATAAATTGAGTTTTCCGAGGCTTGACCATCAGGCTTGATGGAGCAGGAATGTGAATTTCAGATGGATGGACACAGGGATAGGACTGATAGAGTGACATGTCATGTGATCACCTTTTTTCACACACCCTTTTTCCAGTGTATTAGAGTAATTAAACTTCAGGGTTAAAACAGTAACATTCCATAATTTGAGATGAAATTGAGGTAAATTGTTACTCAGGAATGTTCCTAAAACTCCAAGACACTGAGCAAAGAACCTTTAAAAATACATAATGGAAGAACGGTGTACTTCACTGTGGGAACTGTCACGTCTCGGTCACAGTCACTGACACGTGTTGAGGACTCAAACAAGGCAGCCCTGAGATCCAAGGCGAGGCCGCTGCAGAGGGGGTTTGGAAGCCAGAGCTGGGAGGGGCAGAGGCTTCCTAGGAAGCAAGGCTCAAGGAGCAGCAGCCTGGGGGCCCCAGGAGCTCACCCTGTGCCTTTGGGTGGGGCAGCCAGCTCCAGGCCAGGGGGAAGGAGCCACCTGCCTGGGGGGAAAGTGCAGACTCAGAAAGAGAAAATCATTAGTGTATAATCCACTTGTTAGAGTCTAAATTTTGTGTTATGGGTCAGAAAACTAATACAATGTATAGTAAATACAATGTGTAGTATGGGGGATAGAGCAGTGAGTACATGCAGGAACCTTAAGTAAACAGGTGCCCAGCAGTTGGCCTAGAGACTTCTGACATTTCTATTTAATTGGAATAAATTGAAATCAATGTCTTTCTGAAAAATGCTGCTTAAAACCACACTATAAAATAGTGATGCAGTATTTGTCATTAGCAAAAAGTGGAAGTTATATATATATAAAATTGTTGGAGGCTATAAACAGTAAATATTTTATGAAAGGCTCATGCAAATTAATAACCTTAGGGTTCTCGTGGGCACAATACATACAGTACCTGTAAACAAAAGGCAACTCACCAAGGTGGAAATAACACTGTTAACTGTGGTCAAACTATATAATCAAAGAAATGCAAATTAGAGACACTGTGAGGTTCCTCATTCACATAACTGGGATTTCTTTAAGTATTAAAGCTGGGGTAGAAGCTAAAACTGGTATGTTTGCAGGCATTATACACTAGTGTGCCCTCACCTGTTTTAGAAAGCAACTTAGTTGTATACATTGAGCCATAAAAACAACCTAACCTTTTGGTCTAGTCATTTCATTTTAAAGAGCTTTTCTAAGGAGATTCAAAAGATTGTTTAAAACCACTGACTTGTATGACCAGAGTTCACAGAGTAAAAACCAAGGTGCTCCTTGATTCAGGAATGAAATGAGCTTCTCAGAACTCGTGTCAGTTCTGCTCCTGTGGATTTCTCCTCAAAAGGCTTCCTCCTCATGCTGGTAAAGTCAACGCCCAGAGCTCCAGAGGCCCTAAGGGTCCTAGAGGTCAGCTCTGCCTTTCTCTGAGGTTCCTGGGAGGTGCCAGACCAGCTGGGATTGATCGGCCAGCCCTGGGGCATGTGCCTGCCCTAGAACCGGGTGTAGGGTAGGGGAAGCTTCAGCTTTTTTTTTTGTTACTTGAGCTAATTTTGTTTTTTTCTGCATATTGTCATTTCTTTCATTCCAGCCTTCTTGATTTTTATATTTAGAGCCATAGCAGCACATCTTGTTTTGGGGTGTGTGTGTGTGTGTGTGTGTGTGTGTGTAAGCCTGCAGCTTCCTTGACTGAAGTACATACTTTTCTTGGGCTTTCCAGTGAAATTACTAATTTAGCTATATCATGGCATAGGCACCTATACAAACATGGCTACTTATGCAAATGTGTTATTTTTTATTCAAATTCAGTATATTTGCATTATTTTTGGTAGGAAATAGTCTTGAATTCTCTCAGCAGCTGGAGGTTACAGGCTGCTCTGATAGTCTCTGCCTCTCACTTTGTGCACAACTGAGTTAGTTTATTTTTCCAAATAGCTCACATTGTCTCATTTTTCAAATATGTGGGGAAAATCCTTTAAAATAATTGTATGAGTTTTTTACAAAAAAATGTTGAATAGAATAGTGTCTTCAAAAGCAATTTAATAAACTTGAAATTCAGGGAAGGAGCTTCCTTGAAGCACAAGGCAATTGGTTCAGTTATTTAATTTCTCTGCTGGCGGGACTGTCAAAGCGGACAGCTCAGATGTCTGCTAACCAGCCAGTCCCCAATGATGTTTGGGCAACATTCTAACTGTGTTAGTCGGAGGGGAAAGTCTTCTAGGTAAATACATTTGGACATGACGTTAGACTTTATTCATTACTATAGTTTTAACATATCAGTGAGCATTTTGATTCTCCAAGAACCAGGGCTATAGTCTATTTACATTTGACCTCCAAATGCCCTTTTAAAAACAGGCCCATTATTATGTGACATGGGGAATGTCGCCTGAACCATTATTCCATCAGGACCTTGGTCCACTTTCTTACAAGTTTGGTTAAATGGTTTGAGATGGACATTGCTAAGGCCTATCATAGGGTTTGTTTTTTTAAATGACAACTTTATAATCGCATATAGTGGGGCACTTTGTGTTATTAAAATTCAAGTATGTGTTTGGTATTCTTGCCTAAGTAGAAGATTATCCCACCTCGGTGCAAGGTGCACTGCAGGGGACCTACTTTATGTGGTCTCAGCAGATTTCATGTTTGCAAACAGCCCTATGATCAGGCCGAGAAAGAATTCTTATTGAAGCCCCAAATTAATCATGGGGCATGGAAGGAAGAAGTGAGAGTTTAGCTTTGGAAATTGAGGGCAGAACTAAAAAATCACTTTGTCAAAAGTATAAAAAGTCACTGTCATGAAACTATTCCTGTAGATTAGAGCACTGAGCTCTTATGCTGTCCTTTAAAATGCATCACGATGAACAGCCCCAAGTAAGCCTCAGCTAACTAAGTAAGTTCACTATCTGAATGGAGTTAGAATCAGCCCACGTGTGTAAAGAACATTTTCCAAAAGCAGCTCACTTGATTTGGGCCTATTTGATGTATTAGCTTGCATCTGACGCCAATTGGCCACAGTGTAACTTGCTTCTTGAGACAGTTTCTGGAATGAGCTAGTAATATCAGCATAAAAGAGAGTGACTATATTTCTAATTGATAAGTGGAAGGGGGAAAGCACATATATGATGCCCCAATTTAAATTAGATTGTTTATGTGCAAGTTAAAAAAAAGTCTAAGATATAGCCTGGGTTGATTCCTCATATCTAGGAAGATCTTGCAATTTTTAATAACCCTGGTAGAATTTTTATGTTGTTGCCTTCACTAAAATTGTTTTGTTACCATTACTTAAAAACTTTTTTGCCCGGCTCAGCGTTGCCCAGCAGTTGAGTGTCGAACTGGGATCCAGGTGATCAGGGTTCGATTCCCGGTCAGGGCACATGCCCGGGTTGCAGGCTCAATCAATGACTCTCTCTCATCATTGACATTTCTATCTCTCTCTCTCCCTCTCCTTTCCTTCCTCTGAGATCAATAAAGATATATTTTTTAAAAAATGAAAACAAAAAAAAACACCCCTTTCAACTTCGTTTAAGTGATTAAAATGGATGTATAGCTATTTTTTAAATTTTGTATTTTTCTACTCAACTAAATCAGTATGCTTATTTCTCTTCTTCCTATACAGAGTGGTATTTACAGTTAATCCCTTCCTACCATCCCAGGGCAAGGACAATTTTCCTAAAGAAATATCAAATGCATGGTAAGTCAAGATAGAATTTAGGTTACAGTTAGGTTTTTATTTGAACAAATCAAAAAAATCAGTTGTTTATGTATGAGGATTGAATTTGTGATTTTGGCTTTATTTTACATAGCGCTCAACCAAATGCTCCATCCTCCCCACATCTAGAACTTTCCAGCTCCTCCCAGCTCCCTCGCCTGCTGCAGGGCTGCCCGGGGGCATCAGAGCAGACAGGCCTGTGGGGCCCCAGAAGCTCAGCATCAGCAGGGAAACTAGTGTCAGCTTCCTGTGCCCTGTTTGTTTTAGGAAAAGAGTCAGAACTGTAGGATTTTATCACCCTGCTTGCCTGCTTATTTTCCTTAATGTTATGTTAAATCGTGTTTTCTTGCTTAAAAGGGCTCACTGATCAAGCTTTCAGTTGATTAGACAGCAGAGGCAGGAGAAGGGCAGGCTCCAGTGGATCTGAATTAACGCAGCGCAGTAACAGTGGGGCTTTTTAACATGCCTTTTCATGGTACGTGTGCATTTTGACTTTCTGGAGCTGATCGTTTTCGGTAGGATTGCTGTATTTCTGTTTCTTCCAGAACCATGGGCTGCTCTCATGTAGAGAGGGGGAGACAGTAAAGGAAAAGCTGCCTTCAGTCCTAGGAAGGTGCCTGTGATGCCCCCCCACCTTCCAGGAGGCAGCGGGGGGCACAAAGTGCAGCCCAAGACCCTCTTTGGAGCTTTTGGCTTTTTTATATCTTTTTGAGAGCAAAACAGTTTTGTGTTGTAGGTGTTTAGTTAGGTTAGCCACACTCATTTTACAATTTAAACTAGATGGGATCCTTTGTAAGATATTCCAGGTGGTTACCAGTCAGTGGTGCAGGATGCTTCCAGGGGCCTGGCCAGAAACTGGTTCTTGGAGCCGTCAACTGCTAGATGCTGGTGACTCAAGTAAAGTGGGTGTAAATGCAGAATTAGGAACCAGGGCTGAGCAGTGGCTCAGAGATGCAGCAGTTAAACTTGTTCATTAGCTGACTCTCACCCGGCCTAATTAGCTTTGCCTTTTCTTCAGTACATGGAGCGGCTTTGATTTGTACCTAATACAGAATCTCTCTTAGGTCAAAACAGTAAAACATAGGAGAAAGTTTTATTTTATGGGACTCCTCTTGCCAAGTGATTTAAATTATCAATTGTCAAGAAGTAATAAAGGAAATGGAGTGAAATCTGTCTTATTTTGTGTCTTGGTATCTGTCAGGGAATCATAACTTTTGTTTCCCTGAGACGTTTGTATCTGCATTGATCACTTATTCGTTTTATTCTTAGTGCAAGGAAAGAGGAGGAACAGCTCTTCACACCATGTAAGTAAACACTTGAAAAGTTAAGTAAGAAATTAATAATATGAATTAAATTGTCTACCATGATTTTTAAAAGTATATAATGGACCCAGTGTCATCAGCATGTCCCTTTTTTGGTAGATTTTCTAAATCACTTCTGTTATCTTAATTATCAAACTGTTATCTTAATTATCAAACTTACATATTCAGGAAAGTTTTTGGCTTAGTAATCCCCATTTTTAAAGGGGTTCTGACCTTTAAGTTAAATTTCAATAATATGGTTGTGATAGAAAGATCTGCCTTAAATTTTTACCTTAACTTTTAATCTTGTTTTTTAGCACCATCTATTGACTTATTGTCATAGCAGCTGAAAGCTTAGCTTTCTCAACTCCAGCGTGGCCTTCTTTCCCTCTCCCTGTCCTCTCAACATGGAACATGGTTGTTATTAAATCAGAATCAATGTTTACACTATTATATTATGTAAATACTTTTTACTGCTGAGCCATACAGTTCTGTGGCTGTGCCTCTTCCTTGTATACCCTTCATTCTTTTTCTCAAATACAGGGTGTCCCAAAAGATGTGTATACACATTGAATGATTATAAAGTCAGTGTTTGTTAACATATAGTTCAGTTTCAGAATTTGAAAGAATCTACAGAAGTGAATAATTTTTTGGTCAGTTCCTGTTTTCAAAATGATGACCGTTCTGGTCCAGGCACAGATGATAAGGCAAAGCAATGGAATCGCAAACAGCAAGAATTATTTGGTTCTGTATTTTGCTCCCTCAATTTGTTGACTGTTGCTGGTTCTGTACTGTAAACTTTATCTTTTATGAATCCCTATGAAAGAAGGTCTAGTGGGTTGTTAGGATAAGTTTTCTCTGCTCAAAGCTTAGTCTGTCTCCCCCCATTATTTCAAATCAGTTAAACCTGGAAAGGAGTGGAAATTGAGTGTGTTACCAGCTGTTACAGTGTGTATACAGTTTTGGGACCCCTATGTGACTGAAACTTGAGCACTTCTCCAGGACAATCCCAACGCCTTCTTCCTAGTCACCATGACCTCACACAGCCAGATGCAGCAAGTAGGCTGGTCTCCCTGCTTTCAAAATAAATTTTTTTGTTCCTAACAATCTAGTAATTTGGCAGAGAAAGATGGCTATCAGACAGAAATACTACATTTACGCTACATTAACATAATACCTATAAGTTTTCACTTTTGTGTGTGTGGAATTAATTTTTTGATTATATTCACTTCTTGTTTTCTAACAAATATTTTTTCCCAAAATTCTGTAACATTTGTCACAGGCCTGTCAAAAATATTTTCCATTTCCTAAACAGAGTTCCATGTTTTATTGGAAGCAATCTCCCCCCTCTTGTTATCCTAGTCTAGTAGAGACTTGCTTTCCCTAGGCCTGCTCTGTGTCTGTTTTGTGGCATATTTCTTTAAAGTCATCTGGGAGCTCACATAACTGTTCTCTCGTGTGGGGCCCCCTATGTCTTAGATCAGTGATTTTCAACCTTTTCCATCTCACGGCACACATAAACTAATGACTAAAATTCTGTGGGCCCAACCAGCGTGCTCAGTGGTTGAGCATAGACCTATGATCCTGAAGATCAGGGTTCGATTCCCAGTCAGGGCACATGCCCGGGTTTCGGGCTTGATCCCCAGTGGGGGGCGTGCAGCAGGCAGCTGATCAGTGACTCTCTCATCATGGATGTTTCTATCTCTCTCTCTCTCTCTTTCTCCCTTCCTCTGTCGGAAATCAATAAAGATATATTTTAAAAATTAAAATGAATGAATAAAATAAAATTCTGTGCCACACCAAAAAATATATTTTTTGCCAATCTGACAAAAAAAAAAAAGTTATAATTTTGATTAACTCACACTGGACATCTCTTGTTGTGTTGGCTGTTGTCATTTTTTATTTGACAATCTAAGGGAAAAGAGATTAGTGTCTCTGCCTGAATAGTCAGGTATTGCATGCTTTAAAAATTCTTGTGGCACCACAGTGTCCTGCGCTTACACTGGTTGAAAATCGCTGTCCTAGGTGGTATGTTTTTCTCTGTCCTGGTTTTACTGGAGCACTTTTTCCTGGGAAAGGATACATGGGCAGAAATTTTTTAGAGATCTAGTCTCTCAGAAATGCCTCCTGTTTAATAAAATACAGAATTCTGGGTTGAAATTAATTTTTGCAGTACTAGAGGCATTTCTACTGTTTTCTCACCACAGTTGCTCTTAAGTCTGTTGACATGGGATGATACATTATATATTATTAATTTTAGTGATTTCCCCATCCCTTTCTTCCCTGGAAACTTTTAGAACCCTCTCTGTTCCCGGGGTTCTGGAATTTATAATATGTTTTTGTTTGTAAGTTTCCATTTTATTGTGCCCATCAAGGCTAGAGGTCTGATCTGCTTTCAGGGAATTGTTTTTGATTGTTTCATATATCCTCTATTCCTTTTTTCTAGTATTCCCATTACTAAGAAGTTGGAACTCTCAGGCCAGGATTCCTGCACGATTCTCTAATTTCCCCCTCTCTTTTCCCCCATTTTTTCTTTTTCTACCTTCTGGAGATTTCCTTGCCTTTATGCCCCAGCCCTTTAATAATTCTCTGTTTTGTCCATCTTGTCTTTAATGTACACTGTCTCTTACATCCTGTCTTTCTTTTCTGAAGGATTTCATTCTTTTACCAAGTCCATTTTTTGCCTTTTTGAGGTTAAGAATTACTTTTTTATATTTTCACTTGCTCTTGAATTTTATCAATCCCATTAATTTTCTTTTCTTTTATGCAATAGTTTATTTTACATAGGACAACTCATTTGCTGATACCATAGGTTCTAAGTTGCTCTATTAAAGTAATCACTAAAAAAAGTGATGTTCTTAGCATGTAGATTTTAGGAAATGTTTTCAGCTTTTGTTTATGAGTTCAGATGTTTTTTAATTAAATTCATTGGGGGGACGTTGGTTAATCGGGTCACATAGGTTTCAAGTGTGCATGTCTGTGATGCATGATCGGTATATTGCACTGTGTGCCCAGCCCCCAAAGCCAAGTCACCTTCCCTCAGCATATATCTGGGCCCCTTGCCCTTCACCACCCCCACACCCCTTCCCTCTGGCAGCCACCGTGCTGTTGCCTGTGTCTGTGGGTTTTCGTTTTATATCCCGCACGTGAGTGAAATCGTGGGGCTCTTCGCTTTCTCTGGCTGCCTCGTTTAGCTGAGCATCGTGATCCCCGTGTTGTCGCAGTGGCGGTGCTTCCCTCTGCTGGCGGCCGAGAGCTGTCCCGCTGTGTGTGCCCACAGCTGCTTCACCCAGACCTTCACCGGAGGACACTTTGTTTCCTCCCGTGCCTTGGCCACTGGGGATAATGCTGCAGTGAGCAAAGGGGCGCATCTTTGCAAACGTTATCTTTGCAAATGAATGTTTTCAAATTTTTCAGGTATATAACCAGAAGGGGGGTTGCTGGGTCATATGGTAGCTCTATTCTTAATTTTTGAGGACACTCCCTACTGTTTTCCATGGTGGCTGGACCAGTTTATGTTTCCACCAGCAGCGAACGAGGGTTCCTTTGTCTCCACAGCCTCTCCCACACTTGCTGTTACCTGTCTTGTTCATAGTCACCATCTGTTTTGATCTGTCCTACTTGTTGGCGTCCCTCAGATGTGTGGTGGTCCCTGACCGCCTGTTGCTATCTAACTGGAAGCACTAAGAGTGAGCAGAAGTTTCGCAACTGACAGGGCTGCACTGCAAGAATTTGGGGCGGATTCTGAGCCTGCCTTGGGTTCTGTAAGACACACTGGCTTCCTTACCCCTGTTCTAGCCACTCTCTGTGGGCACCAGGGCTGTGCTTCCTCCCCTTTGTTCTTATAGTGTGTATGGCTTTTTTTATGCCTTTAATTCTCAGGACATGTCTCTGAAAGGAAGGGGAGTGGAAATAGATTTGTGGTGAGTTTACAAATCTCAAATGTATAGGTTCTAACTCAAACTTAGAACCTATATTTAAAGTGTAAATCAAAGTTTAAAGTTTTAATTCAATACAATTAATATTAATTCAGAGAATATTTTTGGGTATGCCTATAATTAGCATACTACACTTTTCTACCAAAGTCTTGGTTAAGAGTTCTATTCAAACCATGCATTTTGCCGTATTGTTCCATTTATGTGCAACATAGATGGAGCAGCTTTCATTAATGCATAAAGTGCTAGAAATTTTCAAGTTAATTAAAAGTCATCAATTCTTAATATCCAAAATGTGTCTTGTGAAAAAGTAGAGAGAAAACAGTAAACTTCAGCTTCATTTTTTAATGGGTTAAGATGAGACAGTGGGCACAATGGGCGGGGGCAGGATTTCAACAGGTACTTGACTTGATAGTAAGGTTGGGGTTGTCACTCCTTAGACTTCAAGGCTGGTTATTTGTCTAGTCTTTGCTATTGAACTTTAAGTCTACTAAGTAACCCCTTCCCTCTCTGGCAAAGATTGTAAAAGTCCATCTGTCCTGCCATTTGTGCTGAGTGAAGGAAGATACAGCAGGATTTTTGTCTCTGTCCATTCTAGTGACCAACCAGGGGTTCAGATACCTGTGAACACTAAGTTTTCCATAGTATTTTGGTGCTTTTGTTTTCTTTGTATTTGCATTTTTTATCTTTATGTTTGTCACTGTAGTTCTTTGAGGTTGTAAGCCATCAATAGTAAGGTTTTAACCATGAAGAACAATTGTTTTAAATTTTCAAGCAAGATGAGGGGAAAGTAACTTGGCAGCCAGGATACCCAGGCTTTGCCAGGAGGCTTAATTCTGCCCCCTCTGGGGGATAGTAGATACTGGATCCTGGGAAGTCTGAATAGTTGGGAGGAGGCCTGGACTGATGGCAGAGTGTTGAGTGTTCCTTTGGTTGGATGAGGCCAGTAGACTGTAAGTTGTTGATTTACTAAATGAACCCCATGGAGCTTTGAGCCCATGCCTAATTAAAAATTTTCAATGTTTTAGCACAAATATTTTCAAATACAAACAATATACATTTATAGTAGAAAAAAATTTTAACTGGAGGAAAATGTGAGCAAATATCACCTAAAGTTTTACCAACTAGTCTATATTTTGGTACATTTTCTCCCTCTTCTTTTTATCCCCCTATAGATAGGTTTTTGGTCATAATTGACTTTTTAAAGGTGTTTTATACACCATATTACACTTGTATAGCAGTGCTCTTAAAAGATGACCTTCCACTTAGAATAAAAGTATTCAAATGAGTTTTCACATTTTATGCTGTATTTGTCTTTTTGAGATCCGAAAAGTAAATTACAGATTAACTACATAGCTTAAGAAACAACAGAGTTTTAGGTATAGTTAAAATATTTCTACTTTGAGCCCGGCCTGGTGTGGCTCGGGGGTAGAGTGTCGACCTAGGATCCAGGCTATCATGATTTGATTCCTGATCAGGGCACATGAAATCAATAGACATATATTTAAATATATATATATATATATATATTATATATATATATATATTTATATATATTTCTAGCTTGAAAAAATTTATTCCTCGAAAGAGTGATTCTTTTCAAATTATGCCCTCTGGAACTTTTGGCTAATGAGGAATAAGTGGCTTTGAAGTAAGATATCTGAAACTGGCAAAATTGTGCTTTAGATAATATAAAGATATTTCTGATTATTGGCTAGTGGCAGTTTTTAAATGCTCTGCATTTTAAAAGATATCAGCTAGACGTTCTCCCTGTCCTGTCTTTGTGTATTTGCGGGAGATCCTGATGGGAAAGTGTGACCGCATGCTGAAAGCTGCTTTATAATAATATGAGAAAGGAAGGCTCATCTGAATTAGTTTATAAAAATACAGCAGCACCGATACAGTAGGCAGTTAGGCAGAGATGAACAGCGTAGGAGCGACAGGCCAGGTTTGTCACCAGGGTAGAACGCTTTTGTTCCTAGAGATGGGGAACTCGCCCCAGGGTGACCTTTCCTTCCCTAGCATATCACAGGTCATGCTGTTTACACCCCCTGAGCTTTCATGTTTGATATTTTAACAAAGAAAAAACACTTTTCTAAGTTTAACTTACTGTGATGTTTTCTTCTATTCCCCTTCCCCTTCAGGTATTTCCAGATCACCACAGAGAAAAATATAGCTCATGCTCAACAATATTTTTAGACAACAGCACAATTTGCCAGCCCGAGACGAGAATCAGTGTGCAATGGTGAGTAAAATAGGCTGCCCGGGCTCAGTGACAGACACCTTATGCTACAGGCGTCCTACCCATGTGTGAGCTCATTTGATTGTTCTTTTCCTTGATCAGGTTAAGAAACTGGTATCAATTATTATTGATTTCAGTTTCCATTTTAATTTGAGAACATGGAAGACGGGAAAGTCAGTGAGCAAATATAAATTTCCCCCCAAGAGTATTCATCTTTACCTGAGGAAATACTGTGGCTGAGACGTTGTTGAACAAAATGCAAGGAGAGGTGCTTCTCATTGACTCTTTCTAGAGAAAAGTATTTCTTTATGAGATAAAGACCTAAAACCACATGTGCTACTCTGCAAGCTGCTCTTGGCAGGAGGACCAGCTCGGCCCCCACTGGCCCAGGGCATCTGCCTTTACACTTAGTTGGATTTGGTCAGATTTCCCCTATTCTCTTTTTCCTGCACCATTTCTATATTAGAATTCACTTCTCCTCCCAGGAAAAATGCACCAAACCAGGGTTAAGGAACAACTTCTCAAGGCTGATTTCTTCGTGGATAAAATGTGTTCAACTGAGGTTTTAACTTTATAGATGTATTAAATTTAGTTATATATGTATATATAGATATATAAATACACTTCTAAGACACCGTATTGATTCATATATAAGAAAATCAAACCAGGAAAAAGTTAGATAAGTGAAGTTTTGGAAACGCAGCCACAGTCAGGTCTATACTTAAGCAAACGTAACAGTGTCATGATGCTGCTGAAAATTATTCAGTAAGTTCTGTGAGCCCTACATAGTTTACAATTGCAGATGCACTTTAAAACATGCTAAGATGAAACTTTAAAGCTACTTAAGAGCGAAATAAAATTAAAATAGGACATAGAGCTTCCTGAATTCCATTGGGGTTTTCCAAGGAGCATTACCAGCATCTCCCTGGGATATGAGAGCTGATTTTCCAGAACAGTTTGGGAAATGCTACCTGAAAATATTAGTAGCCTCATTCCTAATTTTTCAGTCCTAAAAATATAATTTGTTCATAAACCTAATTTTGTTTCTCTTGTACCAGCTTTTTTACTAATTAAATTCTCAGTAACTTCTACTTTATTAAAAACTGGGAGTTCACAATCATAATACTGTAACTTTCTTCTCTCACTTATAACAGTAGTTGAGATCAAATTGTGTTTCATCAAAAATTGAGCCCCAAACCTCTCTAAAGTCCTGAGCTTTGGCACCTATCATATAATCATTTAATCTTTTTATGCAGCCAGGACACTAAATCCAGGAGTAAGAAAACAACTCCACTCTGGCTGCATTCCATAGGTTCTTTGGAATTCAAGGTTCTGATGTTACAGTATATAATTCAAAAGTAGTTGTAAAGACTGACCTTGTTCAGACAAGTATGTGTTATGCTTTTTTTCACCAAATTAGTCTAATTTTTGGAAGTACAGTCAGCTTTAATTTGCTCTCATCAGGTTTTGAAAATGGTCAGTACATTTACTATTTGTAAAATAAAGGTTTTCTGAGAAAATTATTAGGAATGGTTTTGAAAAGATGTCTATTATGGGGCAGTAGCGCATTGTTCCCAATGGGGTGGGGGAGCCTTATTAGAATCACGGATGCAGCTTTTTTCAAAATGTGTGTCTCTAAACACACGCAGCCCCTGTCCCCTCCCCCAGCACACTCCCTCTCACAAGCCTTTGATGAGCTGAGGAAGGATGGGGGGCATCATTACATGGAGAAAAGCATCCAGGGTGATCCTGATTTCAACCCTAATCCATGTGTTCACATTGCAATCACCTGAGAAGCTTTCAAAGCAACCCAGAGTCACACCCAGTGCCGGTTAAGTCAGAGCATCTCAGGGCGGAGCCAGGCGGTTTTTAAAGCCCCTCTGAGGATCCCAATTACAGCCAAGCTTGGGCAGCACAGTGCCTGGTGAGAGGGCAGGAGGGAGAGTCTGCTGCTCACCATTGCCGGGACCTTGAGCAAGTCAGTTTTCACCTTGGTTACCTTACCTGTAAAATGGGTTGTTGAATTAAATGTCATCACAACTTCCTTGGTTCTTTTCAGCTTATGTGCTTCAAATTCTCTGATTTTAAAATCAATTTGAAGATGAAACTGAAGCCCTATAGAAGTACCCATTAGATACTAACAATGTTACAGGCCTTTTTACAAGTGCTCATATTCTATAGACCTAGTTATAAAATTCAACTTTGCTTTCCCTCAGTTATTTTGAGTTTCGTTTTAGAAACTGAGAGCAAAGAGGAAAAGCATGTAACTTAATCTACAGTACTCCTCTGTTTCATATTACATGGAATCTGCGAATACCTTAGGAATACAGTACCTTACACAGTGCCCGAGGACGTACATCTGCTCATTAAAATTGCACTTAAATTAATTTGGAAATAAATGTTATTAATATTATCCTGTATACTGCTATGCTGCGTTGTTAGCACTGCTTGTTTTAGAAGAGTTAGACCTGTTGATTTTGTGGGTTCTTATATATGCCATTAAATTTTCTAACAATTGTGTAAAAGTGATCTTAAATGATTTGGTTTGGTATAGAGAATTTAATTTACCTTTAGGCAAATGATGGAAGATGGGTGGGTGGAAAAACTACTGTATGGCTTAAATTTAAGCATGTGTACAAACAGATCTATCTTGTACAGGATTAAAGATTCTATGAGCAAAGGGCAAATTACAGCAGAGATGTGTAATAACTTCCATACTGAAATAACCAACCAAAACATGCCTTCTAACAGCATACCCCCTAGCATTTTTGGTTTTCCTAATTTTGCTCAAAGCCAGAGAACTGCAACAAGGCAAAACGTGCCCAAGAGCAACTGTTCTGAATGAGGATTTCATGGCCACTGGGCCCTGGGAAAGTCCTTCCCCACCACAATCCCTTTGAAGACATGTCTTCAGACCTAACATGGACTCAGTTCTTCCATTTTTTTCTCTCCACAGCCTGGTATTAGCAATATATTACCACATCAAGAAAAGGTGAGTTTTAAAACCTGTCTTGTTATTCTAACTAATAAACTGATAAGATATAAACTTTAGTGTTAGGGAATATATATGGACATTATTGGAGTAAGCTGTAGAGTGCTTTTATTACATTATTAAAGTGAATCATTTTTGTCTTGGGACTCAACCCTTAAGCTATTGATCCCAAAGGATATTTGTTTATGTGGGCTGTACTGATATTTACTGTATTAGAAATTAGAAATTAAAATTGAGAATTTAGAAGTAACTCCCTTGTATGTTGAACCATGGTTTTTTGTAGCACTGTTGAAATGTTGAGCTGGATAATACTTTTTCCTGGGGGCTGCCTTGTGCGCTGTAGGCTGTTTGGCAGCATCCCTGCCTGTCCTCACTAGATGCCAGCAGCACACTCTCCCCGCGCCACACGGGGACAACAGCATGTCTCCAGCCAGGGCGGGATGCTTCCTGGGGACAAAATCACCCCTGATTGAGAACCGTAGTATGAACATAATATTTCGTAAAAGAGAGTTACTTTGCACAACAAAAACATTGAATGGAAATTGTGTCATTTTTTTATATTTTTGCAAGTCTCTTTATGTCTGGTAATAGACATCAGCTGATCTCATGTATACCCTGTCTTCAGTCATTTGTGATTACTTCAGTTATCTTGATAATTTGTTTTGAAGAAACAATGTGAAGACCATGCCTGATGTAGCTGTATGGCTAGAAAAGGCTGTATTTTTAAATCCTTCAGATAATTGTGGATATCCTTTGATATTGTACCCAAAGTCCACAAGTGCTAGTTTCTTAAAGTAGTTACAATGGAATTTTAAACCATATCTATGAACTTCTAGTAAGGTCTCTATTAAATTAATATCCATTCAGATATCTTATATGCTGAATGAATCTTTTTATTGTAAATAATTTTATGATAATATTATGCCTTGGTCATTTGGAAAGCGTTGGTTCACATTTCTTTATACAGTATTAAAATTCACTTTTGTTAGTTAGCATCATATCACCACCAGTCTTCCCTGAAAATCCCTTAAGTATTCAAAAGCTGTCAGGCTCACACAAAAAAGGTACAAGTTTTCCCCAGTCTTGATTTTTAGCTTGATAGCTTGAATTGTTTCACTGGCAGCAAATATACAAGTTATTTTCCTTGAAGTGACATGCTTACTTTTCAGTTTTGAGAGACTGACAGTTATACTATCAAATAAAGATGTTATTCAATGAAAAAAGTCAATTGTTCAGCTCACAACTAAGTCACAAGTACTTTTCCTTAACAACCACTATTCGATATGCAGAAGTGCTTAATGCATACATTCCCCCTGTCAGATAGAAATAAGAATCAGCGTTTAATAACACCATCCTTACTGCTTTTTCAAGGATGTTCTCCAGAGAAGCAGAATTTGTTTTTCAACCAGTGGCCGTGAGGAATAGAGTGACTCCTAGCACAGGGCGGTTCCCCTGCCTTGACTCAGGCTCAGAAGCCAGTTTTACTGACTTTTCTTTTATACAGTCATTGCAATGTCAGTGTAGACGCAGGCAATGCCTTAGGATTTCTATAAAAACAGTTTTGGCCTCATGTGTCTCCTGAAACTGGTCTAGGGGACCCCACAGGCCTGTAAAACACATTCGGAGAACCACTGTGTGGAAAATTAAACTTAAAAACAGACTGGTTTTCCTGGCCAGTGAGGCTCAGTTGGAGCATGGCCCCAAGGGGGCAGGTTCCATTCCCAGTCAGGGCACATGCCCAGGTTGTGGGTTCGGTTCCATCAGGCCACGTTCCTGGGTTTCAGGTTCGATCCCCAGTTCGGCGTGTGCAGGAGGCAGCCTTTCCATGTGCGTCTTTTCCCCTCACTCCCCCTTCCTCTCTAAAACCAATAACTGGTCATTTTTAAAATAAAAAGGCAAGTTTTAACTCAAACTGTTTAAAAAAGAAGAAACACACAATAATAATATAATATCGGAAACTAACAAGAGAAGCGAAACTGGGAAACATGAGTCTCGTATTCACATGAATGGCCCGGCTCCTGCTCGGTGACGCGCTCCTGTGTGGCCCAGGGCGAGGCAGCGGATCGCGTCTGTCTGGGTGACCAGCGTCGCCTGTCAGGGAGGGTCAGCGCCTGGAGGGGCAGCTCTGGCTGCTCACTGTGGAGGAGATTTCACAGAATTGGATGTGCTGGGTAAAAAGAGGCCAGAAACTTCTTACGGAATCTAAGAATTAGTAGGACTCTGTAGAAGGTTAAGCTTCTCCCTCCAGCCCTCTCTCCACTCCCAGCAGATGTGTTACTAAGATATTCACAATTCCTGGATTTGTTTTTAAAATCACCTTCTTATTTTATAGAGATGGAAATAGATCCAAGGACATTTTTGATGAAAGGCTGCACCCGCTGACAGTAAGTATCAGTTGTACTGAGGCTGTATTTTTTCCCATATAATTATGTGTATTTCATGATGATTTGCTTAGAAATTAATCACTAGAAGAAAATTACTCCCTCCAGCTTGAGTCAAAATTACCTTCCTTTGGTTTCTTTCTCACCCCATGTTGTAGCTAATTATTTTACAAAGGGAATGTTGTATAGGAAATATGTCAGTAAGAACTGAGCTTCAGCTTTGTACAGGTGGTGAGCTAAGGTGAGTAAACATGCCCCCTCCAGAAAAGTATATCATTTTAAAAGATAGTTTTCAGTAGCATCAGACAATATGAATATTTGTAAGTAAACCTAACAGATATGTGAAGATCTCTATGAAGAAAATTAAACAACTATTTAAATTTTGAATAAATTAGAATGGCAAAAAAATTTCCAGTTCCCATCTTCTGATGCCCTAGAGCAATATGTGACTGCTGCCTGCTGTTTAGCACGGCACAGCCTTAGGGCCCTGTGGGTACAGGAAACTGGAAACACATTTTCAGAGTTGGTTGCAGAGAAGTAGGACATGAGGATGAACAAGTCCTTTGAGCCTAAAGATAGTTTACATTTAGGTAGAATTCTGTATGGGGAAGGTGGAAAGGAACATGGAACTTTTCTGAGGTTGTGCCTGCATTTATCTTAAATGAGTGTCAGTATTGAATATTGTTTTTTAAGGTCCCATTGTTTATATTTAAAAGACTAAAAGACATGTCACCCAATCAAAATTATTTTCAGGGGCACGTGGGCACAGGTAGGAGACGGCTCTCAGGAAAGCACTTTTTGTTTTTCTTCAGTGGATAGTGACATTGCATTTTTCCTCCTTTCAGCAGGAAGCGGTTCCAGAGGAAAACTTCGATCGTAATCCTGATCCTGAAACTATTTACGGATTCATTCGGCCTTTTTTCAATGACCTAAATCTAACAGCTGAATTTTCAATAACAACTTTGGTAAGATAGTTCTTTCAGAACTTTATTAAGGGAAACCTATCAAGGGAGGTGAAATACACACATTTGAGCTTAATAATCATTATGATTTCAAATGCCCTTGCTTTTCTCATCCCAAAACACTTGCTATTAAAGGCAGCAGGAGAGGTTTCCTGTTTCTCCCTCCACACCTTAGGAGACATGTGCACACCTACAAGGTATGCTGATGGGGCAGGATGTTGGCAATAACAGAATGTTGTGGGCCCCAGGTAGTGACCGGTTCAGTGTAGGTCTAAGCTGAGTCCCAGGCTGTATTCCCCAGGCAGTCCTGATGCGTGTCCTGATTGGGAACTAAAGCCCTAAATTCTCTGTTCCTTGGATGATGGGTGTTCACCCATCCTTGCTGTCCTCTCGTGCCTGCCTGTGAAGTTGCCCAGGATTGGCATGCAGTGGTGCCTGACAAGGCTTTGCTAGTTGCCTGCTAAGCTACAGCTGTGTGAGGACCTTTGTGTCATTCATACAGAATTCCTATGGTCAGATTTTATCATCTGGAATAAGTGGTCCTATTCTAGTGAGAAGTAATGGGATTGTACTAATTCCTGCTCCAGCAAACCTAAAGGGGAAAGTCTACTGCTTGGCCTGGAGGGAAAGATTCCTTAGGTCAGTGCCGCCTCCTTCAGTATTCAGTTCAAACCTTGGAGAGGCAGCCTGTGCTTCTGAATAGAGACCCCTGAATGGGCAATGGGTCAGATGCAGGACTTTTCATGGAGCTACCAGCCACTTGGAGCGCTTAGCACATGCTGGAGAAAGGCAGGAGTGGGGCTCCCATGAGGGGAGCAAGTGATACAGGAGGGAGAGCATCTGGGTTGGAAGAGGCGAGTTCTCTGTAGACGAGTTAAGCTTGATGCACCTGCGAGACAGCAGAGTGGAGGTCTCTAGAAATCAGTCGAATGCATGGAATTAGAGCATGGGTCTGAGCTAGGGGTAGGGAATTAGGATTAGCTGTTCAAATGCAGAGAAAGTAGGTGAATATAAAGCGTACAGAAGATAGAACAGTGACATGAATAGGTATGCAGTGGATATTTATGGAATAAGCAACTTCTTGGCAGCATTTAGCATTTTGACCACGCTCTCTTGAACCTCACTTATCTTGACTTCTATTTATTATTTTTTCCTTTTGCCACCACTGTAAGCCAGTCCTGGGGCCTTCTCCCTTTAGTGTGATAGTCCTTACAAATCTAAGTGCTGAGGATGGAGAGACCTCACTGAACTATAGAAGATGAGGAGCTCTGGACTTACAGGCAGAGGGGACAAGTGCAAGATTCTGAGACGGGAATGTGTTTTTTGTGACTGAGGAACAGTGAGGTATGGCCATTGTGCTCAGAGAGTGGAATGAGGGAAAGAATGTAGGACATGAGGCCAAAGAAGGGCAAGTCCTATATTTCAGGGCCTTGTAGCTTGCAAGCCATGGGAAGAAGTTACATTTTTATTTGTTTGATAGGAATTCTTTGTCAGATATTGAGCAGGGAAGAGAAGTGTTCTTAGTTAGAGACTGTCCTGGCTACTTTTGGGGAGAAGAGATTGTAGCTGGGAGTCTGACTGAAGACCAAGAAGTCAGGAGGAAATAACAGTGACACAGGTGAGAAGTGACAAATAGAAGAGATAGCAGCCTGATTTCCAATGACAGGTGGAGATGACAAGAATTGCTAACCGATTGGAGCAGGGTAACTCAATTGGAAGTTTTTGGCCAAGGACCTAGACCAGTGACAGTGCCCTATATGATGTTAGGGAGTGCTTGGGGAGTGGGGATGAAGAGCTCTGGTTTGCATGCCAAAGGCACCGATGGCCTTAGCAATAATGCTTTCAGTAGAGTGTCAGTACCAGGGGCAGACTAAAGTGGGTTGAGGAGAGAATGGGAGATGAGAAGCAGCATCAGGGCATTTGCTGTGAGCAACGTGAGGAAGCAGTCTTGGGGTTGCAGGGGGTGGGAGGGGAACAACATAAACACATTCACATTGAGGGCAGTCTCTGGAGGACAGAGGAATTGTCAGAGAGAGGCAATTGTGGGAGTTGTTCTTCAAAAGTGCGATGGGATCGATGTCTCTGATAGAAGAGTTTCAGCGAGAAGAGAAATCTCAATTCCACTGACACAGGAGGGCAAGTGGTATAAATGAATGAATAGTGCCACATAGCACATCTGCCAGTGAAGGTGATGGGAAGTTGAGAGATTGCCAACATTGTGTAAGTGCCTCTAATTATTCCCATAAAGTAGAAAGTTGAACTTTGTAAGGAGGTTCATTCTTAAAGTACCTGACAGCCCTGAGTTTTGGTAGATTGTTGGAAACTTTCACGAAGAACACATAATGTTCAATAACCGTTTGTTTTTTTAAATACAGTTGAATTTGAAGACCTTTGGTAAATCTGAGCTGTCAATCTGATAACCTCAGACAGTAAATATACTCTTTAAAGTGGGACTTTCTTCTTTTTGTCCGATGGCACACATGCTCTTCTGCAAAGCATCCTTTGGGGTAACAAGGCACCGCTTGCCTCTATAGCCTTTATTTAGCTGTTAACTTCACCCAGTTCTTTGTGGAATAGACATAGAA